>NC_091827.1:138049670-138392170 GCF_038994185.2 Dermacentor albipictus | reverse complement strand
CAAAATCGTTTTGGGTGCTACAACCTACAGTACTTTGGCCTACAGTACAACCTACATACTGCGGGCGGCGCCCAGTATGAAACCCGGATATTGTCCATATCCTCGCCTTCCTCGACTACACCAGGGGGGAGGGGGGGTGACAGAAGACCTATGGGCCCCGGGTGCCAGACGACCTAGCTACGCCACTGCCCGTCACGGCGTCGTCGTCATACAGCGGTCACGTCTTCTTTGTCACACCACCAAAGTGATGCCGTCGTGGTCGTTCAATCCTCGTCATTTCAACTTCGTGATCTGACTTTCGTCTTGCTGTCATCGTCCCGCCTTCTACTCCCATCCAATGACCCAAGTTGTGTAATAGCTTGGGCGTTTGTTATTCCGTAGTCGTCACACTACCGTCTTATTACTGTCATTGCTTCAGTAACGCCGCCCCATTCTTACCTTGCCATCGTTGTCATACCACCTTTGTCCTTCGACCGACGTTAACCTTTCTTTGTCATTGTATTGTAATGTAATATTACTGTCGTCATTACATCGTCATTATGCCACCCTTGTCATGCCGTCATCATCAGATAGTCGCTACCATGCTTTAATTGTGAGACGATCATGGTGATGCCGTCGTGTCCGTGCGATCAACGTCACTGCACGCTTGTCATTCTACTCTCGCCATGCCGTCGTCGCCACATCATCATCGCGATACAGTTATCATCACGTTATTGCCATTATACACTCGTCGTCATCTCATTGTTCTCAAGCCGCTGTCATACTCCCGTTGTCATACAGTTATCGCCGTGCATTCGTTGTCACAACGTCATCGGGATGCCATTACAGTCATTCTATCGTCACCATTAAAACTTCCACATCCGACTCCCGTCACGCCGTCGTTGTCATATCGCTGTCGTCGTACGATAGCCGTGACGCTGTCATTTCATAATCGCCAACAATTGAGTATCGTCTTTCAATTGTCTTAATCGACCCATCGACGTAATTCCTTGTTCGTCGTTCTATTGCAATCATTCTGTCGCCATTCAGTCACGATTAGGCCGCGGTTGTCATACCATCGTCATCATTGAGTCACTGTCGTGCATTCGTTGTCATGGCCTTCTTTTCGTGCCATCGTCGCATTCCCGCTTCTTCATTCGGTTGTCCTCACAACTGCATCCTCACGCTAATCGTCATACAGTCATCGTCAGCTCATTGTCCACATGTCGTCGTTACACAATCGTCATATTTTACGAATCTCACTGTTGTCATGCCCTCGCCCCTAAACGCCCTTGCCGTTCCATAGTTATGATTACTTCTTCGTAATTTCTGCGTGACAGCGTCAGCGTCGTACAGTCTTCCGAATGCCTCCATGCCCAAGGACGACCGGAGCAAGCGAGTACCATAGCAAAGTGTGACAATATCGCAGCAGGTGCCATGTAGCCGAGGCAACGAAAGTCTAAAAATACCACTGCACGTGTTACATAAGCGTGACTTGAGGAATGTGGTATGTTACTACACCGCTCGACTGCTATTGGCATTCCCGACGACAGTAACCGCGTGATGCGTTGTGACGTAAATTTTTTTTTCTCACGTGTTCATCGGATGCTTAGAAATTGTTAGGGGGCACATATCCACCGGCTATCCATACACGCACCCTGTAGAGTTTGTGCGTGAACGTTGCTGAAAATGCAATTAGTAAGAATTCGCATACGTAGCGGATCAAGTTCCCTAGTCAAGAGTGACATTGTTCAGCGTGTTGGGTTCGACAACTGAATCGAACATTGTGTGGTTTACACCAACTCATCGTTCATCTCTGTTTTTCTTAAGACAACATTGGAGTCTGAACGTAGCTCTCAATCGGGGGCTCGTGACGAGCGTTGACATTCATTCAGGCATGGAATTTCATGTAAGGAAACTGAACGTTATTGGGGAAATGAAAAGAAAAGAACACCGACGAATATGCAAAAAGTTATTTTTGTATTTGTTGGAGAGATTGCCACAAAGATTATAATAACAATGCGTTTAGTATATTTCACCTATCTTGACATTAAGGGGCACTGAAGTCCTTATGGCTGTTGTTGAAGTACTAATGTAATGCTCTTACAACAGCTGTTGAAGCACAGCTCGAGTTACCGCTGCCTGGAATCAACGGTACAATGCATTTTTATAAATTGTTAATGCCTACGGCAATGGAGCTGCATCGTAAACAGTTATGAAAGGGCGGTTACGTGTTGCACCCATCATGCTTCACAATGCTTACGGACCCATAGAGACAGTGCAGTCTTCCTTCCAGCTCGTGGCGATAAGCGATATCGCTCGGAGTGAGCATGAGCAAGAGCATTATGGCATGCACAGTTGTACGGAATGCGTTTTCTACAGGACAAGGCAGCACCGGAAAGGACAGCCGAGATATTTGGTGGCGATGGCTTCTCGTGGGTTTATCAGCTGAGGCAGACCACAGACGGCATCGTCCGTGTCGCCTTCTCTGTCGGCTGCCTCAGCTGACGACCAAGTTCGGGCATGTGGCCGGTATCGCGTAGAACGGCCGCTGCGAACTGTCGCCTCTAGGGGGGATGGCCCTGGACAAAAGGACGCGCTTTTTCGTGCGGGATTCCGGGCGTTCCTAAAAGCGGCACCGGCGGTTGCTATTTCGGTGCGGCTCTGTACCAGAAGCGGCAAGAGCGAAAATAGACGGCGCGCCGCCCATGGCTACGCGGCGAGTAGGGAAGCACGAAAGGGTTACACAACGAGCTGACAAGAGAAAACATGCGAGGGGGACTCGCGCATTACCGCGAGTAGCCGAAAGGCGCCTCCTTCAATTGTGCACGCATTGGCTCAAGCATTAGGGCGCATGAGCAGCACTCCATTGAGGCGGCAGATGACCTTGGCAACCACGTGGTTTCCAGCAGGAGCTCATGTACGGCTGTACTGACTCACATATGGCGCGCTCACACTGAGCACTCTTTCGCAGGACCGCGCCTGGAAGAGCGTACCGACGACAAGTGCACCTCCTTCAGGGCGACGAGGGTCGACGACTGGGCAGCTCGCTCAACCATGGCGCGCATAGTTTCCGAGCCAAGCCAGGCGAGCGTTACACAAATCAGGCTTCGTGGCCGTGGTAGATTTCCAGGCCTGTTTTCTGGGCAAATGTATAAAATATCGCGACAAGCAGCGAATGAATTGCGTTTCGAGTGCGGAATACGAAAATGCTTCCGTAAATGTCACACATCCTCCGAACGATAAAGTGGAAGGCAACTAAATATAGCCTTGCTTACAGCGGTAACTTGATTGACATCGTATTGGTCCTTTTCCTATAAAACACGCATCTCGTTTAACTGTAGCATAACGTTGAGAAATATATTGTCGATACGTGTACATCATATATGTAGTTCTACGTACTCTCTGAATGACAACCTCTTTTTCACGTATTGTTATTTCCATTAAAACAAGGACACGCAAGTGAGAAGATCATTAGGTTCATGAGCCTATATGCTGAAAACGAATCCGCAGGTAGGGTTAACGATGAGGTGACCAACAGAGCATGGAAAGAACTAGGATAGTGCTGATCTTTTACTGATGTAAAAGTCATCAGTGGAAAACGACACTAAAACGTACGACCTTGAGTGAGCTAAAAGGGAAAACTCTACCGATGCCCAAGAAATCCTAAGAAAGGGACGTCTTATTCTGCGTGCGCTTCCCGAGTCGCTTTCGTATCGTTACAGGAGCATGACAGCTCACCTGTAGCTGTAGTCGATCCAGAAAAAATGCACACTGTCCAGAGTGCCCAGCGCGCGTACGCGCACACGACCCATGTTGGACTCGCAACCTGCACCGGTGCGATTCTGCCCGTGCAGGGGTTCGCTTCACAATGACTGCAGCCGAACCACACCGGCCACACGTTTCGTGTGGTGGCCACAGTAGGCGGTCACGCGATCTTCCTCTCTGCTTTTCGCTCTTTTATCGAGAGCGTCCATCGAGCTGGCGGTGTGGGAGCGAGGGAAGTGCGGAGAGGGAAGTCTTGCACCACGTCACGGGAGGAGAGAGTGGCGCTAGTGGGCGCGCGTCGCATACGTGAGACGCACGAGAAATACGTAGGATACGCCTAGTGTGCGTCTTATCTCGTCTCACGCTTGCTTGCTTTTTTTTTCTCGCGCTAGTTATGTGTGCGTATCCTGGGGCACACACTTTGTAGCTAGTACAGCTTGTAACAGCCGACACTTCTGCAACGCGGACTAAGAGGTTGAAGGTATGAAGCGCAAATAAAAGTGCCACAACGAACACAAGGGTACGGGCGCTAGATGTTCAGATTCACGTATTTGCGGAAGCGGGACATAGGTAGTGAAATGGCGATTTACAAAATTTTGAGCCGGCCTTGCTGCTTGAACCGTGTGCAACTTGCTCATGCTTGGCCTGGCTTACTGATACCTGGATCCGCATACTTGATATCAGGTTCTACGATGACCACGGACGTCATGACTCTCTGTTGGGTCATCCGATAGCTCTAGAGCAATCGTTATCGGCACTTTAGTCGACTCCTCGTCCTCACTCACGTCACATACAAGTTGACTGAGCTAACTCAGGGACGCGCACACTCGAGAAGACCGGGATGCGCACTACGCACCCTGGATAGGAGATACAAGACGCACGCGACAAGCAGTCAGCGTACGCAGCGAAGCATACGCTATTTCTTGACATACGTAAGGCATTCGCTTGCGTACGCTGTTCTAAACAGGAGCGGTCGGCTGGCGTTCTTACTTAGACAAGCACGCGAATATGAGTCTAGTCTATCCTGCTTAGCCTTCGCGCTATGCGAATGCCCATGCGCAGGGTTCTTGAAACCATATCCAAGACGGTGCCGGCATCTGGAGGTAATATGTCCTCGTGGATTATATGTTTCAACATGGCGTCAACATGGCGTCAACGGTCAACGTCGATTAAGCGGTGGCTAGATTCAATGTATGTTCAATATGTAGACCAACCACCTTCATCGTGGTAATAAGGTAAATGCGCTGCGGGATATACGTCTTTACAGCGATCTCCAACTGGACTTGCACCAGCCGACTCCATGCCGGTAAATTCTTAATTTTGTTACAACACTTTGCCCCTAACCTGCTGGTATATCAGGCCCGCAGTTATCAGCATGATACATTACATGCACTACATTATTCCCTTTTTAATTTCTTCATTCGGCAGAAGGACAGAAAAGAGAGAGAGTTGTCCATTCTCTAGCAGCACACAAACTGACAGCGCACAAGCAGAACGCGCTTGTCCTCAAACATCTGCATTCTGCACTGCCGACTTGCTGCCGCTGCTAACACTGCCCCTGCAGTTTCCCGTTCCGTCGATCGTGGCGTGGTCCTTACCGGCTTCTCTAACTTATATATTTTTAGCTTTTCTCCAACTCTCAGTTTCATAAGTTAGGTACTGGCACAATTGCTTGAATGCATTCTTTACTTTTCAATCATATCGATAATCTACAGTTCGTACCTGGAATGTGTCAGAAAATTACACGCACGTTGCTGCGGTTCTTGAAGTCGACAGACCCGACTGCAGTCGCTATATAGTGTACCACCCGATGTGTTAGCGCGCAGTCTCTCTCTCTTTCTTTCCGCTGCTAACCAGCCTGGCTGCCCTGCCTTCGGCTTAAGAAGGCACTCGAGTGCGCGCAATATATCCAGCGTGTGTCTGCGCTGAGTGAAAGTCTGTTGCTTTTGCGTAGCCGCGTTTGCATACCATGCGACGATGCCGCGCATCGCATCACTCTCTTATTTATCCTTCAAAAACTCCACCTATCTCCCGATACGTAACAATGATAAAAAAAAATGGCTGTGGCTTAGGTAAGGTTAAGCCCAGGATGCGAAGCATACTAGCCTTTATTTTAGTTGTTGAACCACTGTTTAGCCTGGTGAACTGCTGTTGCTTGGCTATATTTGGTTCGGCTAGACGAAGAAACAACTCATGCATTACTTCTTCGCCTTCAAGAGTGGAACGCGACAGCGTTCCCGTCGACCCGCCAAGGGGTGTAAGACAATGGGCTACAGGGCAGCGACTACGCGCCCCGCATTGGACGCGGTGAGCGTCGAGCAAAGCAGCGTTCGGCGCGGCAACGAAATGTGCGCCTGAGCAAGAGACGCACGCCTTAGAAACAGCGCGTTTCTAAGGCAACACCGCATTCACTAGAGGCGCTTTTGTACCGCTTTGAAGCGTTGTACTCGTGGCTCAGTGGTAGCGTCTCCGTCCCACACTCCGGAGACCCTGGTTCGATTCCCACCCAGCCCGTCTTGCAAGAGTTGAGCCAAAGCCACTTCTCCTCTGTCGTGACGTCACGGTGTCACGTGATTTCATGGTCACCGCCGCGCCTGAGGAGCTGGGTTGAGCCCTCGTAATATGCTTCGCATAAAAAGAAAGTGGCCATTTTGAGAGAAAGCCGCACGCGAGCCGAGCAATGCACTGCCGACGCTGTGAAATGGGGCCAGGCACGCTTCCTTTGTCTCACACGCTCGCCTAGGTGCCAGTGAGGGAAGATCGCCAACTCTGCAGACGGCGTGACCATCGCGCGCCTTCTTTCCCGCACTGGCCCCGTCGAGGGAGGGGCAAGAGAAGGTCGCCCGCCAATGCGCGTCACAATGGCAGCCCTGTTTTATTTTTGTGCTGCCACCCACGCTTGTAGCGGAGCCGTCTGTTGTAGCACGTGAAAAATGACCGCCATCGATCGTTGCACCGCACGTGATGATCTCACCTGACCGTCTCCACGTGCTTCCCTGGCGCGCAGGTGAACCATGCTGCCGTGTGCTTCACTTCTGTTTTGCTACGTGCGCTCCTAAACTCGCCTTACGGGATGTTTGAAGGGAAACTTTCTTTGCGAGACCCGTACGTTTCCGTGACTGCGTGTCGGTTCCCATCGAATGTCTATATATATATATATATATATATATATATATATATATATATATATATATATATATATATATATATATATATATATATATATATATATATATATATATAGATTTAGAAACGAAGGTGCACACTTACGAAAATTGCATCTTTAATGTTTGTAACGTTTCGGCCGTGGCACGGCCTTCGTCAGAATAAACCATATATATATATATATATATATATATCATTAGCCTGGTTACACCCACTGCAGGGCATAGTCCTCTCCCATACTTCTCCATCTAGCCCGGTCATGTAGTCATTGCGGCCATGTTGTCTTTGCAAACATCTTAATATCATCCGCCCACCTAACTTTCTGCCACCCCATGCTACGCTCTACTTCCCTTGGAATCCAGTTCGTAAACCTTAATTGCCATCGGTTATCTTCCCTACTCATTACATGTCCTGCCCATGCTCATTTCCTTTTCTTGATTTCAACTAAGCTGTCATTATCTTGCGTTTCTTCCCTCACCCAATCTGCTCTTTTCTTATCCCTTAACGTTACACCCATCATTCTTCTTTTCATAGCTCATTGCGTCATACTCAATTTAAGTAGAACCCTTTTCGTAAGCCTCCAGGTTTCTGCCCCGTACGTGAGTACTGGTAAGACACACCGGTTATACACTTTTCTCTTGAGGGATAATGGCAAGCTGCTGTTCATTTCAGAATGCCTGCCAAACGCACCCCAGCCCATTCTTCTGATTGTTTCAGCCTTATGATCCGGATCCGCAGTCCCTACCTGTCCTAAGTAGATGTATTTCCTTACCACCTATGTGCCTCGCTACCTATCGTAAACTGCTGTTCTCTTCCGAGACTGTTAAACATTACTTTAGTTTTCTGCAGATGAATTTTTAGACCCACCCTTCTGCTTTGCCTCTCCAGGTCAGTGAGCACGCTTTGCAGTTGGTCCCCTGAGTTACTAAGCAAGGCAATATTATCAGCGAATCGCAATTTACAAAGTTATTCTCCCTTAACTTTTATCCCCAATTCTTCCCTATCCAGATCTCTGAATACCCCCTGTAAACACGCTGTGAATAGCATTGGAGAGATTGCATCTCCCCGCCTGACACCTTTCTTTGTTGGGACTTTATTGCTTTCTTTATGGAGGACTACGCTGGCTGTGGAGCCGCTATAGATAGGTTTCAGTATTTTTACATACGGCTCGTCTACCCCCTGATTCCGTAATGCCTCCATGACTGCTGAGGTTTCGACTGAATCAAACGGTTTCTCATAATCAATGAAAGCTACATATAAGGGTTGGTTATATTTCGAACATTTCTCTATCACCTGATTGGTAGTGTGAATATGGTCTATTGTTGAGTAGCCTTTACGTACTCCTGCCTGATCCTTTGGTTCACGGAAGTCTAAGGTGTTCCTGATTCTATTTGCAATTACCTTAGTAAATACTTTGTAGGCAACGGACAGTAAGCTGATCGTTCTATAATTTTTCTGGCGTCACTTCCGGCGTTACTTCTTCCGGCGTTACTTGTGGGATTTCAAATTCCTCTAGACTATTCTCTCTTCCATTATCGTCGTGGGTGCCCCTGGTGATGTATAAATCTATTCAGACCTCCTCAGGCACTTGAACTATCTCATCCATATCAGTAATGATATTGCTGGCTTTGTCTCTTAACGCATAAATCTGATTCTTGCCTATTCCTAGTTTCTTCTTCACTGCTTTGAGGCTTCCTCCATCCCTGAGAGCATGTTCAATTGTATCCATATTCATTATTTCAGCTGTCCTACGCTTGTTGATTAACTTGGAAAGTTCTGCCAGTTCTATTCTAGCTGTAGGGTTAGAGGCTTTCGTACATTGGCGTTTCTTGAGCAGATCTTTCGTCTCCTGCGATAGCTTACTGGCATCCAGTCTAACGGAGTTACCACCGACTTCTATTGCACATTCCTTAATGATGCCCTTAAGATTGTCGTTCATATCTTCAACACTAAGGTCCTCTTCCTGAGTTAAGGCTGAATAGCTGTTCTGTAGCGTGATACGGAATTCCTCTATTTTCCCTCTTACCACTAACTCATTGATCGCCTTCTTATGTACCAGTTTCTTCCGTTCCCTCCTCATGTCTAGGATAATTCGAGTTCTTACCATCCTATGGTCATTGCAGTGCACCTTGCCGAGCACGTCCACATCTTGTATGATGCCACGGTTAGCGCAGAGTATGAAGTCTATTTCATTTCTAGTCTCGCCGTTCGGGCTCCTCCACGTCCACTTTCGGCTATCCTGCTTGCGGAAGAAGGTATTTGTCATCCGCATACTATTCTGTTCTGCAAACCCCACTAAAAACTCTCCCCTGCTATTCCTAGAGCCTGTGCCATGCTCCCCCACTTATTAGTCTCCAGCCTGCTTTTTGCCTACCCAGTCACGCATCAGTATAGTGTATTTTGTTTTAAATTTAGCCATCGCCGATTCCACGTCTTGACAGAAGCTTTCGACTTCCTGGTCATCGTGACTGGATGTAGGGGCGTAAACCTGTACTACCTTCAATTTGTACCTCTTATTAAGTTGCACAACAGGACCTGCCACTCTCTCGTTAATTTTATATAATGCCTGTATGTCACAAGCTATATCCTTATTAATGAGGTATCCGACTCCGAGTTCTCGTCTCTTGCTAAGCCCCGGTAGCACAGGACGTGCCCGCTTTTCAGCGCTGTATATGCTTCTTTTGTCCTCTAAATTCACTGAGCCCTATTACATCCCATTATCTGCCCTTTAATTAATCCAATAGCACTGCTAGACTCGCTTCACTAGATAGCGTTCTAGCGTGAAACGTTGCCAGGTTCAGATTCTAATGACGGCCTGTCCTGAACCAGGGATTCTTAGCACCCTCTGCAGCGTCGCAGTTCTGACTGCCATCGTGCTCAGTTGCTTCGCAGTTGCTGGGGTCTGAGGGCCGGGGTTTGAGTGTTGTGTTCATATATGGGGTTGTGGCAAAGTACTGCACCAGGGTGGGCAATCCTGCTCTGGTGAGGGAGTGCGTTACCGGTTCTGGTCACCGGGAGCAGGCCACACTCCGGGCTTGTTTATGCAATTTTTATCAACGCGTGTTTTTTTTGTAATCCGGCGGAAAATTGCGCGGCACAGGGATTCGAACCACGGTCATTTTGCACGCGAGGCGGGTGTTCTAGCTTTACGCCACCGCTGCACTTCCATGTGTATATATATATATATATATATATATATATATATATATATATATATATATATATATATATATATATATATATATATATATATATATATATATAAATGAGAAGAAAGGGGGTTGGCCAAGGGTCCCGATTTGTTGGCTTCTTCTGATATGATTTATCACATGATGTATATATATATATATATATATATATATATATATATATATAGCCGGTGCGGGCCAAATTTGAAACACCCGTATACTTAGAATAAGGTGCAGGGTAAAGAACCCAAAGTGATCGAAATTACCCCGGAGTCCCTCCTTTCAGCGCACCTCAAAATGAGAGCACGGTTTTGTTTTGGCGCGTAAAACTCCCGAACTTAAGTTGACCAGAAAGAGAACGTGGTCCTTTGTGATGTTCCTTTACTCGACGTTTCGGCTGGAGCACCGAGCTCTCTCGATAAAGGTCGATCCCCCGACCGAAACGTCGCGTAAAGTATTTTTCAAAGGATCATGATCTATCTATCTATCTATCTATCTATCTATCTATCTATCTATCTATCTATCTATCTATCTATCTATCTATCTATCTATCTATCTATCTATCTATCTATCTATCTATCTATCTATCTATCTATCTATCTATCTATCTATCTATCTATCTATCTATCTATCTATCTATCTATCTATCTATCTATTGTCACGTAGTAGTGATGATAAAGAATGCAGCAAAGCTGTGATTAATGAAGCTAGCCTTTTATTGGGCGAACTTGTGCCCTCAAAAGCAGGCTACACTCAAAGAACAACGATAGCGGCGAACACTTCGGCGATAATCGAAAATCTGATCAGCGGGTCATGCGCGTCGGCTTTTATACACCAGTGGTCGAATGTTCCAGAATAATCACTGTGACCCGCGTGTCTTCCACAAGGCTCGACACCGTTCGCGTCGCGCATACATGCAATCAGGTTACACAAGGTTCGGTGACAGACAGTGGATGGAACCATCGATCACATTCCAGAAACTTCGGATACATGCAGGCGCGTCCCGCGCTGTGCGATAACAATTGTTAGGCAGCGAAAGGTGGTCGCCTATAAAGATAAGTACACGTGTCAACAAGCCCCTCTTAAAAAGCCTCTACCCGATGCTACAAACAAACGAAAGTAATAGACAAAACACCCGTAGCAAAGCAACAACAAAATAAGGAAATGCATCAGAGTGCGTAAAAGGGCTTATGACGCACCACGTGGAGCACTTTAGATCGTGCGCGGCACCGCTGTGATTGAGCAATGCCGTCTGGCATGACGTCGTAGTCCAGTTCGCCAATACATCGGATGATCTTGTAGGGTCCGAAATAGCGTCGCAATAGTTTCTCACTGAGTCCTTGTCGGCGCATCGGGGTCCAAACCCAAACACGGTCGCCGGTCCGGTACTCGTAGTAGCGTCGTCGGAGGTTGTAGAGTCGGCTGCGGGTACGCTGCTGGTTCTTGATCATTAGGCGGGCGAGCTGTCGGGCTACTTCGCCGCGCTGGAGAAAGGTAGCGACGTCAAGATTCTCTTCGTCGGTGACGTGCGACATCATGGTGCACTCGTCGTTGGGTTCGTGGCGTAAACCATCTTGAACGGCGTGATCTGCGTTGTTCCTTGCACCACCGTGTTGCACCACCATGTTGCATCACCGTGCTGTACGTGCGGCAGGACCACGTCCCACGTCTTGTGCACGACGTCGACGTACATTACTAGCATGTCTGCTGGGTCTTGTTCAGGCGCTCCCTGAGACCATTCGCCTGCGGGCAGTTGTCCTCCTGAGGTTTGTCTGCCTGTATTGCAGAATGTCTTGGGTGAGCTCTGCTGTAACGGCCATTCCTCTGTCGGTAAAGAGGTCTTCCGGGACACCATGTTGCAGCAGGATGTTGTCGACAAAAATTTCGCCACTTCGGCTGCGCTGCCTTACGGTTCGATCGACTGTAGTAATCCTGCTGGCCTTGTCCGTGGTGTGTAGCGTCGCTGACCATCTCGGCATGCCTTGACGTAACGGGCGATGTCGGTGGTCAGACGCGGCTAGTAATACCTATCCTGTATCCTCGACAGCGTCCGGGAGAAACCGAGGTGCCCAGCGGTCGGATTGTCATGTAGGGCGTGAGGTACTTCTGGACGCAGCGCTGGCGGAACAACAAGAAAGTAGTTAGCGCGGATTGGTGAAAAGTTATTTTTCATGAGCAGGTTGTTTCGTAGCATGAGTGAAGACAACCCGCGCTTAAATGCCCTATGGACAACGTCGGTGTTCCCTTCCAAATACTCGACGAGGCCTTTTAGCTCCGGGTCTGCTCGTTGCTGCCGAAAGAAGTCTTCCGCGCTTATTATTCCGAAGAAGGCGTCGTCGTCCTCGTCGTCTTGCGGCGGGGGATCGATGGGGGCGCGTGATAGGAAATCGGCGTCAGAGTGTTTTTGTCGGGACTTGTAGATTGCCATGACGTCATATTCTTGCAGTCTGAGGCTACACGACGCCAGCCGTCCTGAAGGGTCTTTTAAATTAGCTAGCCAACACAACACGTGATGGTCGCTGACGACTTTGAATGGCCTGCCATAAAGGTGGCCCAAATTTCGCCGTGGTCCAAATGATGGCGAGGCATTGGTTTTCAGTCGTTGAATAATTGCCTTCCGCTTTTCACAGCGACCGGCTAGCATAACACATCACCCGTTCAAGTCCGTCTTTCATATGGACTAGGACCGCACCGAGTTCTAGGCTACTGGCGTCAGTGTGTGTTTCGGTATCGGCGCTCTCGTCGAAGTCGGCAAGTACACTACATGCGTCGTTTGAGTTCTTGAAATGCGTCCGCCAGTGTTCTTTCCCACTTGAACTCGACATTATATTTGGTTAGATGTGTCAGCGCCTCAGCGATGTTTGAAAAGTCTTTCGCAAAGCGCCCATAGTAGGCACACATGCCAAGGAATCTACGGACTGCCTTCTTGTCGATGGGTTGCGGGAACTTTGCGATGGCAGCTGTTTTCTGCGGTTGGGGCGGACGCCAGATTTGCTGATGACGTAGCCTAGGAACAGAAGCTCATCGTACGCGAAGCGGCACTTTTCCGGTTTTCGCACTTTCCAATACTGTCTCAAGCCGCCTATGGTGATCGTCGAAATTTCTGGCGGAGACAGCGACATCCTCCAAGTAAAGAAGATACGTCTCACACTTTAATCCTGCTAATACTGTGTCCATGACGCACTGAAAAGTTGCAGGCGCCGAGCACAGTTCGAATAGCATGACCTTGAACTCGTAGAGGCCGTCTGGCGTGATTAAGGCGGTCTTTTCCCGATCTCTCTCTCTTCGACTTCTGTTTGCCAATAACCAGACTTAAGATACATCGATGAGAAGTATTTAGCGTTGCAGAGCGGAGCCAATGCGTCGTCAATCTGTAGAAGGGGGTACGCGTCCTTCTTCGTGATGTTGTTCAGTCGACGATAATCGACGCAGAAACTTAGGGTTCCATCCTTTTTCTTCACCAAGACTACATATAGGCCCACGGGCTTTTCTACGGCTGGATGATGTCGCGCAGCATTTTGTCAACTTGTAGCCTATCAGCGTCAGGTTGTTGCGTCGAAACTCTGTAAGGGCTCTGGCGGAGTGGTCGAGCGCACTCTTCAATTATTATGCGATGCTTTGCGACTGCTGTTTGTCGAATCCTCGATCACTTCGCAAAGCGGCCTTTGTATCGTCGGAGCAGACTTCTGAGCTGCTGCTGCTTGCTCATGGAGAGACTTGAATTTATATCGATGTTTGGTTCGGGAACTGTTGTCGTCAGGGTAGATGACGCAGAATCCGGGAGGACAAGCGCATTGCTGGTTTCTAGAATTCCCTCGATGCACGCGATTGTCTTGCCTTTGTTGACGTGCTTGAACTCCTGGCTGACGTTTGTCAGCAACACCTGCATTTTTCCTCTGTGCAGTCAAGCGATCTCTCTTGCGACAAAAATATGAATTTCGTGCAGTGAGGACGTTCATAAAATGCGCAACCCATTATGAAGGCTGCGAGATCAGACCACTGTTCTGCGCATTGAGAGAGCTGTTAGGGGTGGTATTACGCCACCTCTTATCAGGCTGGTCAAATGTGCCAAGGGGACAGATAGCTGTTCCCTTTCCAATAGTCCAGCGGGAGTGAAGGCAATATGTGCATGCGTTGCTCGCCATGCATTTGATTTCTTGGCAGAAATTGCTGCCTCCTTTTTTTGTTTCTTTATCTTCTATATTCTAACTTTCGAAGTACTATTCTCTAGTTGGCACGCTTTGTTTTGTCTGGATGCATTGTATGTGTACGTGTATCGTGATATGGGTGTGAAAAAATAATGGTTTCATTTTCTGTCACTGCTGATGAAACTTGTTGGTAAAGCCATATCTTTCGTTTGTCTGTTCCCAACTTCGCAGTATGCTGCTATTTATAAATACAGGTTTTTATTGCAGTGTCATGTTTACATAATATTGCGTGTAAATCAAACTGTATGTACTTGTATGCTGACCCATAAATATCATCAATGAGTTTGTCCTGTATCAGTCCGACCACTCTGATGTCCGATATTGTGGAAACATCTAAATCGCCTTTAAATTTTGCGCATTTGAATATGCAGTCAGAACGTCAAACATACGGCAACTTTCGTGTGTTTTTAGACGAATTTGGGTTTTCTTTCTCAGTTATAATGCTAACTGAGACATGTTACAATGATCGTGACCAACGTTACTAGATTAGTTTCAGTTGTCAAACTCCGCCGCGGCACCTGACCCCTTTCTGTCGCGCCCGCGGGGTGGCGCGCGCGACACTATCGGCCCGAAGGCGGGCGGTGCGCGCAACGTTTGTGCGGGCGGACAGAGACGCCGATGAGCGCAGCAGCGTGCCACGTTTTGCTCGTGTTTCTGATTTGTATGCCAGGAAAATTCTGCTCGCCTTGTGAGCAAACATGCCTGCAATGGAACAATGAAACAGCAATGAAACAAGAAAAACCACGAGAAAGAGATGAAGTGATAGCTAGGGAGGGTGCCGCGCCCTTCCTAACTATCACTTTGTCTGTTCTCACTCCTGTTTTTTTGTGTTTTATTAAAAACTTGCGAGCATTCTACGACGAAATAGTGTACCAGGCCACCGGCTTTGAACTTCGTGCGCATTTCCCAAGGGCTATAAACTTGTTGCACTAATCATTTCAGGTCATCAAAAATTTTTCGGAACAGCTAAACTTGACAGAACAGAGTGCAATTCAAAAGAACCTGAAGCTTTTTGCATCACAACAAACGACAAAGTCGCTGCGAGTAACTTTGATGTCGACTTTAGACATTGTCGATGATCTGGCGCGTCCAGTTGCGCTCTATGTTTCGACAGCCAGTTAATTATCAAGATTCACTGGAGGTAAGGCACACTGTTCACATTTGTTGTGACTGCATACACGTTGCACTGTTTTCTAGGAAATTCCCTCACTCATGTTTTTTCAGCAATAGATTGGACTAGTGCGTTCCTTCGATTGTGATGAGTCCCATCCTGCTGTAATCAACTTCCCGCAGATTCCGCCTTCTAAGCCTGTATACACCTGTTAAAACAGCGCTACGTGCTAGTGGGGAAGGTATGTCAGGCACTGTCTGTGCTCGTCGGCGTCATCGACACATTTAAGCAGATGAGAGCAGCCTGCCAGTAAAAAAAAAAAGTTTTCGCAATGCCATTGAGGCGGCTTTGTTAAGTTGCCTGGAGACAAGCAGCTCACCAGAATGTGCTTGCAATGAGCACACTTATGCTCGAGGAAACATAAGGGACAATGCTGTTTATTATCTGTGTGGATATGTCATTCATAAAGTCAGAAAGGGCGCACCATGTGAACTATGCATAGCGGACATAAGCTTTGAAATCCCAGCAGTTGGCTGCGACAGTTACTTAATTGACTACAGAAGTCTCAATTGAGCAAGGTTCCTTAAAGCACCCGACGCCGATGATGCTGGGCTTTATGAAGACAACTGACAGAAGTGTGTCAGCTTCCCTGGATGAAGCAGGCCTTTACGGAGAGATATTTTGGAAGGTTTTAGATGATCTAGAGGGGTGCTGCCTCCCTCTTCTTGGTTGTGCAGAGCATATGTACACGTTCACGTGCGAAGTACTGAATTTCTTCATTGTTATGCGGATCGATTTTTACTCCAGGGATACAAGCTGTCAACTAGAAAGCAGTAGCCGTAGCAACCAAGAAAGCGCATCTTTTGTGAATATCGATGCAGCATGCTTAGATTCCTCAATCCGGCGTTGTACCGGTTCTATTCATTTTCATGCGTACATAAAACAACATGCCACAAACGAAAGGCTTCACTCTCCTCTTCATTCACCTATTAGCTGCTTTTTACAGAGTGCACAATGTAAAAAGGCTATTCTTTGAATATTTAGCGCCACGAAAAGCAGCAAAAGAAAAAAAAAACTGGCATTGAGTCGGCGGCGCGCTGCTGCCTTGGGAAGCTTCCGTAGCCAACCGGGCCAACCGTGGCGGCAGCGCCACCTCGCGAGAGGAGACGGCAGAGGGTCACGTTCTCGCGCCGCTCCCAGGCGGAGTTTTACAACTGAAAAGTATCTAGTAGCGATGATCGTGACACTATACCTTTGGACGGATACAGGGCTGTTTCCTTGAACAGGAAATCGAAAAGGGGTGGCGGTGTTTGTATGTTTGTAAACTTTTGTATTAGCTGCGACTTCCTAGATGATCTTTCAAGGTCCACAGC
This sequence comes from Dermacentor albipictus, assembly GCF_038994185.2. Classification (NCBI taxonomy): domain Eukaryota; kingdom Metazoa; phylum Arthropoda; class Arachnida; order Ixodida; family Ixodidae; genus Dermacentor; species Dermacentor albipictus. The sequence continues at coordinate 138,375,378 of NC_091827.1, read as the reverse complement.
TGATATTGAAATGATTTGTTTAAAACGCGACAAATTTCTGTTTGCTGTGGTGTACAGACCACCTGATGGTAATTTGAGTGAGCTTTTGAAGTGTCTAGATGCTGTTTTTTCGTTTGTTAATGCAAATCAATACACCTTAATTTTAGGAGGTGACTTAAACATCGATATGTTGGTAAAATCTACTAAGAAAAGTGAATTATCTCGAATCCTCGATTCTCATTTTTTGTCTAATACAATAACCGCCCCTGCACATTTTACTGCAACCAGCGCAACACTTACAGACCTTTTCACTACCGACCTATCACCTGATGACCTATTTTCTGGTGCATTTATTGTGACCCTTAGCGACCGTTTGCCCATTTATTTTGTCACTGACACATCTCATACGGCAAAAAACATCACTGCGAAAATAATATATAAGGACATCAGCACGGCTGCACTGTCTCAGTTCCGAGATGAACTCGTCACGACTGGTTGGAACGAGGTTCTTGCGTGCTCTTCGGCTGATGCCGCATATGAGCGTTTCATTGAAATTTTTTCTTCTCTCTATAAACGATATTTCCTTTACAGAGAAATAACGAAGCCGAAACACACGTAAATGTTGGATAACAATAAGTCACTCAAAAATGATACGTACAAAAAACGCACTCTACCAGGTGTTCTTGAAAAATCCCGATTTAGGTGCACTAAAAATGTTTAAAACTTACAAAAACAATTTAGCCAAAATATTAAAGCAAGCCAACCGTAATTATTAATTTACTATCTTCTAGGTCATCATAGACACCAAACAAATGTTGAAAACCCTAAACACAATTATATTTTCACGTAAACAAGTTCCCCGCATGAACGAAATTAACATTGACAAACATATATTTAGGGAAAAGCGTTGGCCAATAAATTCAATGGCCACTTTAGTTCCTTATCGGACAGTACTCACGATGGGAATGCGTTACGTTATTTACCCACGCCAATAACACCCTCGATATTTATTTGTCCCACAGCCCCACCTGAGGTAACCAATGTTTATGACTTGAAAAATGTAAAAGGGAAGACATTGACGGCATAAAATGGAACGGGTATTTTTGTCATCGATTTATTACTACCTTGTTTGACCCATATATATAATCTCGTTTTAAACACAGCGTATGAAAAAGGCCAAGGTCGCGGTCGCCACTTTACAAAAGCGGTGGAAAAACGAAATGATTATCTACAGACCAAAATCGCCATTTCAAAGTTTTTGGACATGCATTCAGCGATTAGAGCGGCACAATACGGTTTCAGGTCAGGTGTATCGACAGAGGCAGCACTTCTACATCAGAAAGAGGTCATACTCGGCAACATTGAAGCAAGAAAGCTCACACCAGGCATATTTGTAGATTTTACAAAAGTGTTGGATAGGATTGATCACAAAACATTGTTAAAACATTGCCCTATTATGGCATCAGAGGCATTACACTTGACTTAATAAGGAGCTATCTTAGCGATCGGTACCAGTGTGTGTCAGTAAATAGGGAAATATCTATGCCCCAAAAAATTAAACGTGGGGTACCGCAGGGAAGTATATTAGGCCCTCTTTTATTTAACCTTTATATTAATGATATTGTAAACATGGATCGATCAATAACGTACATTATATATGCAGAGGACAGGAGCTTATTTTTTTACAGGAGCAGCTAATGAAACTTTACACAAATTATCCGAATGGTCTGGTCGTAATTCGTTACAAATCAACAGCTCTAGAACCAAGGCCGTTCTTTTCCGCGCGAAAGGAACGGCTTGCGTATATTTAATAATACATTAGGTATTATCTTTCATCAACATATGCTGTGGGATTCTCACATTGATGAATTATGTATTAAGCTAAGAGAAGCCCTAGGTATGCTAAGGAGGTCTAAGTCGTTTCTGCCTGTTCCCCAGAAACTTCATATTTTTAATGCGCTTTTTAGTTCCCACCTGCGCTACTGCCAGTTGGTATGGGCACTTGGAACTCAAACATAAAAGAAAAAGTTATGTACACTTCAGAAGTGTGGTTTGCGGGCTGTTGCAGATTTAGGCTATAGAGATCATACATCTAACCTATTTATGAAATTTAAGGTCTTAAAATTCAGTGTTGCCAATGAACATCAATTGTTGTTGTCGTTGAGGTCTGAAATTCGCAGAAATAGCCTAAACTTGAGAGGTTTAGCGCACTTACAGCCGAACATTTCATTGCGTCCCACAAGAAATTCTGAACACTGGCACATTCCCCGAATACGAACGAATTACGGTATCCAAATGTTAAAATTCCCCATTCCACACGTACTTATTACGTTCAAGCATACAGAAGATCACTTACATGTCCTGTCAGGAAGGGAGCTATTCAACATGTTCACATAATCCGCTACGAGCCTAGAAAAATTCCGTCGAAATAAAGCGCTCGTTTCTGTTTACAGTATGTCTTGCTGTTATGTTACCTTGCAGTAATTTTGTTGTCATTGGTTTTGGTTTTTTGGGCGTGAATGATTAATGTACTTGTAGTCGCCCAAGGGCGCATGTAATTATGTATACTTCACAATTATAATTTATTTTTTATTTAGTTTTATTTATTTGTTTTGTTTATTTTTCTATCTTGCGTCAAGACTGCATGAAGTCTGCTGTGCTGTCGTTCTGCTGTCTTGTACTGACGGGAGGTGGGGCTATAGTCAAGCTGCACCAGCGCAGCTTTTTTTCCTACTTTCCACGCCACAAATGTCCAGTGTAAAACACACTGTACTGTTGGTGGTGAAAAATAAACTTCAACTGCAGGAAATACGTCACGCTAGTATTAACGCCGACCGTTTGATGTCGCGAGCGTCGAAAAAAAAAAGAGAATGTGGAATGAGCTTAACAGAAATCGTTCCATTTTTTATTATTTCCTGCCAAAGGAGAAAAAGTTATCTGCGTATAAATTAAATTACACTTTGCGGCTTACCTCCGTCGCCTGTAGCGACAGGCGAATCGGCGAATGACGAGCTCGATGAACGGTGCGTCATTGGTCACGCACACCGCCGAAGCGAGCGAGACCGGCCGCGCATCTGAGCGTTGGCCTGTTCGGCGACCCGTCTGTCTGTTTTTCTATTTTTGGATTTCGCGTGCTTTGGTGGGCTCGCGTTCCTTCTGAACTTTGACATGGCACCACTGCACCATTGGACTGCGGCAAAGTGGGAAATGTTCCACAGTCCGCGACATATTTCAAGCAATTATAGCGTACGGCACCTAGGCTAAGCTTGTGACGCCGTTAACGAAAAACAGCGCGGCCGTCGTGGCGACGTTCACTCGAATTAATGACTCGTGCTGGGGGATGTGTGGCACACTTTCTATGATCCCCAACATTATGGCAACTTATTTCGGCAGTTTCTGGGAACGCTGGTCGCACTGGGCGCTGTGACGCAGTTTCGCGTGCACTGAATCTTACCGGGACAACTTTTGGCGCTTTCTCTAACTCCCGACATTATCGTCACTGATTTCTTTACTTTTTGGGGCACTTTTCAAGCGCAGTGGCTGCGCTTAGTGTTGTGAGGCGGTTAGCGGGAAGTGGCTCGGCCATGGTCCGCAATTAAGTTTCGCGCTGTAATGCACTGACAAGCGCTTTGCTTGGCACCTAACATTGTTGAAACTTAATTTCGGTGCGTTCTTTCGATACCATTGAGGCACGTGCGCTCGCCGCCCCTGTCATGACGCAGCGAAAGCAGCTCCGCCATGGTGACAAAGTGTGGCGTGTTTACTGCGACAAGTATGTGACAATACTTATGGTCCTGCAACAACTTAAACCATGTTAAACCTTCTTTCGGTACTCACGCTTGTCGAAAACGAGACGAGCACTTGCCAAGAGTGATGACACGGGAGTGTATTGCTTGCGCCGGTAGAACGCGCAAACGATCACGCCAAGGAGCTCACACACCAGAAACTTGTAACTCGAAAATTCTGTCTTCTGAACGACTGAAGACAGCATTTGCACCCTCGCATTTGTCTCGAGTGCGAGTGGAAGGAATTCTGCGAGCGTCCGGCATGGTCGGGCCCGTGTTGTGGCCGCCTCTCTGTATTCGTAGCGTGCTGCTGCGTGGACTGTAGCCAAGTTCTTTTGGAAACGCGCAGTGGCCCATGTATTCGTGCTCTAAATGTGCTGGAAATAAGGCTCGGGGAGAGGGGAATCCTTGGAAATAAAATGTTTTCGTGTTATGTTACAGTATTGTTTGGTATGAATCTAGCATTTTCTACGCGGTGTATGTAAAAGCGAACTGGCTTTGTCTGTAATGACGCCCATTCACCTTTTCCACACACCTTTCGCCTCTACACGCATTATCCGTATGTGTCAATACCAAAATGACACATGCTTGTAATTAAATTTTTTCGGCTGACTTCGTCCGGTGGAGCTTCGTAGGGTAACTACTGCTGCTTACCTGGTGCCACAACTTTGCATGAATGCACAAAATACCTGCAGCGAACATTTATATAGAATAAAATAAACATTCACTCATTTGCCAAGGCGTCGTCTCGCGTCTTCATGAAGTTGCACGTGGCACATATTCGATGGAGGCTTGTAAAGATCATTCGCACCCAATTTCACTTAATAATAAGGCAATTTCGCACGAAGACCGGGCGCGGTTGTGCTGTCGAAGCAACGAGAAGAAACGCGCCCATCGGCGCAGTAGGCGCAGCGCGCACCAGCCAGCGTTCAAAACACGCGCGCCCGAAACCGGAAGTGCGGTTCAGGTATGAACACTGACGGCTTGGCGCGCTGCAGTCAATTCGGCCGCTCGTTTCTATGGGAGTGTCCGCCGTCGTTGAGTCCTTTCTCTGTGCTACCAGGCACACGGCGTCGGAGTTGGCATGCATCCGTTGGTTGCCTCCGCGTCGGCACGCGACACCGACGCACATGGAGTCTCAACAAATCACTTGCGGCGGGCGCCAACCCTCCACCACTTCCCTCCGCTCCGCTGGTCTCTGGTGTTTGCGATAGCAGAGCCACGCATAATTCTTTCCTGTATTGCCTTTTCAGCAACAATAACAAGCACCACCACCACTACGGAGCCAAGAGACAAAATAGGCCCCGACGTCACGATTTTCAAGCCGGAAGTGCCGCCATGCATGTATGCCATTCAGCTTGCCGGCGCGCGCGGCACCAGGTGGCACGTCGAACAGCCGACGACCCGCGCCCTGATTGCTTCAGTGTCTGGGCTGACACTCGCGCTCACAGGTCGTGTCTCATGAACAGGCCGAGAGCAACAGCGAGAGCTTGGGGAGCGCGGTTGCTGCGGTAATGTTGACGCTTGGCACACCAGACCCAGTGCTCTTTTGCGAAAAGCACCACGTGACTTCCGCCATGCTCTCTTCCAACTGACGCTGGCAAGCCTCTCCTACGTTTTCCTTCGACCACCACTGTCATCGCACGCTTTCATTCCAAAGCCGGCCAGCTCTTCGAAGCACTCGGCGTGTGCGGCCCGTTCCCATTTGTCGTCTTATTGAGAGAGTTCGCAAGCGTCCGCCTACACTGTACCACCCCCGGGACCGGACCGCACTCCACAGTGTGTGCCGTTCTACCTAGTCATGCTGGTCATTGTGCGCTGTTACATATCGAAATGATGAAGTGTGGGTTGCCGTGGCCGGTGAAAGGCGAGAAGTGCCTCTCTGCTAATATTATTTAAACACACACACACACACACACACACACACACACACACACACACACACACACACACACACACACACACACACACACATATATATATATATATATATATATATATATATATATATATATATATATTTAAATATATATATATATATACACAAAGCAAACATCGGCCGTGATAGCGTAGTGACTTTGGCGTTGCGCGGCATGAAGTTCTGGCCGCAGCGACCACATTATGACGGGGGGCGAAATGCACGAACGCCCATGCACTGAGTTCAAGAACCCCAGTTGGTCGAGACTGTTCTGGACACAGCGGCGTGCCTTACGGCCATGTCGTGGTTCTGGCAGGCAATGCCCCAGAATTAAAAAGAGTAGAGGTACACAGAACGAGGGACATGCACATGCAACTAGCTAACGCACGTATACGTGACAGTTTTTTAGGTTTTACGCACACGCTGTGTCTTCGTTCCTCACTCGGATATTCGTGCTTGAGTCTCTCCACACGGCATGTCGCTTCATGTGCCGACAAAAGCGGACAGCACTACAGGGTTACCGCGAATTCGGAGGGTGCGGTGTGTCTTTCCCGAACTCGTCTGCCACTGTCGCTCTCGCGCACAGACAGCAATTCGGCATGACGCCTTGTCATCCCCAAAACGAAAGCAACTTGCCGCCAACCTGCATGCTCTAATAAATAAGCGAACCAAATTTTGTACGCTCCGCTTATCGTCCTTCTCTACTGATGGAACAGCTTTTCGTAGCAAGTCGTGAATGAAGGACAAATAAATTAAATGAAATGAAATAATGAGCCAGCCAACACGTTGACGAATCAATCAATCAATCAATCAATCAATCAATCAATCAATCAATCAATCAATCAATCAATCAATCAATCAATCAATCAATCAATCAATGTCGTTTGCAGCGACCAAAGTAAAGCCAAGGGAAATGACTGCACCAGTGCTCGCGGACGATGCCAAAGTCATCGGCGCTGTGTCGCACAGAGGCCTGCAACCGTCTCGGCAGGGACGCACGGCTCGTGACGGCAGTCCATTCGCGCGCGCTGCCCGTGCCCCACCAGCGCCCGATTGCGCGCGACGAGCTATGCGTGCTCGATGAGCCCCTGTCCGCGCTCTGGCGCCCCTTCTGTTTCGCACAGGCTGTCAGCGCGACGAGGGGTGCAGCAATCATTACGAGCTGTGCAAGAAGCTGCGCAAATCACCGGTTTATTGCTGCGCTACGTTTCCTTATATAAGACGACGAACGCGCAAGAAGCGGCTCTGTCTTCCTGCAGTAATTTCTAGCGACAAATGTTGTCGTATCGACCAGAGCTGGTGAAAATCGTTAATCGGATGTTGAGAGGACTCCGCAAACACCAGCGTTTTGTCCGTAAGGGAATTTTTCGCCATTCGAGAGCCAGAAGTCTGCCAGCCGCGGTGCCGACGCGCTAACCCCAGCCACGAGACCAAACGAGGCCGAGGCCCCCCGCGGGGTCAGCCATGTGGCAACAGGCGGCACGAACATCCAAGGCCGAAAAGGGCGAGCGCGACGCGACGGATTGGATCAACAAATGCAACCTCGAGGAGAAACGGAAAGCCAAGCTCGCCTCAGAAGAGGTGAAAGTGGTAGACACTACCATCACCGAAAGGCGACGGTAAACAGCAAGTGGAGAAATCGATCACCTCGAACCAAGTCACCGAGAATGGCTGGAGAATCATTTTCCGCCCCAAGGGAGGCATGGTAGTGAAACAGTACGGTGGGCCGACCCTGACCGAAGCCATACATGCAAGTACGAAGATTGAATGCATCAAGGCGTGCCAGCTCGTCAAGAACGAGAAGCAACGAATTTTCGTCTTCTTGACCCCCAGCACAGAGGCAAGAGAAAAGCTCCTGCGCCTCATACACCTGGACATTGAAGGGAAAGTGCACGGTATGACCGTTCACCTGGCAGTACCCGACAACTTCTCGGGAGGAGGCATCCACGGAATGCACCACAAAATGGTCGTAGCCACTCAAAAAAATATAAAATGTTTAAAAGCCGGATAGCTCAAGTCTATAATTTTAACCGAGCCGATGATACGGCCGTCCTAGATTATTTAGAATTGGCTTTAGACCGTATGCCGGAAGAAAATGAAGTAGATGAATTATGGAGGTATTTTACAGAGGTAGTTCATTATCTCTGTTTCTCCCAAAAAGCGCTAAGCGTTTACATAAAAGCAATCCATGGGTTTCTCGTGACTTAATACATCTAGAACGTCAGCTATGTCGTACGCGGCAATGGAAACCAAAACATCCTGAGAGAATATCCGCCCTTAGCACTCAAGTTCGCCAGAAATTAAGAGCGTCTAAAAGGTGTTTTTTTCGCTACAATACTGACTAATTACCTTAAAACATTACCTCAAAAATTTTGCCGATACGTTGCCCGATCAAAGCCTTCAATCAATGGAATAGTTGTAAATGACACCGTGTGCAACAATCCCCAAATTATTGCCCAAGAATTCACCACTTTTTTCGGTTCTGTATTCAGTCGAAGAGATGAGAGTGCTGCAATAGATTTAGAATGCGAGGACCATACTAATGATAGCATTTTTATTTCTAAAGAAGGTATAGTCGACATGTTGCTAAAATTGGACGTAAGAAAGTCTCCTGGTCCTGACAAAATACCGAATAAGTATTTAAAGCGATACTGTGAATGAATTGCATGCTTCCTGGTTAAAAACTTTTCTTTGTCATTAATAAATTGTGCATTACCATGTCAATGGTTATTAGCGAGGATTATGCCTGCTTATAAGGCGACAGGCTAGACATTAGGAACTACCATCCAATTTCCATAACTTGCACGGCTTCCAAAATCTTAGAACATATAATTATTAATAAGTTAGTATAATATATAAAACAATAACATTTTTACAACAAACAACATGGTTTTCGAAGACACCTGTCAACTGTCACGCAATTATTTGAAACAATGCACAGTTTTGCAGACGCCCTTAACTGTCGCGAACAAATTGATGTCATCGCTCTGGATTTATTGAAGGCATTTGATAGGGTTAGCCATAGCATGCTAATTGAAAAGCTTTATGGGTATGATGTAAATTCAAAAATTATTAAGTGGATTCAGGCTTACTTACACAACAGACAACAATGTGTTGAAATAGATGGCGAGTGCTCCTCTTTCCTTCCTATATCATCAGGTGTACCTCAGGGCTCGGTTTTCGGTCCAATTTTGTTCCTAATGTATAATAATGACATCGCAACTGATGTGCATCCTATGATTGAAGTGCGGTTGTTTGCCGGTGACTGCCCCTTGCTTTGCCGCGTTAAGAGTGTTTCTAATCAAGAACGACTAAATGATGCTTTATGTGGAATTTATAACTGGTGTGAAAAATGGCATACGCAAATCAATTTTGATAAATCTGTTTGCACGACAGTTATGAATAAGAAAACTCCATTGATGTTTTCGTACGCTGTAATTAATAATGTAATTATGCGTTCCACAAAGCCGAAATATCTTGGCGTAACAATCACTAGCAACCTCAACTGGAATGAACACGTCGAAAACATATGTGGATCAGCCCAGCGCAAGACTGGTTTGTTACGGCGTAAATTGAGAGGTGCTGCACCAGATATTGAACTTAAGGCATACACTACTATTGCTAGAACACATTTAGAGTGTGCTTGTATAATTTGGGACCCTCATCAACAATACATAACAGATAAATTAGAGCTCATTCAGCGAATGGCGGTTAGGTTTATTTTTTCTGATTACGACAAAACGCACTCCGTAACCGCCATGCTAGCCAGGGCTAGTCTCACTACCTTGGCTGTGCGCAGGAAAATCGCACGCCTTAAGTTTTTATATAAAGTCATTAACAATAAGCTGAACCTGAATTCTAGTTTGCATTTCAAGCCTCCTGGAAGGGTTTGAGCGCGAACTAATCACAGTTACGCTATAATGCCTTATGTGCCAAGAGTTGATGTCTTTAAGCACTCTTTCATTTTAAAGACAATTGTTGAGTGGAGTAACTTGAATTCTTATGCGTTTCCGAGCAATAACATGGTTGACTCTTTTCAAGAAAACTTGAAAGCGTTCAGCACAATGCGCTCTTCGCATGAGCTTTGTGCTCTGTATTCCCACCCAGTAACAGTCCGGCAGGGTTCACAGTATTGGAAATAGATAAATAGGACTCAACACCTCACTGCAGCAGGGGATAGCAGAGCATGAGAAGAATCCCAAGGTACTGGAGCTCAGACGATTAAGACAGAACAAGACCATCATGCTCGCATTCATTACCAAAAACAACAGCGAAAAATCATATCTCTAGGTGCCATCCTGAACTGTCACTTTTACAAGAAAAAGCACGATGTATGCTACAATTGCGGAGACCTGAAACACCGATCCGACATATGCGAGAGCAAGGAGGAGAAATGCAGGGACTGCGGTATCCCCAAACCAAACGAGGGACACGACTGCAACCTTACCTGCAAGCTGTGCGGCCAGCCGCACCCCAGCGGCGACAGAACCTGCAAGGAGATCCTCAGAACCCCACACATCTTTAGGAAACGACAATGGGAGAAGCAACAGGAAGAGAAGAAACTACCAGAACATGGGTACGAGAGCAAGACGCGGGCCAGGAGCAAGGAGCGACTCCTGTCCACATCCTTCCCGAAGCTACAGCAGCAGGCCACCACCACCCCACCCAAGAAGCAAGGGGCACCACCCACCAAAAAGGTAGGTTGGGAAGCGGGGAATCCCCATGATTCAGACATAGTCAGGGAGCTGAAAGAGCAAATGAAACAACAACACGAAATGATGAAACAGCAACAAGAGCAATGGACGCTTGGCCAAGAGCAAACACAAGTTCAGATGCAGGAACTCCGTAATCAAGTTATCCAGCTGCAAAGGGAGAACAATGAGTTCAAAGGTCAACTAAGGCAACAGGAAGCGCTTCTGGAGGCCATGGACGATACGTCGTCTGAAACCGAGACAGAGGCGGCTGCACCGCCAAAGAAAAAGCGAGTTAAAAATCCATTCGGGCTTTGAGAAGGCCGAGGGCAGGGTAGACAAATTGAGGGAGTCATGCGTCAACTCAAAGAGCTAGTACAACAGGTGGCCATACCTACCCAGCGTGACGCGGAGAGGGTAGACCAACTCTCAGCCCAGCTCAGCCAACTAGTCAGCCCAATGGGAATGAGAATGGACCAACTGGAAGAACAGCAAAAGCAAATCCTTTTGCGGTTGAATCATGGCCAGTCTAAACACTAGGGCAAACACAATATGGCATTGGAACTGTAGGGGCTTCGAAAAAAGAAAAGAAACACTCTCCAAGCCTACCTTGCGGGACGCGATTGTCCGGACAGCATCCGTGTGGAAAAAACACTAAACTGAGCGGATACACAACGTACTCAGGCCGGTCGCCAAACACTCAGACTGCTTGCTACCCTGGTGAAGAGAAATATCACACTCATCCAGCATGAGCTAGGATGCACGCAGATTGACTACGTGTTAACGCAGAATATACCACACAGGAAGAAAGAACGCAGCCTGCTGGTCCTGAACGTCTACAGCTCTCCTAAACTAAGGAAAGGCTGTGGCTTCTGGGAGCTCTTTGCCCAAGCGCAAGCACTGGCACAAGGGCAGCATCGTCTCGTAATAGTAGGGGATTTTAATGCGCCACACCAAGCATGGGGATACAACCACTCCCAGATAAAGGGGAGGGAATTATGGGACGCCTTGATATAGTGCAATTCAACACTCCTCAATCATCCACTCGCAACGACCAGGCAAGGGAACAGCGTGTCATACGACACCACCCCCGCCCTGACCACGATCGGAGCAGACGTTGAGGCTACATGTTACAACACGAGAGAGAACCTAGGCAGTGATCAAAGTATCATAGAGATCGTTGTCCAAAACGGGATCAAAATCAAACATGAGAGGAAAACTCAAATCCATCAATTGGCAGTCCTTTCGCGGCAATGGAGTGGGTTGCCGGGAGATGTACCGACATAACTGAATGGACCAATGGCTTCAAGCAGGCGTGCAAAGAGGCTGAGGAGGCAATAGAATTAGATGAGGAACAAGATCGGGATGATAGTCACATCAGAAAACTCTGGCAAAAGAAAAAGGCACACATTGAGCTCGCCCAAAAAAGCGGCAACTTGACATAAAAATAGTAACAGCGCCAACACATGCATCCACAAAGCGACAAGGACGAGACACAAGCGCTTGTGTCTCGGCCTTGTTACTTTGTAGATGCATGTGTTGGCGCTGTTATAATTTTTATGTCAAGTATGCACCAACTCACCCAGAAAGAAGTTTTAATGAAAGGATAACAGTAACCTGAGAAGGAAAATAGCAGCTCTCAACAAGGAAATTGACAGCCACGCGCAAACACTAAAGAGACAACGACATCTGCGATAGACTAGACCAGCAATTAAGCTCCGTCACAAACTGGAAACTATTGAGGCACCTCCTGGACCCAGACAACACCAAAGATGAGACCAGCGAAAAATGCAAAGACTAACACACAATTTCCAGGGGTCAAAGGAGGATATGATCAACCAGATTAGAGAGAGGTACATAGGGGAAAGAAACACCGAAGCATTTCCCGACTATAGCGACGAAAGCAACAAGGAGCTAGACCAACCAATCACCATAAGAGAGGTCCAAGCTAAGAGGAAAAACCGCGGCTGGCCCAGATGGGGTCAACAACAAGATGCTTAGAAAGCTCGATGACAACTCCTTCGAGCACTCGGGGGCGGGTGGAGATACTCGGGGAGTGGAAGAAAGCAAATCTGGTCCTCATCTCCAAACCGGGAAAGAACTCAAACTAGAGAACCTTAGGCCAATATCTTTAACCTCCTCTGTAGGCAAGCTCATGGAGCACGTCATACAGAACAGGCTCAACGGATACTTGGAAAGTAAGGAACTCTACGCAGAAAGCATGGTTGGATTCAGACAACAACTATCCACAAGCGACGTCATGCTACAACTCAAAAACAAGTATTGGAAAGGAAGACTAGTGACTCGAGAATCGTAGTGGGACTGGACGTCAGCAAATCGTTTGACAACGTCAAACACCACGCGATCATGTCGCATCTCATTCAACTAAATCTAGGGAGTAAGCTATACAAATATATCAAAAGCTTCCTCACGGACCGAACGACGAACATAGAGATTGGGGGCACCAGAAGAGGAAACAAGGGAACACCGCAGGGATCGGCACTATCCCCTTCCTTTTTAACATTGCTGTGATCAGGCTGCCAGAAGTACACAGAAAGCGAGACGGCCTCTGCCACACTCTCTACGCTAACGGCCTCACCCTTTGGGTCGACAGAGGCGGGAGCGATGGCCAAATAGAAGACACCCTACAAAGGGCAATCTGGGAAACGGAAAGCTATCTGAGACCCATAGGGCTGAAATGCTCACCGCAAGTATTGGAGAAGACTAATCATGAGCAAGCAGCAGGTCAATATCCAGCTCCTAGTCAACAACACCCCGGTCCCAAGGGTGCACAAGATCAGGATACTGGGTATGCGAGTAGAAGAAAATGGCAGAAACACCGTAACAATAAACAGACTAGAAGCCACGACCAACCAAACTTGCAGGCTTCTCAGGAGGATAGCAAACAAAAACGTGGAGGCGAACCTACTCAGGCTTGTCCACTCTTTCATGATTAGCCGAATCACCTACACTATCCCGTACTTAAAGTCAACTAAAGCAGGGAAAGGCAAGGTAGACAACCTCATCAGGTAAGATGTCAAAACCGCCCTAGGTTTACCTACGTGCACATCAACCGAGACGATCCTCAACCTAGGAGTGTCAAACACCCTAGAGGAAATGTCATGGCACAACATGTCACCCACGGCACATGTGAGACTAACTGGCAGCAAAACTGGCAGATTCATCCCTAGTAAACTGGGCTACCAGAGCCCAGAATCGCGAAGTGGGGATAGACACCATCCGCAAAGAAATTACCAACAGGTTAACAATGTTTCCCCATCCCAAGAAACATGCACCCCATACACAACGAGGAACGCAGGAGAAGCAGAGTCCAAAGACTCCAGAGTTCCCTCCTCCAAAAACAAGGGGTAGCGTACTCCGATGCGTTAGAGTACCCAGAAGGGCACTGTGCCGCTGTAGTAATCAGCGACAAAGGCTAGCTAATCTCGAGCTGTAGCGTGAGACGCTCTTCACCAGATGAGGCAGAAACGGCGGCGATTGCCCTGGCAATCACAAGCCCATCAACTAGAATAATTATCACCGATTCTAAAACTGTAACCAAAGCCTATGATTCCGGGAAGGTGTCCAATGAGGCCGGCAAAATTCTGCAAGCAGGCAAGGAGAACGTACCCAACGACCTAATTACTATAATATGGGCGCTCGCCCATAGTGGACTCACAGAGAACTAGATCGCCAACTAGGTCGCCCGAGGACTCACACACTGGGCCCCAGCGCAGGTAGACTGCCCAAAAAGCGAAACCTAACCACATACAGAGAAATTCTAGAACACTATAGAATTGACAGGATAACCCTCCCTCCTCGCCCCCCCCCCCCCGCCCCATAGATCTCTCACTAAGAAGGAAGAAGTAATGTAGCGAAAACTGCAGACGAGTACGTCCCCAAACCCGTATATCCTACAAAAATGGCATCCTGAGGTGCACGCTTCCAAATGCAAAAACTGTGAAGGCATAGCGACCCGCAATCACATGCTCTGGGCTTGCCCAGCACTACACACCCTACATGGGAACAAAAAGCCATGCGAGACCTCCCTCCGTAGCCAGGAAGAACAATCCCAAAAACAAGTCATCGATAAAGCGCAGGCGGCCGTTCGGAAGCCAACTGATTCCGGCCGACGTCTAGGGGGAAGTAGACGGTGAAAGGGGGACGCGCGTCTCACCACGATCACCCATACTGTCTGACGGGTGCAAATAAAGTGCTTTCTCTCTCTCTTATACCGACTATCTACGCATGTTGGCAAGAACTGTTTTATTCACTTTGCATGTGATTGAGTGCAAAAAGAAGAAAGGAAAAATAACACGTGGTTTAAGCAGGTCGTTTCGCGCAATAAAGTTTTAGCAGTAGTTTGGCTGCCTTCTCTTTTTCGTCAACCTTTTGCGATGTAAGCGTCCGAAGAATAGGTCTTCCAAAACCACCATACGATTATAAGGCGATGCTAGTGATCATCATAGTCGACAAATAGAGGACTTTTCGTGAATACTGGGATCACCCAAGTACGAAAGAAAATTGCTTTGGCATTCTCTACATCGTTAAATTTATGCGCGCGGTTTTCTTGCCCTGAGTTTCGTTTGTTTCTACTGCAAGCGTTACGTTGGCAGATATAGTAGCCTTTACAATTTTTTCTAATCCATTCAGGAATAAGCCTGGGCAAATGATCAATCGAATGCTTTCGTGTCCAGCCACAATTTTTTTACGAGGATATCAAGCGGCCAATTTATTCCTGCCAAGAGTACACCCGTTTTCGAGGCGGATTTTTTGAATGTGTGCTAAGTTTCGATTTCGCACGATTATTTTCTCCATACAGTGATCATTATCTGTAACAAATATAATTAATTTTGTCCATTTTCTGACAGATTAGCAGTATGTATAATTATTTTTACCTTCCATTGTAATATACTACATATTATATTTAGCAGATAGATCAGGTGGAGATGAGTGATGAAAATTACTTGAAAAACAAAAGCTCATACCCAACAGAGAGAGAGAAAAAGACGAAGAAATTGCGCACAACGTATTACGTTGCATTTAAGCGCGAGATTGAAAAAGACAAGTTGAAACGTATGCATATTGTAAGCACTTCGAGGCTTGGTTGCACGAAGCGAATAAATTCTGCAGACCGCAAATGTCTTTTCATGCAGTGTCCCGAGAAGCCCTCGGCCCGTGAGCCGTTTATAATTTGAGTGCGTGGTGCTATGCTGCCCTAAACAGGACGCTATCTTTGCATAAGCAAACACCCGCCTCACCAGTAGCTGTCCGACGTTGTCCTGACGTGTACTGAAACTATAGTGGCTATATTCCGTCACTAAATGCATTGTTACGCGAAGGACGAGTCCACAAGACCAGCGACTATTTACAGGTTATGTTTACAACTGCGGTTGCAGCGCTGACGAGTTAGGTTTACAACGCGAGCCCAGTTCGCTCTTCCTTCTTTTTCTCGAGTGATGGCGCCCACGCGCCTCGTTCTAACAATCAAATACCACACGCATGTAGCATAATCGCCCGGCGGCAGAAGCGACGTCCCGGGGCGTTTAAATGTCATCACTGTGAGGGTGATGCTGCTTCAGTCGTGTGACGTGCACGATATCGCTGGACTGGGAAGCAGATGGGGCGTCATGGGCGATCTCGTTGGTGACGGGAGTCACGGCACGAAGCACTCGGCATGGCCCTGTGTAACGAGACAGCAGATTTTCTGACCGGCGGACCTGACACGACGGAGACCATAGAAACACCGGTGAACCACGCGGGAAGTGCACGTCTCGGTGTCGCCGGTCGTACCTTTGACTCTCGTGGGATTTCAGAAGGCGGTCGCAGCGGCGATGGCGTCACGTGCGTATTCACTGGTCGGTGCCGCCTGAACGGGGAGGGTTGTGTCGAGGGGCAGTGCTGGTTGTCGGCCGACCAGCAGGAAAAATGGGCAGTAACCGGCTATGCCGTGGCGCTAGGAATTATAAGCAAATGTGACAAACGGTAGAGCAAAGTCCCAATAAGTGTGGTCTAGCGAGCATGTTTGTGATAGTGCGATTGAGTCGCTCTGCGAGGCAATTTGATTGCGGATGGTATGACAAGGATAGCTTGTGCCTCCTGGCACAGGACTGCAGGGTGTCCGCGATTACTTTTGATAGGAATGTCCAACCACGGTGTGTGAGAAGTTGTCGCGGAGCTCCATGTAATGTGTACTATGTGATATTTAATGTTCCGGAGATTATTGGCAACGATTAGCGGCAGCCAACCGAGTGTTAGCGCAAATCCATAGAGCTGACACTCCTACGACGATGTCCGCCTCAGAATTTACCGGTACCGAAAAAGGTCATCAGGTGGTTCGAAGTTCGAAAGATGTCATGTCCCCTTACACTTAAACCGCTGGCCCAGTTTTTTCGGGCGTCAGGAGCCCCCATAAAACATTTATAAAACGTTTACTTTTAATATCACATGTAGCATCTTATACCATACGGCTCGATCCACACTTTATGGCGTCAAATAGCTTCGTGTTGAAAATGCTTTTGACAGATGGCTGCCGGAAGAGGCAAATAACATGCATATTCAGTCTAGCAAACTTAACAAAGCGAATGAGTCTGAATATGCCTGATTAAAAGCTGGCACAACGCGGGTAACATTGAGTCTCTCAGAAAAGTATATGACGTCAAATGCCACGAGCAACGATGAAGCAATGCGCTTAAGATTATTTTTCGGTAAATACCTGTGAAATAAAGCTCGCACATCATGCTCGTTTTGTCAACCATTCATAAAAGTAAACGCACTCAAAGGGTCTCTGAAACGGTTTGGACAAAATTTGTATACGCGTAAGGTACGACTGCTGTACATTCGCGCCACATATTGAGTGAAGCGTATCATCCTAAGACAAACGATTGCGAGTCGCCCTCCTCTCTAGACGTGCTTTCTTCTCTCTGGCTGTGCGTCGTTTACTTCCGGTTGCCCGGGAGCCAGCGTGCCAAGCTTCTCGCACACCTGCGCCAGCCACCGTCGCGAGAGCTGTGTCCCGGCAGCCTGCGCTGGCAGCCGGCTTCGGCTCGGGCGGCCCGGCGCCTCGTACCCGCCGCCGCAAATGAAGCCTTTCCGAGATCCACACAGGGTGCTCGCGATTCCCCCCTAAATGTTACACAAACAGCAGAGTAGAGCTCACTTCGTTACTGATATACTGCTGTGTGTTTGTCTGGCTTACTTGTATTTATTTATTTGTATATACAAAATACCCCTAAAGGCCATCACAGCTGGGGGAACTATATAGGGAAGAGGGTCGGGGGGGGGGGGGGGTACCGGCATTTGGTAAATAATGGCAAACGAAAAAAAAGTCATTATGAAGTGTTGAGTGATGATACAGCTCATGAAAAAGTGATAAACGTGCAGCATTTCGCAGGTGGCATAGTTCTTGCAGGCCTGCTCGTTCCATTAATGCTGTGCTGCTGGTCTGACGTCAGTCATCAGAGTAAATAAAACGAACTGCAATGCTTCAGTGTTATTTACTAAATATGCTTGATGAGGGTCCTAAATAGCCAAAGCATGTCAAATTTTAGGTCTAATTAGTGTACAGAAGGGCCGTAATCGCATGTGAGGAGGAGCACGCTTCAAGATATGTTTTAGGAGACCTATGGCTCTGAAATGTACTAGTCCCTCTGAATTAAGCACGATTGTTGCGCATCAGCGCCTATCGACTCTGAGTTTCCTGCATATGAACATACAGTCAGCCCGTTCTAAAGTAGACGAATTGTGGAATTTTCTAGATGAATTTAAATTTAAATTTTCTGTCATTTTGTTGACTGAAACTTGGTACCGCAATGACACCGATATTGTGCATATTGATGGGTATAATGTGGCCTATATAAGTAGAGAAACTAGAGGCGGCGGTGTATGCATATATGTGGAAACAAGTATTGGCTGTCAGTATATTGATGAGTGGTCTCGATGCTGTGAAGGTATTGGAATTCTGTGTTTAAAATTCGAAAACTCTCTATTTACTGTTGTGTATAGACCTCCTCACGGCAACATCAACAAGTTTCTTCAATATTTAGATGAATTCTTTTGGTTTGTTAATGAAAATAATTATACATTAGTACTCGGAGGTGACCTCAACATTGACATGCTCACAAAGACTAGCAAACAAACTGATCTGTCAAATCTACTTCTTTCGCACGGCCTCTCAAATGTTATAACTACCCCAACTCGCATTACAGCTGCTACAGCCACCTTGATAGATCTATTTATAACAAATTCTGCTAACCTACTACACCATGGTCCGATAAGTATCGCTATCAGTGATCATTTGCCAATTTGCCTAATTACTACGGTTGAAATTAAACAGAGGCACCCGGTGAAATCATACATTTATTTCCAAGACATTAATTCACAATCTCTTTCTTGCTTTCGTGACGAAATAAACTCGTTGAGCTGGGATGACGTACGCTCCTCTTCATCACCTGATAGCGCCTATGACCGCTTCATTAAGATCGTGTGCACAGTATACCAAAAACACTTTCCTTACAGGCACGTAAAAAAACCTAAACACGCTCGCAAGCCATGGATCTCCTCTAAGCTAATCAAAATCATAAATGAAAAGAATAGGCTGTACCATGCGTTTTTGAATAGCCGTGACCCAGATGATTTGAAGCAGTTTAAGAAATATCGAAATAACCTGACTAAGCTGCAAAAACAAGCTAAATGCGACTATTACTACTCCATGTTCGAATGTATCGTTGATGCAAAACAGACTTGGAATAAGCTGAATTCTGTTATATCATCAAGGCGACCCGCCAGTACTTAATTATTAAAGAGCTGGTATTAAAGTTGGTAATGAGGTTCTTAAAGATGAAGCACTCGCCAATAAATTTAATGATTACTTTGCCTCTCTAGTTGAAAGCACTTATGATCAAAATGCCTTGATGTATTTGCCCAAACCCCTTACACATTCTTTGTATATTGATGAGACTGATGACACTGAGGTTTTAAATGTTTTAAAAATTTTAGGCGATCTAAAAGTGAGGATGTGCACGGATTAAAAATACAACCAATTCTTTTTGTTACTGACCTGCTCACCCCTTGCCTCACTCACATTTACGTCTCCCTAACCTCTGGCATTTTTCCTCAACAGATGAAAATCGCAAGGGTAGCTGTGGTTTACAAAGGCGGAGAAAGGGAAAACTTAAGTAACTATAGACCAATCTCAATTCTTCCACTGTTTTCAAAAGGTTTAGAAAAAGTTATTCTCCTTAGGATTACTGCCTTTTTTAACAAGTATTCTGTTTTAACACCATGTCAAAATGGCTTCAGGTCAGGCTGTTCGAATGAAACTGCTCTTTTTAAACAAGAGGAACTAATTTTGAAAAATGTAGAGGCGAGGAAACTAACATTGGGAGTATTCCTAGATTTCTCAAAAGCCTTTGACAGAATTAACCATGGAACACTATTAGAAAAATTGAATTGTTATGGTACACGCGGAATAGTTTTAGATTTAATTAGAAGTTACATAACCAATAGAAAGCAATGCGTATCAATAAATAGAAAATTATCTTCGTTTAAAGTTATTAAGCAAGGCGTGCCTCAAGGTAGCATATTGGGACCACTTCTATTTTTCATTTACATAAATGACATTGTTAATATTGATGTTTCAATTACGTATATTATTTACGCAGATGATACTAGTTTATTCTCCTCAGGAACTAAGGAGGAAAAACTCATCAATTTTGCAAATGAAATACTCCGCAAGATATATAAGTGGTCTGTAAAAAAATCGCTCCAGTTAAACTGCTCCAAGACAAAAGCGGCCCTCTTTAGAGCGAAGTCGACGCCTTGTGATCTCACCCAATGCCTCACACTCAATGACACAAAAATAGAACTTTCCACTACAGCAAAAACATTGGGTGTTATCTTCCATGAATTGATGCTGTGGGACCACCATACCGATTACTTACGAAATAAACTTAGTAAAGCGTTAGGTATGTTGCGCAGATGCCAGAGGCTACTACCAATACCACAGAAACTTATGGTTTATAACGCACTATTTGCTTCTCACTTGCGCTATTGTAACCTGGTCTGGTCAAATAGTACTAAGAAATCATTAGGTAATTTATTTTCAGTTCAAAAGAATGCCTTACGTGCAATTTCAGACTTACCCCACAATGGACATACGCGTGACATATTCCGGAAGTTCAAGATTTTACGTGTAGACCGCTTTTATGAGTATCAACTTATGTGTTCCTTTAAACGCGACATGATTAAGGGTACTAATCATATCATAAACATCGCGAACTTGCAGCGGAATCCTTCTTTTCGCCTAAATCGATATACGGAACACTGGGAAGTCCCGCGCCCTCGTACTAACTATGGCCTTCAGGCACTCTCCTATTGTCTTCCCTCTACACCTAACAAATATAGTCTAAATGATGCAAACATACGCCATATATCCAAGAGCACATTACTGCAAAAATTTCTGTGAATAATTACCTTTCTGGTTTATCGGTTGGAAAGTATTTCTTTGCTATTTCTAAGTTGTCATTTCTGGTTTTCATGCATACATGTATGCGTATATGCATGTGTGTATGTATATATATATATATATGTATAAATGTGTGTATATATATGCGTCTGTGAATATGTATATATTGACCTTGCCACAAGAATGTACCACGAATATCTTGCCATGTTGCTGCCTGTTGTTCATGGGGAGGTGGGACTAGTCAAGCTGCCTTTATGCAGCTTTTATCCTGCCATCCCTACCACTTTGTATATATTGTAACGATGTTAGTAAAACGAGGATGTTTATTAAAGGCGAACTTGTGCCCACAACTAAAAGTCACTGAGGTCGTGCAGAAATCCGCGGCAGTCGCGTTCTCAAGCTGGGCTCGAACCGCCTTCCTCTTCTCCTCGCGTGACACCTCGTGCGCGTGGCGCATGCGAGCCGGGTCCAACTGGCTGCCCGTGCCACGAAGATCGCTGCCTGCTGTTGCTGAACAACACCACTGTACGGCGTGCACAGTGCCCAATGCAAAGGGCGCGCAACATGAATGTCACCAAGTTTGTCGTGGCAATATCAGTGTACTTATGTGGTAAAAATAAACTTCTTCTTCTTCTAGTGACCGATTAGCTGATGCAAGGGTAAGGTTAATATGATGGTTCCATGTTGGGTACGAACGAAAGTGAACACCCAAGTACTTCCATGTAGTTACTAATTCGACTGTACTATTATTTAAGGCATACGTGATTTTTGTTCGCGACTGACGGGTAGTGAAAAACATAAGTGCTCTGTGGCACCATGTGGCTGCACCGTTCAAACTGTTGACGTTTGCGCTTCCGCTGATGCCGTAAAACGCCCGGCCCTCTGGCATTTGCGTTAACCCAAATGCCGGACGCGCTGAAAACACTGTGGTTGTAATCCTCCGGAGTGAATTGACGGTCGCCAACATGCTGGCCCCGATCGGATGCCGACCACCCGATGCGCTGCAGCTCGCCCGCTGGGGGGACACAGCTTCACACGTCGTCGATCCATGGATTTGACGTTAGGGTGGAGATTCCTTTAGATTGTGGTAGAAAGTACGTGGGCCAAACAGAGCAGTGCCTAAATGACAAGCTGAGGCAACACAATAACAAAGTCAACGATGGGAAGGAGGGCCACCTGGAAATTCATTGCAGAAATCGCAAATGTAAGCCAGACTTCCACGCCTGCGCGAAGCCATGAAGCCATTCCAAGCCTGCGCGTTGCCAGAAGCCATGACAAATGGGTTCGATTAATAACTGAGGCCAAAAGGATCACTGAAGCAGGTGATAAGTGCGTAAGCGTTGCATCAATATCCCTATCACGCAAGTAACTGCTTTACCTGAACGCGAATGCGCACTGAAAATCTGTGATTGCGCTCCTAGTATAAACCAGTGGCGTTCTTTCCTGATTAAACATTGTTGGAAGTGGCGCCCTGTGTGTGTGTTCCTTCTTCGTCCACCGTCGTTTTAGCGCCTTCTGTTCAGATCACACCAGATTGCAGGCCCACGGCGTGACTAGGCCAGTGCGTGGTGCTCGCGAAAAGAAGAAAGCTCGAAACCGACGCTGACCTTGGAGCTCGTATAAACGCGGTGAACTTTCTGGCACAACCAGACGACACTTGCTGTGTGTCGGAAGTGCTTGAATGTAGTGATGAATAGTCACCGCGAATTCTTTTTCTGTACCTTCTTTTTTGTAGAGAGAAATTAACCTACATTCCAACTACTGGGACCAACATTTATTCCCCATAAAGTTGAAAAAATTATGGATGACATAACCTCGGATCGCTCGCCCAAGTTACGTCAGTGGTGCTAACTATGTCAATTGAAAGAGAGCGGCTGAAAACACGGGGGAGCGGCGCCTCATCAATTGCACTGCACATTTTTGAAACCTAATTGCACGCAGCACTTGAATGCGTCGCTTCCGAAGACCCTACCCTAGCGACTCAGTGCATGATTCCTCGAAATCGTTTCAGGGTCCTTTTAAGCCAGGCTGTGATAGCCGTAGCTTCGAGTGGCATTGGCGAACGCTCCCATATAGCAAGTATCTGTGCCGGAAAAGCATCGACACACAACTGAGGAAGAGGCTAAGAAAGTTCTCAACCAAGTACAGGGTATATGGAAATGTAAATAGACGACCAGCAGTCGTCATAAAGAAACTAAGAGAAACAGAGACAATGAAATGGATGCAAACAAAGGAAACAAAAAGCCCATGGAGACTTACAGGAATCGGAAGAAAGAAATTAGAAGGAAATATCTGTACGATAACTCCAAAGGCCTATTTGACGCTCGAGCTGGTTGCCTAAGGGCAGAAACGTACCACAGCAAACAGTCGCCTCTAGATGAGGCAGGCGAAGTGGGTGAAACCCCCGGTCTGCAGTCGAGATAAGCGAGGGACGCCTCGAGCATTGGTTGAAATAAAGCAGCGAACGGTCGGATCCGCTACAAGCATAGGCAGCGGTGGATACAGAAGCTCCCTGGAAAAGAAAAAAGTGCTA
Organism: Dermacentor albipictus; assembly: GCF_038994185.2. Lineage (NCBI taxonomy): Eukaryota > Metazoa > Arthropoda > Arachnida > Ixodida > Ixodidae > Dermacentor > Dermacentor albipictus. The sequence continues at coordinate 138,352,007 of NC_091827.1, read as the reverse complement.
AATTGAAAAGCATGTGTCGCGTACCTGAGTAACTCTAGCAGGCTAGTGACTAGTTGTCCCCGCCTCATTATAAAAGGGACGCCAATAAACAATCACCTTCATCATTTTGTTGACGTACACAACTGTCCAGGAAGCTTTAGCAAGGGGCGGAAGGTAAACAGCGCCCGCTTATTGCGGATTGTTTTTATCGTTCATTTTCCTTTACTTCTCATTATTTAGACACAAGAAATTGTAAGAAGGACATTCAGTTCTTCTGTCAATTCTCACACCACAGTGTGCTTGCTTCATAGTTAGCGAAAAGTCGGGACCTTCGGCTGCCTAATTTCTCTCGTTCCTTCGTCAACATCCCTGAAGCTACAGGCACATTTCTTACAACGTCGTTTTTCTTTTATACACAAATATCCCTCTTTCACAGTGCTGGTATCATGCATCGATCAGTCTTTCTCCTGCGTTATTTGCTTTTCCGGCGAGCCATTCACTTTTGTGAAAGAAATGTGCCCCCATGAACTGACAAGCCGCGTTGGCGTTCAGCTAGCGATCAGAAGCGGACGACGCTGATTTATGGCCTCAAATATTGCCCCTTGTTCGGACCACAAAGAAGATAGCCTCAGCGTGGGTTTGCGTGTGAAGAGGAGGCGTCTCTTTTGACGAAGCCCCTGCGAAAGCCCCGATGTCCGCTGGCCCTTTGTGAAAGCCGCAGCGAATCACCCGGCAAAGCTAGTATGTTGCGCGTAGGTGAATCCGCAGCGACACTGTTCCATTTTGAGTGTTTTCTTGTTAAGAGAAAAAAAAAACTTTTGCGCCCAAATGCGTCATACTAATCGTCGTTGGGCGACTCGTATACCTGCAATTTTATTGAGGGCTTTATATTTTTTTGTTCGTATGACATCAACCTACCTTGCATAAGCCAATATTGCTTTTACTGACAGTATCTGAGAAACCACAGAAGACCAAATTTGGTTTCCTCATTTGACTTACTAACACTGGCGTTTAATGAAACGCAGTATATTCCAATGTACGCATATTAGCGTTTTGTTTCCCCGAAAAATGGAGAAAAGGCCGAACTGTGGGATTCACAACACGGCTTCACCACCTCGATTCTCATTGTTCTCGCGCACCGCAATTTGATCCTCAACTTCAATCAATGAATCAATCAATCAATCATTCAATCAATCACCCGCCATGGTTGCTTAGTGGTTATGGTGTTGGACTGCTAAGCACGAGGCCGCGAGATCGAATCCCGGCCACGACGGCTGCATATCGATGAGGGCGAAATGCAAAACACCCGTGTACTTATATTTAGGTGCGCATTAAAGAACCCCAGGTGGTCTAAATTTCCGGAGTCCCCCACTACGGTGTGGCTCATAATCAGAAAGTGGTTTTGGCTCGTAAAACCCCACATTAATAAAAAATCAATCAATCAATCAATCAATCAATCAATCAACCAATCAATATTTAATGATTTTGACAGCCATGTGAGATCGTACTGTTATGCAAGCTTTAATAGGCCTTAATACCCCTTGCACGTCACGCTACCGGTCCTGAATTGCGCCTACACTTCCTTTTCGTTGATATAAGGAGATGTGGGCGCACAAATTAAGACGCCGGCTACTCCTTAGACCTTGAATGGGTCTAGCCTACAACATACACGGTTCGAGATTCCCTTCAAACTTCTCATACAGGGCCCAGAGCTTGTCAAGCAACTTCGTCACGGTAACCCTATAACGTAAGAAATACATGGTACATACAATATACACGTTCTCTGACTCCCCAGTTCCGCAGAAGAAAGTGACAAAACTACAAATGGTACTGTCACCTAATTATATTCTCTAGGCAGCGGACAGTGCATACATCGTTATGTGCATTATATTACATGTAGTCAGAACAGAAAAGTCAACCCACAATCTACAAACACATAGATACATACATACTGCCACATTGAAATGAAAGGAACATTAAACGCGTTCATCACCATCAGCCTGGTTTCGCCCACTGCAGGGCAAAGGCCTCTCCTATGCTTCTCCAACTACCCCGGTCATGTACTAATTGTGGCCATGTTGACCCTGTAAACTTCTTAATCTCATCCGCCCACCTAACTTTCTGCCACCCCTGCTACGCTTTCCTTCCCTTGAAATCCAGTCCGTAACCCTAAATGATCATTGGTTATCTTTCCTCCTCATTACATGTCCTGCCCATGCCCATTTCTTTTTCTTTATTTCAACTAACATGTCAATAACTCGCGTTTGTTCCCTCACCCAATCTGCTCTTTTCATATCCCTTAAGCTTACACCCATTATTCTTCTTTCAATATCTCGTTGCGTCGTCCTCAGTTTAAGCAGAACACTTTACGTAAGCCTCCAGGTTTGTGCCCCGTAGGTGAGTACTGGTAGGACACAGCTGTCATATACTTCTGTCTTGAGGGATAATGGCAACCTGCTGTTCATGATCTGAGATTGCCTGCCAAACGCACCTCAGGCCATTCTTATTCTTCTGATTATTTCAGTCTCATGATCCGGATACGCGGTCACTACCTGCCCTATGTAGTTGTATTCCCTTCTCCCTTCCAGTGCCTCACTAACTATAGTAAACTGCTGTTCTCTTCCGAGACTGTTAAGCATTACTTTAGTTTTCTGCAGAATAACTTTTTAGACCCACCCTTCTGCTTTCCCTGTCCAGGTCAGTCAGCATGCATTACAATTGGTCCCCTGAGTTACTAAGCAAGGCAATATCATCAGCGAATCGAAAGTTACTAAGGTATTCTACATTAACTCTTATCCCCAATTCTTCCCAATCCAGGTCTCTGAATACCTCCTGTAAACACGCTGTGAATAGCATTGGAGAGATAGTATCTCCCTGCCTGGCGCCTTTGTTTATTGGGATTTTGTTGCTTTCTTTATGGAGGACTACGGTGGCTGTGGAGCCGCTATAGCTATCTTTCAGTATGTTTACATACGGCTGGTCTACAACCTCAATCCGTATTGCCTCGATGACTGTTGAGGTTTCGACTGAATCAAACGCTTTCTCGTAATCCCTAAGCGTTAATAAAGGCCAACAACGCCACTGTCTTCGAGAAAGCTTTTTAGTCTGCAAGGCCGTTGTTGGCGATGTACTCAAAAGTTTCTTTAAAGTGATACGCCCGCGGTCTAATGTAGTTCGGTTTAATTTAAATCAGCGTGGTGATGATGATGATGTAAATCAGCGTGGTGAGAAGATGATGTATATCTTCGTCTACCAATACACAATCCGATTCAGGGGTTTCCACGTGGCCAATTCTATGTAAGAAATGTATTTGCAGGCAGTTCCTGGCCTTAATCCATGAATAAGGGTTTCCATATTTTTGTCTAATGACACTGGAAATTTAAATTTAATAAGCGAATCAATATGATACAAGTCTGAGCTCTTATCATTCCTGTCAAACCATATATTTCTACACATTTTCAAAGATATTGGCCTTATAATGCAGCGTAATTTATTCTTTGATATTGCGAGCGGAACCTCATTACCGCTGAGGTGTGGTAGTGCTGCTTCATCGGCTGCTGTGTTGGCAGCAGTGTTATAATGCTCTGGTATCCACTGGAATGATATTTTGTGCTTGGCTTGGCTTGCCCTAGTGAGGTCTTTAAGTGTTTTGTATATTATGCTATCACTAATTGTTTTTTTTTTTCGTGCTGCAGAGTGAGGCTAGAGCTGCCTGTGAATCGCCGAAAATTAACCAATTTTGCGCATCTCTCACTGACGCTATAAATGTTATTGCACATAGGATTGCGAATAGTACAGCCGTTGTGGACGAAGTAGCACGAGATAACTTGAATGATTCTTCTTTAATGAGGTGCGGTATAATGAATGCTGAAGTTGAAGTGGTTGCTGTATTGGGGCCATCTGTATAGACGTGCCTACATCCTGAATACCGCATTACATTTGGTAAAGTGCTAGTTGTTGTCTCGTGTACTGACAATTCTCGTCTACTGACAATTCAATTTTTGCAAGTGTAAGCAGACATGGAATATATTCGACTTCTGAGTTGCAAAATTAATTTTTCGCAATGTATAAAGATTTTCTTGAATTTCTTTATGAACACAACTTCTATCTTGTTTCATTATGTCTCGAGCCAATGGGTGGCCTTTATGCTGTGTTTGAAGACAGAAGATGTTATGAGAGCTACATAAATGTGCCTGCACCTAACGGACCTTTCTCATTGACATGTGTGGTAGCAGGTGATGCTGACTAACATTTCCATAGCAATCGCCTGCTTCAGATACGAAGGCTGGAGACTTGGGCACATTTCACGTTAAAATGACAACAGCGCGTCAGACAAAGGAATGCACTACGGGGTTGTTGGAAGTCAGCGCTGTGCGTGCCCTTCATTTGTCCCTGTCTGTTCTCATTTTAACATCTGCTTTAGAGCCAGGAAAATGGTGGCAGGAGGACAGTAAACGATGTAGATTACTGATAGACCACAAGCGCGTTGTGTCGCATGCCGAAGCCTTGGTTTCAGCCTGAGGCGTTTCTCCGAGCACATGCCTCGTCTCCAAATCTCTCTAAACTTCTGGTGCTTTCGAATTCACGGTGGAAGACTATGAGAGGTGCACCCAAATGCGCGGCGGAGCCGAAGACAGAGCGTCTCCACCACTCGCTATAATCTCTGGTGCTCAGCCGGTAGGCAGCGAAAGTAGTTTTTACGTTGTGCTAATGTTGGTCGTTATGCTTTCCCAGCGATATGTCTAGCTTTGTAGCGCATAACGGGCAAATACGGAGCATTTCGACCATGCGGGCAAAAGAGAGACGAAAAAATTGGCAGTGGCTTAGCTCGGCTATGCCAGGATATACGTAGCGAAAGCTAAGGCATAGCATGGTTAGCCTTGGTTAATCTTGATCGCAAGTCCGGGTTAGTCAGGGGTTCTAGTTATGTTGCGGCGTTTAGCCAGTCGTTCGGCGCGCTGTTCGCTTGTTTCCTGGGCGATTCGTTTCTTCTTCATCTCGTTCCGATGCCGATTCCAGGCCTCCTTCTTATCAGGATTGTTGCCGTCCATACTGCCGCCTCAACTGCGGTTGCGGTGCCCGCGAGCTCTCCTTTTCAATCCTCGGACATGTTATCAGGCATGCGACGCAGCTGGCGAAGCGAGCGGAGGTGAGTGCAACGACGAGGAACGCGGTTGACGCCATACCAAACGGCGGCACCGAAAGGCACGGCGCTGCGCAGCGGCGCAACACCTGTGGCTCGGTGCTACTAGTGGCGCATGCGCAGTAATGAATAGAGAGCGAGAGATAAATATCCTCGGCACAGCGCGCGCTGTGACGTCATGTGCCTCCTTGGAGCACCTTTTTTAGGCTTGTTGCGCAGCTCAGAAAGAGCAAAAAGGAAGGTGAAAGGAGTAATGAACGGGAACGGAGAACAGAGTGAGCGGTAACTTCCAACTGATGGCTTATTTTGTGACACAGCAGGCTACTTATAAACTCGGCGAACCATGTGACATCAAGAGATTACACAAAAGGGAGCAACAAAACCGATAGTAACCATGTGAAAACATATTCAGACAGCCTGTGGCTGCAGTCGGAGATACACCAATTCATTGCTTGATAATGATAATGAAGGTGAGCTTAGACGTGCGTGGCCCAGACCTATGATAGGTTTTGCTTCGATGATTTCTCTTGTGAGCTGTTTACGACTACGAACTAGAATGACACATTCCTCTAAGAAAGGTTCGCAGCCACACGTTTTGCAGTGCTACGCACTGCAAAAGCTGATCTTTCAAAGCAGCGCTGCAAACCTAAAACTATCATGACATAGCAACTCGCCCAAACTGCCACGCTTTTGATCTCAGAGCACCGCCACGACGAAATCGCAAGCTCGCGGCCACTAAAGATTTCGCCTTAAACGTGGTAGACTGTCTACGGGAGCTCTGTGCCAGCCAGTGAGATTGCCACTAACTTTTCGCGTGTAAACAGTCGTCAGTACGCTTGCGCATAGGGCTTCCTCTTCGTGACAACATGCCTTGTCCCGCGTCGTAATACGAGGTACAAGTCGCGCAAGTTCTTATTGTTTTTAGTCGCCAAAAGACGATGGTTGTCTGAACAGTGTATGCAATCCCGAGGATGAATGGATTCATTCAGCCAGCAGGCTACGTCTGCGAAAAAAAAAAAAAACATTTCTAGCACCAAGTAGTGTGCAATGAACCGACAGCGCAGCAATCGAGTATAATGTCAGAAAATGTAACGTATGTTCCTATATTTCACCGCAACAAAAAGCTGTGTTGTTTGTGCATGCTCATGTTATCGCCCTCCGGTCCTGTAAACTCGTAGGTATCCCCAAAACAATCACGCGATACGGTGCTTTTAAGGTCGTCGCATCGAATCACATCGGTTTGTTTCGAACACTAATGACAAAAAATTGGAGGACGCTTAAGCTTCGCCTTCGAGAGTGGAACGCGACAGCGTTCCCGTCGACCCGCCAAGGGGTGTAAGATAATGCGCTACGGTGCAGCGATCACTTACGAGGCGCCCCGCATCGGACTTTGCACCCACCAATCACGCGGTGAGCGTCGAGCAACGCAGCGTTCGGCGCGGCAACGAAACGTGCGCCTGAGCAAGCGGAACGATCCAAAGAACTTGGAGTCTCGGAGGGGGAACGACAGCCAAACGTCGCGATTGGCACGGGCAGAGAGATATATAGATAGTGATCTAAAGAAAGGAAGGACGCTTGATTCTGCAACCCGTCAGAGAGCACGGCGAAGCGTAGTCAGGGGTGAGGGAGTCGCGGCCGCGATGCGCCTCGCACCAGTCCCCACACAGCCCCAATGCGCGCGTGGCGCGCCACCTGTCGGGGCAGCGCCGTACATTGAGAGGAGGGGTTCTTCTGTGTTTGTCGCAAGATGGCTCTGCGTGTTCGGAAAGCGCCGAAGAAATGTAGCGGAAACGCACTTCCATACTCGTGTAACTGCGACTTCTGTAAGTTACATGTTCATAATTACCGATATACACCACAGTATAACTTTCTAAGGCTCGTTTCTAAGGCAACACCGCATTCACTAGAGGTGATTTTGTACCGCTTTGAAGCATCGAACTCATGGCTTGATATTGATATCAGTGGCACGAGCTTTAGAATTGTGTGTGTTTATGCCACGAACAAGTTACGTGAACGCGAGTGTTTCTTCTTATCTCTAGAAAATCATTTCTGTACTGATCGTGCATTGGTCCTCTTTGGAGACTTTAATTGTGTATGTAACGCGCAAGATCGTACGTCACTGAAGCTGAGACATGATCCGAGTAGTGATGCGTTGCAACGCCTGATATGTGATTATCAGCTTGTGGACATTGGGGAAAATGAAAAGGCGGGATGTCGATATACGCACTTCCAGGGTACCTCGCATGCAAGGCTTGACCGAATTTACGTTTCACTTAGCGCGCTACCTCTTATTCATGGTTACACTGTGCATCCTATATTCTTTAGTGACCATTGCCTAGTCTCAGCATCTTTTGGCAGCCGTCGATACCAAAGTCGGCGTACGTGCTGGGAGCTGTGGAAGTTTAATAACCAGTTACTTTCGCGTGAGTGTTTCTTAAATCGTATTACTGAGCTTATAGCTCATGTGTCTGGCCGCAAAAACTTGCCACTCTTTGCTTTGTGGGAATTATTCAAACAGGAAGCTAAAATGATAGCTATCGAAGAATCATCAATATTAGCCTTTGAAAAAAAGAATAATTACAAAGTATTGTATAGACTTTTGAGTGAGTTGCATGAGCTTGAATACATACATCCGGGTCAATATATTGATGATATTCATAAGGTCAAGGCACAGTTACAGACTTTGAACGCAGAAAAATACAGAGGTGCACTAGTGCGGGCGCGAGAGCAGCGTTTCCTGGAAGAACAGCCTTGCAGTAGGGCCCTTGGTGATGAGCGCCGACACGTGCTGTCTAAACAAATACTAGAAGTAGAGTATGGTGGAATCTTTGGTTACGAGCCTACTCTAATAACTAAAGCATTTTTTGAACATTACCAAAAACTATTCCGAGACCATATGCCATTGGATACAGATGCTGCCAAAAAAATTGTATCGTTGCTGCCCCAGTTAAATCAGGGTGAGTACGATTATACAAACGAAAACATTGATATCAATGAGGTAACTTCATGCATCGATTCGTTAGCGAAGGGCAAAACGCCCGGCCCGGATGGCCTTACTGCGGAATTTTATCAGTGTTTTCGTTCCCTCTTATCGCCATTATTACTTCAGGTGTACCGAGAGGCATTGGAAGTAGGGTACCTAACCGCCACAATGTACGAAGGACACACCGTCCTTATAGCCAAAACCGATGATGAACAGAAATTGCAAAAAGTTGACGGATATCGTCCTATCTCCTTATGCAATGTGGATTATAAAATTTTTGCTAAGGTATTAGCTAACCGTTTGCAAGTTGTAGTAAGATCTGTGGTCGGTGATCATCAAACATGTGGCATCAGGGGACGGTCCATTCAGACGAACATTCATGTTGCGAGATCGGTGCTAGAGTGTGTAGCTGAACGGATTGGACAGGTGGCAATGGTACAGCTAGATCTGGCTAAGGCGTTCGATAGGGTGAATCACTCATTCCTGTTTACTTTACTAGAGCATATAAATATCGGATCTCTGCTCCTTAGAGGTGTGAGGATATGTTATGCTAACGGCTCAACGCGGCTTATAGTGAATGGCTCTCTCTCCGATCCGATTAGGCTTTTATCATCAGTACGACAAGGATGCCCCTTGTCAACGCTTCTGTTCTGCTTGTATTTAGAGCCACTTTGTATAGGCATTCTTAAAGAACAAAATTTCCAAGGGTTTAAATTACTGACTAATGAGGTTCGGGTTATTGCGTATGCAGACGACGTGGCCTTTTTCTGTACCGATAAAAAGAGTGTAAACACTGCTCTTGCAATTACAGAAGAATTTTGTGCTGCTTCTGGTGCAGGCGTTAACTTTGAAAAAAGTTCAGGTTTTTGGTTTTACCACGCTCCCGATTGCGCTCCGCAATTTCTCAAGGATATGCGCGATCACATAGCGTCTTTTTGTTTTTTTTTATTGCGATAAAGACTTGCCCTTTAGGCATAATTCTTGGTGCGTATATGTGTATTATATGTGTGCTGTGAGGCGTGTGTTGTGTATGAATTGAAGCAGTGTATATGTGTATTATACGTGTGCTGTGAGGCCTGTGTTGTGTATGAATTGAAGCAGTGTTTTGTGGAATGTGTTGCCATGTATCCAGCGGTCATAGCTGGTTGTCACACTGTAGAGGAGACCGGCTTGCAGTAGGAGACGCAAGCGTTCCGACTGTAAACCCATACATGTCCATATCAGGTGGTATGCATCTGCTTCCACCACAGGAACGGAGCAGTATGGACACGTAGCACCCTGTGGTAAATGCGACCAGTTCCACCTCGAGATAACAGCCGGTGTAAGAGCCACCCCGGCCCGAAGCCTCCTAAGCACAGCTTCCTCCTTCTTAGTAAGGTGAAGGGGGAAAGCGCAGACACACGGTGGGATAAGAGCGCGTGTGTCCTGCCGGAAAAAATTTTTACGGGCTCGGAGCGAGTTACGGGGTTGGGGTGGGAGGTGAATAGGTGGAGGATCAGGATTAGGGGCGCAGTGTGCCTGCTGGTCAGCATAAATGTTGTGAGGGTTCGCTGAATGGCTTTGAATCCAGTGTACCTTGACGCAAGTAGCTGTTTTACTATTCATAGTGTGTATTGTCTCGCAGATTTCCATCGCCTTATCCACCTTCTTGAGTTCCTGAATAGCCGCTAAAGAATCAGTGAAGATATCTAGTTGCTTGATGGTAGGCAGCTTAGATGTCACATCTTGCACAGCGTCGTGGATGGCTTGAAGTTCCATTACTAGAGCGCTGGCTTCCGTGGATAAATAGCGCTGGTGGCCGCTGATGAAATTATGCGTATATAGTACTCAGGAATGTTGTCCTTCCGCCGTCTGGGAGAATGGCAGCATCCGTATAGACTTTGCAGATGTTAGCGCATGATGCATCGACGGTAATATTACCTGTTGGTCAATAATACCTGTTGTATCGCTGCGTCGTAACTTCGTTGGCTTATTAGTTGTGATACTGGTGAATGCCAGGGAGGCATTGGATAGGGCTGATTGTCAATCCGAGAGTCGCGTTGAAAATGAGCATGCAACGCAGCGACAACCGGAACAAGTTGCTTTTTTATTTCACGTGCTTTTTCGCGTTGCAAAATTAGCTCTGCAGTTGTGTTGAGCTGGGCATGTTCCTGTAAGGTTGGTATCGGAGTGAGTGATGCGGGGCAGTCGTGTGAATACGCGCACAGCATCGTGATTAATCGTCTCCAACTGTGCTAGCTCAGGTTTTTGGTTTGGATTATGGGCCACAATGCCATCACGTTACGCAGGAATTCAATGGAAAGAAGATCTGCGTTATTTAGGTGTGCCTCTCTCACAGTATAGAAATAGCAACGCTCATTGGTCGGGAGAAGTTGGCAAAATTCAACGTAATGTGAATTCATGGCGAGGGCGGAATTTGTCAGTGTTCTTTCGTGCTGAAGCGTGTAACGTTTTCTTAGCTTCCTGTCTTATGTATGTGCTCCAAGTACTGCACTGCTCAAGACTTCGCCTTCAGGCACTGCATCGCGTATTTGCAACATTCATTTGGAGTTCGAGATGTGAATGGATGCGGCGCGACAATCTGTTTCTCCCCCTTGAACGTGGTGTCTAGGATTAGTACACCTCTTCGTCAGGCAAATTTTTTCCCGCCTGTTTTTCTTTCGAGACAGTGACCATCCGTTCTTGCGTGAAGTGTTGCAACTGCGTTTAGTTCATTACGTTCCTAACACAGTAGTGTGATCAAATGTCAAAGATGTCCCACAGGCTCCTTGGGGCTTTCTCAAGGAGGTTGTTGATACATTTCTTTTCTTGAAAGTTAGATTCAGCCTGGAGTACGTGTTCACAGCGAGTAGAAAAGCAATTTCTGCGGCACTGGTTGACTCTATTTTCCCAGATCCTTTGTATCCTGCACCTTATTTAAATCGACCTTATCAGGATGTACTTAAACGCGTCCGAAAAATGTGTGTGCCGCCTGGAGTAAAAATATTTTTCTTTAAATTACATTCGGAAACACTCCCTGTTAAAACTTGGTTGAATTCGAGGGGTTGCTTTGTGCCGTGGTCGACAAACTGTTGGCTCTGTCCACGTGCCGAAACCATAGATCACTGTTTCATAGACTGTAGGGACGCTGTATTTTTTTGGGACATTCTCCAACGGACACTTAAAAAGGACATTGACATGACTCCATACTCAATTAGGTTTCTACCGTTTAAGGTTATGGGTGGTCCTCCCTATGACATGTTCACTGTACTTGGCTTATATAGCCTGTGGAGAAGTAGACTCTGTGATCGCCACGCCGAAAGCCCGCGAACTACAAAATCCTTTTTTCGCGAAAGTGCTGCGTATGTAAGAAGTGTGTACGCTGTGCAGGAACCTCCGCCAGACTGGATGGACTTGTTGGATGCATGCGTGTGCTTGCCTGAGTTTTAAGTGTGTAGTTGTGTCCACTTTGTAATACACCTTCAGTTTTCTTTTCCATGTAATAAAGAAAAAAAAATAACTCATGGCTGAGTGGTAGCGTCTCCGCCTATCACTCCGGAGACCCTGGTTCGATTCTCACAGAGCCCATCTTGCAAGTTGTTTTTATTTATGAATTGCCTGCCGGGATTTTTCGCTCACGTCCAACGCCGCCGACGCCGACGACACCAGCTTCTCTGCGACACGAGCTCCTTAACGCTTTCGCATTAATACGTCGTCGCGAATAGACTTTTGGCAAGGATGAGGAAAATGCCTGAACGGGCTAATTTCATGGTACGTGTGCACAATTTCGTAACTGGAGGCTCAACCTTCTGGAAAATGCGTGAGTATTCATGGATGGTTAAAAATGTTCAACGTGAGCTTGGCCGCTTAATTGTTCCTTAAGCAACATTTGGGCTAATGGCTTGTCCAACAGCAAGTGCCTGTTTCTCAGCATGCAGGTATTCAGATCTACGCAACAATACCGGGTATACCACGGGCATGCCACGGGTATACCACTGAAAATCAATAAACGCCGTCAAGACTCCTTTGGGGTATTTAAGCTGCGGGAGGCGCTACTGAACGCAGAAAGTGAAAGCGCCATAGATTTAGCTGCTACGGTCCCTAAAAAAACATAGAAAAAAGAAGAGATGTGGCCACATAAGCGATTGCAAAAAGCGCCCTCAGCTTCATCTTGCAAGCAACACAACATCACGCCAGAGATGGCGTACGTGTGGCATCTGATGCTACACTGATGTGTGTCTTTCTGGCCATTCCTGGCACTGCCTTAGACAGTGCTTAAGGCTGTAATGGAAGCATTTGGCTGCTTCAAATTTATTTTTCCTGCTTCATTTCGCAGTCGTCTTACTACATCGGGATCGCCTTATTACTATTACTATTACTACTTATTGGCATCGCCTTTAAAACTGGGCGGTAACAAATGGCCACCTAGCCTGCTTGATTTATACAGGCAGGCTGTGCATGTATTTCACCCTTGCATTTTTGTATACGTCTGCTCAACGCCTTTTTTCGCTAGCATCTCTTCCCTGCTTTTTCTCCAACACTCTAAACGGCTCTAGCTTATCTCGACTGCTGACCGGTTGATGCCACGTTAAATCCATGCGCTTCTGGAAGGCGTACGTCATCTGCGGGTCTCACTCAGTGAAAGCCTACGCGTTCTATTAGAATGTGCGGGTCTCCGCCTTTTCACTGCAGCATACACATGCCTCATATAATTGCGAATATTTGCTCCGGTGTGTTTTGGTGCTTAGGCGACGAGCTCGAGCCTTAAATAGCATGCACTTCCTTTCGTATTATCGCAGAAATTTTCCCTTCTAATTTCTTTTTTCTCATTCTTGTACATTGTCATGGTCTTTTTCGTTTCCATTCTTTGCGTCCAATTCGCTGTCCCTGTTTCTCTAACTTTCTTTATGATTACTCCTGGGCGAGTATATACATTTTCAATTACCCTGCACGTGGTTGCCAACTTTCTCGAAATCGATCTCCGTTCATTGTCTACGCTTTTTAGGCACATATACTTGTGCACTTTAGCCGTCCACTTCCTTTGATACGTGTTCCTGAGTCTTTCAAAACTAATTGTGCTCTGCACTTCTCTTACTTGAGACGAGAGTCAACCCCTCGTTGGTGGTTTTACCGTGGGCTCCGAAAGCGAACCGGGCAACCGATGGTTCGTTAACTTCTAGCCCCGAATATATATCCAATTTTAAGCGAACATCAGAGCTGGCACCATGACACCTTTCGAGATTCCACGCACCAACTTATATTTGTTGTGCCCACAAAGTGCTCTGTTTCTTCATTGCTTTATTCCGCTTCCATTTTGTTTTGAGGTTACCTTGGTGGTCACTCGAGTAAGTCTTTCCTTCATCTACGTATACTAGGATGTCTCTACATTGCTTCTCCTACTTCACTTTCATGGGTATGACCTGCTGTTGAATCAACACGACTAGCTTACTCGTCTTTTCATTCAAGATCATAATTTCCGATCTATGTGTGTTAAAGTTAAGGCCTAGGTTTGTCGTTGCGTTATCAAATACATTGGCCAGTTTCTGTAAATCTCCTGCATTGTCCGTGATAGTAGCCCTATGTCGTCCGCATACATCAGTGCGCTGACCTTCTGTTGCACAATGCGTTGGCGGGCTAGCTGGTGCGAATCCATGAATACTTTGTTTAGCGCAAAACGACAGATACAAGAAAGACGACAGGACAAGGCGCTACTCTCTACTGACATCATTTTATTGCGTCACTCTTTTATAGACCGCTCAAACAAGAGGAACATGCGCAGTGAGCATGAGCACCATGCGGTGGAGCCACCAACATCCAATCCCAAGAGCGCACTCATGCGACAGAATCCAAAAAACCAAATTCAGCGCTGTACAAGGTTAAGGAAGGCACACTAATGCACTGTGACCCCCATGACTGAATGAAAAATGCTTCCTATAACTCTCGGGCGGTGGTGTCACGGCTCATCTTCAAAATCGTGGTATCACGAAACAGCGGTTTGCACTTGCATGTTTTACAATGCAGAGCCAAATTGGAACTTGTGCCTGTTGGTATGGATCGCTCATGTTCTCTAAGGCGCTCGTTAACACAGCGGCCTGAATGCCCTACATACACTTTGCCACATGACAAGGGAATCTTATAAACCACACCGACGCTGCAATCTACAAACTTCACGTGGTTCTTTTCACAATCAGGTTTTTTTACTTGTTTTAGAAATACGGTTGCACAACATTGACAGTTTCTGAGGAGCGGAAAACACTATCGGAATTTGGTATCTAGTGGCGACATTCTTTAGATTGTGAGCCACTCTGTGGCAATACGGCACAACTTCAGGCCTCTTCTTTTGTGTGATGTAGTTACTTTTGTGCCGCTTCCCTTTCAGTTTTTGAAGCAAAACCTCCGAGACTGACGTCACCACCACACTTGGGTAACCAGCAGCCTGCAGCCTATTTAACTGTGCAATGCAACTCATGTTCGCAGAGTGATGACAAGATTTCTTTAAGGAAGATTCTAAACACATCAAAGCAATAGCGCGTTTCACAGTCTTTGAGTGCTCAGACGCGTAAGGTAAAAGTTCCTTACGTGCACGTGGCGAGTACATCCAACAGGCGTGGCCTGTTTGTAAGGATAGCTGCAAATCTAAAAACTGGAGTTTACCGTCCCTAGATAGCTCATGTGTGAAAGTTAAACCTTTGCCATTGTCATTGAACATAGTTAAAATATCAGCTACCGTCACGGAGCATTCGTTGTTAGTCTGTTTTATCACAACAAGAAAATCGTCAACATATCTAAAAATTTGAACCGAGTCATTGTTTAAGGCACTCTTAAGAGCGCGGTCGACAAACGATAAAAAAATATTACAAAGAGCAGGCGCCACACATGAACCAATACACAAACCATTTTTCTGGATAAGAAGGTTATTTTCGAACTGGATAAAAGTTGCACTTAAATAAAATTCAAGAAGGGACATGAAACTTTCCGAAGACAACCCGGTCGCATTGCGAAAATCTACCTCGCCGCTTTCTTCGATGCACGTCATCGCACTTGTGCGCACTTGTACAGCGCTGAATTAGGTTTTTGGGATTCTGTCGCATGAGTGCGCTCTTGGATCGGATGTTGGTGGCTCCACCGCATGGTGCTCATGCTCACTGCGCATGTTTCTCTTGTTTGAGCGGTCTATAAAGGAGTGACGCAATAAAATGATGTCAGTTGAGAGTAGCGCCTTGTCCTGTCGTCTTTCTTGTGTCTGTCGTTTTGCGCTAAACAAAGTATTCATGGCTTCTGTTGCACCATTTGGCGATTACGCGTGTATGATAAATCAAATCCAAATGGAGTCTTTGAATGCCCTTAACATAAGGCCTGAACAGCAGCGGAAACAGAGGGCATCCTTGCATCAGTATTCGGTCAATTCCCACCACTTCATTACAACTTTGGCTTTCCCACACAACTTTTACTCGGTTTTCTCCATATATCTCCCTCCGCAGCTCCACGAAATCTTCATCTATGCATTCGTGCTGGACAATATCCCATAAGAACGCCCTGTCTACGTTGTCCATGGTCTCCGACCTTCCGCCCCACATGCCACAGAATGAGCGAAACATTGGCGAGTCCCTCGCTCCGAGGGACAGTTCATGCACCTCTCGTGTTCTTTATAGGGGTATTACTCAGGCTCGCGCGTGCGCACCTGACCCTTCTCTGGATCGCACAGCGCCGGCGGAGCGGCAGTCGCTCCCTAGCACTTTCGCAGCAGCCCTAGCAGTCAGAGCTGTGACCCCTAACCCGCGGTTCGCAGTGAGTTGCGACCACGGCGGGTTCAGGCCAGTGGGGACAGGGTGAGTCTCGACCTAAGGTGTTTATTCACCTTGGTGTACAATGGTTCCAACAGACAGCAACAGCCACAACACACACAAACACAACACAACACAAAACCTCAGCGGCGGAGCATTCCGCACGTCTGGGGCGAAACAAACCGCACAATGTGGGAACCACAAAAGAGGCTGATAAGAGTTCAGCTCACCCAAAAGTGGATCCGCGCTCGGGCCCTGGGGCGGTGAGTCGCACACCAAGGTCCGGGCGCCACAGGGGGACGGCGTGCGGCGGTCTCAGCGGCTGATTTGAGATGCGGCCGTTCGCTAGCTCTTCCGCCGTGAGACAAAGATCCGTCGGGGGAATAGCGCTTCTCCCGAGCGGCGGAGAGGGGTCTCCCCGGTTCCAAGAAAGGGAAAGGAGGGAACGGGGTGCCTTGGCTGCAGCGTCACGGCCAGGCGCGAAGAGCAGCGGGAGCCACGAAGGTGCCCTCTCCCCGCTACCCTCCGCGAGCGAGCACGTGATTATCGCGTGATAACCGCGTGGCCGCTCCGGAGATATCGGGATGCGCGTGCGATCCCCACACCCCCCCCTCCTTAAAATAACCCTTTAGCCGCTAAGAGGCCGCCGTCACCAGAGGCTTTCCTGCGAGAGGGGGCATGCTACTCCGACAGCAACACGGTTTGAATCCATGTTGGTGAGGGAGCAGCTCTAGCTGCAGACCGTCGTTGTCGCCGTGTAGGTGGTCGCGAGCCAGGCCGGAACATGGAATGATGATACGGAGCAGCTTGACAGCAGCGGGATGCAGTGGGAGGCAAGAAGGGCGCTGGGTCCGGGTCACCCTGCGTCTCGGCGGCGTCACCTGCCCAGTCGGACGTGCCGGGTCCGTGGTGGCGAAAGGGTCCCTGGATTTTTCTTGGCTGCCTCGATTACGCTGACGCGATCCCCGAACCAGCCTCGAGATGGCGCAGGACAGCTGTCTTTTGGGGTTCCCGGGGTTCGTTGTCCTCCCTCGCGGGTTTCGGCACGCAAGGTCGGCAAAGGCGCGCCGACCCACCCCTGACGATGGCTTGCACCTCGCTGCGCAGCAGGGGTCCACTCTGTCCTTGCGGGCGAAGTCTTTCGCTCGGCCTTGAGGCTGGATGCTTGGTTGCGGGGCTCGCAACTCGGTCGCGGAGCTGTGCGGCGCGGTTCGGCGAATTCTGCGCCGCTGCGACCATTCAGGACCGGAAGTCGTCCGCTGCACCTCTCACCTCGCTGTTAGCCGCCGGAGGATGTTTTCTCGCCGCCTGTTGCCTGCACTGCGCTGCTGACTGCTTGCGGCCTGCTCGTCCCCACCGGCAGTGGAGATGGTCTTTCCTTTTTGCTTGGTGGTTGTTTCACGGCTCCCGACGGGCGGTCTGCTGCTGCGACAATTCTGTTAGCCCCTCTCGCTTCTTCCAAAGAGAAAGCGCGTGCTCGCTCTGGAAGCCTGCATGCTAGACATCGGAGGAGCATTCCGTCCGATATCACGCACAATAAAATAGCCTCCGCGAACCGGACAGAGTTAGTTCTGCCGAGATCGCAAGTTATAATGCCGCACCGGGCTCGAACGTCGAGCCGTGCCACCCGATGCCGCTGCCTGCGGGCGCGGGAGAGCATTCTCCTCGGGCCACTCGTTCCCTCTGTCATAGTAGGGTTTGAGATCGCAGACATGCACCGGTCGGCTGATCGGTCTTAGCTTCAAGTCCGCCAGCCTGTACACGAGCGAAGAGACAGTCTCTCGCACCCGGTACGGTCCTGTCCATTTCGGCGCCAGAGAAGCTGAGAATTTCTTACTGGCGTCGCTCAGGACGTGATTCCGTCTCAACACCAGGTCGCCCACTTTGTAGTGAACTTCCCGATGAGAGCGGTCGTACTGCGCTTTCTGCTCGGCACGTGCAGTGCTCAGGTTCCGTCGCGCTTTTCGTAAAGCCTCCGTTACCTTCGCGCGCAGCCCAGTCGCATAATCGGCGCGTGCCGACGAAACAACCAGTTCCGTGCTGCTTCGTTCCTGTAGAGTAAGTTCTACCGGATTCAACAGCTCCCTCCCAAGGTTGAGGGTGGCGGGGGTATACCCAGTCGATCGATTCACTGTCGACCTGATAGCAAATCCAATTTCAGGAAGACAAGCGTCCCACTCATTGTGCGTCCCCGCAAATGCAACTAGCATGTGCTTGATGTTGCGGTTCACACGCTCAGTGGGATTCGCCTGGGCATGGTACGTGGTTGTTCTCCTGTGCTTAATGCCGAGAGCTGCACAAGAGTCCACGAAGAGTTTGGCAGTGAAGTAGGACGCATTGTACGTTATCAGCTGCTCAGGATAGCCGAATCGTGTAAACACCTCGATCAGCTTTCCCATGATTACGCGTGCCGTCAGCTTCCGTAGGGGGAACAGTTCCACCCACTTGCTGAAATGGTCTGTGACTACGAGAAGGAATCGGTTCCCGCTCGGTGTCCTGGGGTAAGGCCCCATGACGTCACATGCCGCAATTTGCCACGGTGTTCGGCTATTGATCGGCTGCATGAGCCCGGGTGGGCGTCCACCACGCGGCTTCACGCGTTGGCACACGTTGCACGAGCGGGCGTAGCGCATCACCTCCCGCTTCATTCCAGGCCAGGTAGCAAAGCGGCACAACTTTAGATAAGTCTTAGGGCCACTCGCATGCCCGGCCAGGCACGTATCGTGAAAGTAGCGTAAAAGTGCTCCTCTCAGCGTGCGTGGAATCACCGCTTTGAAGGACTCGTGTGTATCCTTCTCCGCGGGAATGTATCTCAGCAGGACGCCGTCAGAGTCTAGCAGGTAGGAATCCAACGCGCTCACAGCATTACCAGCTGTTTCGGAGCGCCGCGCACCCACAGCAATACCAGCTGCGTCCATGTGCGCCGCGGCCGCGCCGCCGGGCTCCCGGAGCCCCTCAAACACTTTCTTACAAAACGGATCCTCCCGCTGTGCCTCTAACAGCTCCTTTCTGCCGAACACGCTCCCCACTGAACTGACGCAGTCCAAGTGGTTCACGCTTTCGTCCTGAGAAGGGGGTTCATCCGCCCTTCCTTCGGGACCAGCGCCGTCGAGCATTGTAGCAGTTACTCTGCTCTTAGGCTGAGTCACTGAGGGGTCACGATGGGTATTAATATTACCCCTCCTGACAACCTCAATCGTCGCAGCGGTTAGACCGCTCTCAAGCTCAGTTTCGGGCGAGGTGAGTTGAGTAGTAATATCACTCTTCTCACAGTCAACGGGCGCGCGCGAAAGTGCGTCCGCCACAACGTTGTTCTTTCCTCTCCTGTAGCGAACGGTAAAATCGTATCGCTGCAGGAGAAGTGCCCATCGCGCTAGCCGGCCGCTCGGCTCTCCTAAGCGCCTAAGCCAAGTTAATGCCATATGATCGGTCTCAATTATGAATGGGACTCCATCAATATAGTAATCAAACTTTTTGAGAGCGAAAATGATCGCCAGACATTCCTTTTCGGTCACGGAGTAATTTTTCTCTGCGGCAGTCAAAGAGCGGCTGGCAAAAGCTACCGGGCGCAAACTACCTTCGTGCTGTTGGAGCAAAACCGCTCCTAGGCCAAGGTCGCTGGCGTCCGTATGAATGACAAATTCTTTGTTCAAATCAGGTAGCCTTAACTCGGTGGTTTCCACGAGCGCGTTTACGAGGTTGCGCAGTGCCTCCTCTTGCTCGGGACCCCACCTCCACTGCTCACCTTTCCTCAACAGCATTGTCAAGGGGGCTTGCAGTGCAGCGCAGTTTGGGATGAACTGTCGATAGAAATTCGCCAGCCCCAAAAAGCGTCTCAGTCCGCCTATGTCTTCCGGTGACGGGTAGTTCAATAATGCCTGAACCTTGTCATCACACGGTAGAAGGCGTCCGTTATCCAGTTTAAACCCCAGTAGCGTTACTCGGGTTGCCGCAATCTGGGTCTTGGTCGGGTTTAGCGTTATCCCCGCAGACCTCAGACGCTCCAACACGTCCCTGAGATGGCGTAAGTGCCCATCAAAGGTACGCGAGTATACCACAACATCGTCCAGGTAAGCAAGAGCGTGGTGCCACCTTGCGTCACCCAAGACACGGTCCATCAGGCGCTGGTAAGTTGCAGGCGCACCGACAAGTCCGAATGGCATACGGGTAAACTGGAAAAGTCCCCTGTGACAAGTGAAGGCAGTCTTCTCTCGGTCACTGGGATCTACCTCCACCTGAAAGTATCCTCTGCTTGCATCGAGCGTAGTGAAGTACTTCGCTCCGCCAACGTTGGATACGATCGAGGGAATGCTAGGAAGCGGATATGCGTCCTTGCGTGTCACCTCGTTCAGGCGGCGATAGTCAACACAAAGGCGGGGCGTCCCATCCTTTTTAGGAACCAACACCACAGGAAAACCCCATGGGCTGTCCGATCTTTCAACAACGCCTGTATCGAGCAGTTCGTCCAGAGCGCTGTCTAGTGCTTTCCTCTTAGCCAAACTCACCGGCCGAGGATTACACTTCCACGGAGAGGCGTCGCCTGTCTCAATTTTGTGCCTGTATAGCGCAGTGCAACCAGGCCGCTCTGTGAATACGGCATCATATTCAGTCAGAAGCGCTGAGAGGCGAGCCTTTTCTTCCCCCGACAAACTGCTTGAGTCGTCCAGCAGCGGGTGGTATCGTTCGCCCCTCACTGCGGCACAGTCTGCCACCGCAGCGGGGGTTACGGGCTGTGCGGGAGGGGAGCAGTTCCCCTCCGCGCCTCTTTTCTCAGCGCGGTTGGCCGGACGGCATTTCGACCCGGCCGCAACCGTTCTGAGGGACCTTTTCGGGCAATCGTTTGGTCGGTCTGCGCGCGAAGCATCATCGAACGAAGTTGTCTCTGACGCTTTTTGAAATGAAACGAAAGGTTTCAGGGTGCCACATGCTCGCTCCCTATATCCTCCGTTGCAGACGTCAATAACAATGCCCGTCTTGGCGAGGAAATCTCTACCAAGAATTATAGGAACCGACAGGCCGGGAAGGTGAGCTAGGCGCTGTCGCCTCACCCGCTTCTCCCACCGCACCACAAGCCTAGCAGCACAGCTCGCGTGTGCCGTGCCGCTGGCCAGTCGGAAGGTCACATTACTCTCTCTCAGTCGGATAGCGTTCCGACGGAGATGTTCACACACCTCGTCGCCAAATAGTGAAGCGCTTGCTCCTGTGTCTAACAGCGCAAAAAACCTGCGCCGGGCGACTGTAACCTCTATGAGCGGGACTGGCGTGTCGCTGGGCAATCCAAAACGACAAGCCAGCGGGGCAAGGAGTTCGTGTGTCTCACTTCGCACCGCTGTAACCGCCGCCGGCCATGCAGCATTGCTCACCGGCGGCCCCGCTCGTTTCCCGAAAGCGCGTGCTCTCGGTTCGCAGGCTGTCTGCAATCCCGGGCGTAGTGCCCCGGCTGGTTGCACAGATAACAGAGGAGAGCCGGCCTTTGACGGGCTTGGCGTCCAGTGCCTCGCGCCGTTTGACCGTTATTCCTCTGTATCGACTGCTCCCTTGCAGGCACGCTCTGCTCTCGCATCATCGAGCCGGCATATCGACCACGATTCTGCATACCTCGGCCATCGGCAGCGCATGCTGCACGCATGGCATAAGTGTACGGATCGAGAGCCCGGTCAGATAAGCCCCAACCGTTTCTCAGTTGTCCGTCACTGAAAGCAACCACACCATCTCCACCGGAACGAGTGCGAAAAGTGTCCCCGTTCCACGCGCATCGCGGCTCGAGTGCCCTCGACGCTGGGGGTGGAGGTCGGTATGAGCGCAAGGCGAGTATGTCCGCCTGTATGCGCTTTGCCTCCGAGGCCAGCTCATCCAAATCCCTGAACTTGCTGCCTCTTAGGTACGCTGCGAAGGTGGGATGAGCTTGTCGTGTGACTCTCTCCACCTTATCGCAGTTCGGAGCGGTAGGGTCAGCGGTACGATAAAGTTCGTCCATCGCCCTGACGTACTCGAGCAAGGATTCGTCCGGATGCTGAGTACGTAGCTCCAACTCGCGCCGCAGACGACGCTCGTAATCTGCGGGCAGGAATTCCTCGCGTAATGCCGCTCGGAACTCGGCCAGCGTGCTAGAACGGTAGCCAGTAAGCCGGAACCAGCGGGCAGCGTGATCAGTCAACGACACTGGTACGACGCGTTCCAGCATCTCGTCATCGGACAGCCCCGTTGCGCGCTGGTAAGTCAGCACGCGATCGAGGTATTCGTTGACGCTAACTGAATCATGATACCCGCTGTAGGTGGGTAAGTCCACCCTCACTCTCGGTCTAGCAGCAGCGGCAGATGTCAGCAGAGTGTCCTGCACGGCACCTGTCAACCTCTCAATCAAGCGCATCGCATCCTGCAACAGCGCCTGTTGAGGCTCGCTCTGGCCAGTAATGCCTGGCACAGGAGCAGAACGCGTCGAGCAAGTATGCCGCAGTGGCTCCATGCTCTCCGCAAACACTGGCGAAGGGTTCGGCGTAATGTGCCTCACGCCTTCAAGGGTACATCCTGCCGGAGAGAGCGCCTCGTGTGTAGCGCTACCCTCTTCGAAGCTTATCAAATTCCCAGGGCTAATGTTCGCCGCAGGGCATGACTGAGCGGTAGCAGTTACCGCCGCTTCGAATTGTTGCCTGTTGGTAGCAACCTGCGACAGCGTATACAACGGCTGTAAATCAGCCCCGTATGCTGCCATGGTTCGTTCGTGTCGTGGCAATCACTTACACAAACAGACTCAACCTGTCACACCTCTCGCCCCACGTTGGGCGCCAAATATAGGGGTATTACTCAGGCTCGCGCGTGCGCACCTGACCCTTCTCTGGATCGCACAGCGCCGGCGGAGCGGCAGTCGCTCCCTAGCACTTTCGCAGCAGCCCTAGCAGTCAGAGCTGTGACCCCTAACCCGCGGTTCGCAGTGAGTTGCGACCACGGCGGGTTCAGGCCAGTGGGGACAGGGTGAGTCTCGACCTAAGGTGTTTATTCACCTTGGTGTACAATGGTTCCAACAGACAGCAACAGCCACAACACACACAAACACAACACAACACAAAACCTCAGCGGCGGAGCATTCCGCACGTCTGGGGCGAAACAAACCGCACAATGTGGGAACCACAAAAGAGGCTGATAAGAGTTCAGCTCACCCAAAAGTGGATCCGCGCTCGGGCCCTGGGGCGGTGAGTCGCACACCAAGGTCCGGGCGCCACAGGGGGACGGCGTGCGGCGGTCTCAGCGGCTGATTTGAGATGCGGCCGTTCGCTAGCTCTTCCGCCGTGAGACAAAGATCCGTCGGGGGAATAGCGCTTCTCCCGAGCGGCGGAGAGGGGTCTCCCCGGTTCCAAGAAAGGGAAAGGAGGGAACGGGGTGCCTTGGCTGCAGCGTCACGGCCAGGCGCGAAGAGCAGCGGGAGCGACGAAGGTGCCCTCTCCCCGCTACCCTCCGCGAGCGAGCACGTGATTATCGCGTGATAACCGCGTGGCCGCTCCGGAGATATCGGGATGCGCGTGCGATCCCCACATCTTCCACCGTAGGTTTTATCATTAGGTTCGCCAATATGGTGCTTGCACAATCGCGCATAGGGTTGCAGCGCATGTGACGCCAGAATTCACTCGTGTCCCGTAAATTGTGTTCGTGAGGCAATCGGCAAAAAAGACCATAGAAAATTATGCAGATCAAACTCGCATGCTGGAATCTATGTGAAGTGATAAAAGTGGTTAACCAAATTCCATGCAACTAAACGCGACGCATACAAATGTGCTCTTTTCCATCCTTTACAGCACGAAAGCGCATGCAATGTTTACGTTTACGCACTACACGAGTCAAACGTTATGCTGATATGTCCAAATGTAAGCACCAAATCAAGCGCACTGTGAGACTTCGACGCAATTTCGCGAGGAATATGGCGGTGTATCATATTTGATCAGATTTAGACTTGGAAGGAAAGCTCTACGCATCAATAATATACATTCGCGGATTCTATACCGCTTGTGTCACAGTGGCATATTTATATTTCGGATGATTAGCCCGGGAAGGGCCTATACTCAGAGGCGCGCACTGAGACACAATAGTAGGATAGCCCTGCTAGATGTTTGACAAAATCAAAGAACTCCATTGGACATGCGGTACTCCGACACGAGGGTCTTGCCTTTTAGTTATTCCTATGAGCCGTAAACTATAAGTACATATTTTATGTAGTGATAATTTGTTTTACTACAGAGAGCGCGGATCTGCACCCTGGTACAAGTTTTCTGCTAAAATACCACGCTCTGTAAGTCGAAGCATTTGTTTGGCACATTCCGAACTTCCCATGCTATCCCAAATACACAAGAAAGAAAGAAAGAAAGAAAGAGAAAGAAAACTAAAGGAGCCGTTGAATGCTATGCGCCCTTAGATTAAGAGATTTGTGCGCATTCGAGATTACAAAGACTCGACATTATATGACAGATTTCATTCATGAAGCACCGCACTTAGACACGTTCACGCACACATGGAGAAGGACGTACACGGGTGCTGGACCGCAACAACATATGCCGTAGTTACAACTAATTTCATTTTCGTGATGTGGCTCTATTGCGCAGTACATAGTAGGGATCACCGGCGCAACAGCGATGTACTGCGGCTCCATTCCGTGCCACATATGCTAGCTTGCTTTCTCGTAGCATGCGACATGCTGACTGATGGATTGATCGGCCACCCGGCCGATGCGAGACCGTGATGGGCTAAGCAAAGAAAGCTTCAGCCTTAGGATTATTCAGATATGCGTGGGAGATGAGACAGAAGCCTTAAAAGAAAAATTGCAATATAAAGCCGCGCTCCCAACGATGTGTCCGAGCTTCGAGACGAACAAGGATCATTTTTACAAACTCATCTCACCTAAACTGTCGGCAAGCCTACGCGACCACCGATCTGCGTAGTACATTTCTCCACGATAACGAGAATTTTACTTTACGTGTGTGAAATGTCCTTAATGTACACGCTCTGTTTGCCTCACTTCAGGCACCTCGTCGTCTGCAGTCGCCGCTGCAGCGGTTTCCTTTGGCTGTTGCAGGCTGTCGCTGCCTCGGCGCTCACGCGGCGCAATGGCGCGCACATAGCAATTCGGCCAGCGGTCTGTACGTGGAGGTGCTAAAAAAAGAGAGAAAAACTATCATGCCACATATACTCGCAAACATCATTTCCCCTACCCTCGCCGGCTGTTTCAAGTATTCATTCTTTTTACTCTACTCCCCTACGAATGAACCGCCCGGACGATGCGATTAGCGGCAGTGCGATACTAGAAAATTTCTTGAGATTACGTAAGAACCACACATAGGTTACAAATGGTTTTAGGCATTTTTTTTAGGCGACGCACATACACCTGAAAATAATTCAGATGTATGTGCGTCGAATGGCGCGTCTGCGATATGACGAACAGCCTTTTTTTGTGTAGCAGCAATAGTTTACTGATATTTTGCTTTGACGTGGTACCCCACATAAGGTGGCCGTACATTAAATGAGATGAGAATAGTGCGTTAAAAAGGATCAGCTTAACTCTAGATGGTATCGTCTCAGGGATTGTACAAAGCACGCAAAAGCTTTGGCTAAACGGGATGCAATAAGTTCCACGTGTTCATTCCACATTTAGTTTTTGATTAAATATAACACCCTAAAGTTTTGACGTTAGGAACAACTTCAATTACTTCAGCACCAACCTGCAACAGTATGTCTTCACTCAGAAGTTTTTGTGGAGGTGCAAAAAGAACACCTTTTGTTTTTGTGGTATTTAATTTTAGAGCGTTAGCCTTGCTCCATTCGGTCAATTAGTTCAGTGTGACAATTGCCAACAACAAACATTGCCGATATTGCGAGACTGAAAGAAGAGGCTGGTGTCGTCCGCATAAATGATGAAGTTCGCGTCATGAGAAATGCTGACGATGTCGTTAACATATATATTAAACAATACTGGCCCTAGTATACTTCCTTGGGGAACGCCCTGTGTAATTTCCCGGAGACGTGAGTTTTCTGATGAAATCCAAACGCGTTGTTTTCTGTGATAAAGATACGATTGTAAGAGTTTCAGAGAAATGCTCCGAAACCCATAATGTTCTAGTTTAGTAAGCAAAGTCTGATGATTTAGCCTATCAAATGCTTTATAGTAGTCGACGAAAATTCCTAGCGTTAGTTCCTATTATGTTCAAAACCATTTAAAATGAATACTTTTTGGCTTAGCAGAGCAAATTCAGTTGACATTCCCGCACGGAACACAAATTGTTTATTTGATATGATGAAAAGTTTATCACAAAATGACTTTAGTCTTTTACAAACAACTTTTTCTAGTCCCTTGGATAGGACAGGCAGTACTGATACTGGCCTGTAATTCGACAGCTTATTTTTGTCACCGGATTTAAATAAGACTAACTTTCGCGTGTTGCATTTTTCTAGGAAAAATTCCAGTTGGCAGCGATAGGTTAAAAATATGAGTGAGTACTTGGAGCAAAAGATCAAGAACAAGCTTAATAGGTCTTATTTGAAGCCCGAAGAAAAGCTGTATGTGCGTTCCGTGTGCCCAAATACTTTGTTACTGCTGTGTCGTGAGTACTTTTTTTCTAGACTGGTGAAATAATCATTAAACACATTTGCTAATCCTTTGCCTCTTAGCGTTCTGTCTTCAACTACAAGTTCAAAGTACACTATTGTGGACATTGGAATGCAAAAGCTTTTTAATTTCGCTCCATATTAGACTGCTCCGATTACTCACCTCTTGAAATAGGTTCTCGTAATACAGCTTTTTTGCATTTCATATAAATTTAGTAACATAATTCCCGTATTTTCTGAAGCCTGCAAGATCATCAGGGTTTCTTGCTCTCACAAACTTATGATACAGTGAATACTTCTCAAGGATCATCCTAAGCCATTCGACATTAAGCCACAGTTTCCGTTTTCTAGTTGACTTCATTACTCATCTGTATGTAAATGAGTTGTCATACTTTTATTTATTATTTATTTAGTACCTGCACCGCCTTTGAAGGCATTACAGCAGGGCCAGCATACGCAGCATACGCCTCCTTAAGGGAGCGCATGAGTTTATCATATGCATCATCAGCGTCCTGACATAGAAGCACCGAAGTCCTATCAATATTAATTTTTTCCCGGGAAGTGTTGAGCGTTTTGTAATTAATTTCTTGGAAAACAAATGACTGAGACTGACGCACTGGTTTTGAAGCCTGATGAAGCTTACAGAACATGTATATCGGCAAATGATTGCTCATATCAGCTACAATCACTCCCGATTTGGTGGTATCTTCAGAACAGTTAGTGATGAATAGACCGAGTAGTGTTCCAGATGTATGACTTACACGCGTAGGTTCTGTAGTAACATTCCTGCAATAAAAAGGGCGGAGGAGTTGGTGTAGTTCTTGGGATTGCGAAGTACTTTGTAAAAGATTAACATTGAAATTTCCACCCACGAAAAGTTCCATGTGGTTTGGACACACGAAGCTGGGAGTCCTTTCAAAGTAAGTAATAAAGCTATCGATCTTTCCATCAGGTGGGCGATACACAACCACAAGAATGTGTTTTTTGTACTGTAAGCTTAAAACTTCATAATCTGCATTATAGTAGAAAACTCAGGGATCAAGGCGCAAGACAACTCATTCGATACTAACTGCAGCACGCCGCCTCCGCGACGGGAAGGCCTGTTAAAGAAAAAAGGTTGATATCCAGTTAGGTAAAGAACGTCACTCTTTTGCTAGTACCAAGTCTGAGTAACCATTATTCCATCAAATTGGAAAGAAAATTTGCTTAAAAACATGGAAAACTCATCGCACATGTTCTTTGGAGATTGCGCATTCAAGTGAAAGAACTTCAAGTAGTTGTAGTCGTGCGGCCCTATAATGTCAGCTGGTGTATCCATTTATAAACAACAGATAAGATTAACGCCAACAAATAACAAAAACGCGTTTAGCTAACAGTGGTGGCACGTTGCATTTTGTCCAAGTCTGATTCAGACGAAATACGCAGGACAGGAGATGTGTCCGTTCTTAGCCCATGCGAAACGCCAGTTTACTTCTTTTTTTTTCTTAGCAATGGCCATGCCTAGGAGCTTCTTGAGCTGCGGGCAGAGGTGCTCATTTATGTAGACAGACTGGTTATCAGGAAATCTGATCTCATTTGTAGTGAGCGTGTGCTTCCTGGCCTTATTAAGGACTACATCGCGTTTAGCCCTGCTCTGGAAAACCACCACTATGTTGGGATCAGAGTCAGAATTGCGCGCCGGAATTCGGTGGCAGACTTCAATGTCCTCTTGTTTTATGGTCTCCCCGAGTACGTCGCCAACTTTTCCAAGTATATTTACGAGGATCGCGGACCTCTCCTGCAGAATTCCTTTCATTTCAATATTTTTATTTCTAGAATACTGATCTTGGGCCATGACTTTTACTGCGTTTTCCTGCACTTTCTTTTTCAACGCCTCAATTCCTTGCGCTAGCACCTGTTGTGTGTCTTTCAGCGCCACATTCTCATTTTCTTACTTTACTGCATTCTTTCTTTAGAGCCTCGAATTCTTTGTTAATAAAGTCCATGCTGTTCTTCAACTCTCTTAATTTGCGAAATTCGCGCATCAGGTCAGCGATTCCAGTGGTCATAATGCAAACGCCAAAATCAGGACAGAAAGCAGTCAACACAACGAGGCTGCAGAGGCAGCAAGGTACGTAACAATGCACTTTTAAAAGAATCGGAAAATTTCAAACCTGAAGAAATAAGCAGTGCGGTTCAGAGTTTGCACTGTTTGCTGCCTCCGCTGCCAAGTGACTGCCCTGGTCGTCTGGGGGTCCTTTTAACGGGATCCAGGTGGTGACGACAAGGTCACGGGTTGTACGTTGATTCGGGATCCAGGCGGTGACGACAGGGTCAGGTGGTTATACGTTGATCCGCTTCTGCATTGTCAGTGCTGCTGCGCTCAGGACGCAGGCGCCAAAGATGCCCGTGACAAAGATCCCGAGGTGATGCCCAGCGATAGCTCCGAGAAGGCCTGAAGAAATAAGTAGTACGGTTCAGAGTTTGCACTGTTTGCTGCCTCCGCTGCCAAGTGACTGCCGTGGTCGTCAGGGGGTCCTTTTAACGGGATCCAGGTGGTGACGACAAGGTCACGGGTTGTACGTTGATTCGGGATCCAGGCGGTGACGACTGGGTCACGTGGTTGTACGTTGATCCGCTTCTGCTCTGTCAGTGCTGCTGCGCTCAGGACGCAGGCGCCAAAGATGCTCGTGACGAAAATCCCGAGGTGATGCCCAGCGACAGCTCCGACAAGGCCTGAAGAAAGAAGCAATACGGTTCAGAGTGTGCACTGTTTGCTGCCTCCGCTGCCAAGTCGGATTAGTCCAGGTATGAGGATTGCTTAACGCCTGCTTCACCTTCGCCACAGACCGGCCCGACATTGCCCTAAATTTGGGATCGGCCCCCGTATGGGGGTTCATAAACGCATGCTTCACATTCACCGTGGGTAGGCCCGGCATTGCACTAAATTCGGGAACGGCCGAGGAATGGGGATTAATAATGCCTGCTTCACCCCCGTCAGGAGTTGGCCCGGCATTGCACTAACTTCGGGATCGGCTCACGTATGGGTACTGCTTAACGTCTGCTTCACCACCGCCGCCAGTAGGCCCGGCATCGCACTAACCTCTGGATTAGCCGACGTATCATGATGATCATCATCAGCCTGGTTACGCCCACTGCAGGGCAAAGGCCTCTCCCATACTTCAACTACCCCGGTCATTTACTAATTATGGCCATGTCGTCCGTGCAAACTTCTTAATCTCATCCGCCCACTTAACTTTCTGCCGCCCTCTGCTACGCTTCCCTTCCCTTGGAATCCAGTCCGTAACCCTTAATGATCACTGGTTATCTTCCCTTCTCATTACATGTCCTGCCCATGCCCATTTCTTTTTCTTTATTTCAACTAAGATGTCATTAACTCGCGTTTGTTCCCTCACCCAATCTGCTCTTTTCTTATCCTTTAACGTTACACCCATAATTCTTCTTTCCATAGCTCGTTGCGTCGTCATCAATTTAAGTAGAACCCTTATCGTAAGCATCCAGGTTTCCGCCCCGTACGTGAGTACTTGTAAGACACAGCTGTTATATACGCTTTTCTCTTGAGGGATAATGGCAACCTGCTGTTCATGATCTGAGATTGCCTGCCAAACGCACTGCAGCCCAGTCTTATTTTTCTGATTATTTCAGTCTCATGATCCGGATACGCGGTAACAACCTGTCCTAAGTAGATGTATTCCCTTACCACTTCCAGTGCCTGGCTACCTGTCGTAAACTGCTGGTCTCTTCCGAGACTGTTAAACATTACTTTAGTTTTCTGCACATTAATTTTTCGGCCCACCCTTCTGCTTTCCCTGTCCAGGTCAGTGAGCATGCATTACAATTGGTCCCCTGAGTTACTAAGCAAGGCAATATCATCAGCGAATCGCAAGTTACTAAGGTATTCTTCATCGACTCTTATCCCCAATTCTTCCCAATCCAGGTCTCTGAATACCTCCTGTAAACGCGCTGTGAATAGCATTGGAGTGATCGTATCTCCCTGCCTGACGCCTTTCTTTATTAGGATTTTGTTGCTGTCTTTATAAAGGACTACGGTGGCTGTGGAGCCGCTATAGATCGCTTTCAGTATTTTTACATACGGCTCGTCTGCACCCTGATTCCGTAATGCCTCCATGACTGCTGAGGTTTTGACTGAATCAAACGCTTTCTCGTAATCAATGAAAGCTATATATAAGGGTTGGTTATATTCCGCACATTTCTCTATCACCTGATGTATAGTGTGAGTATACTGTATTGTTGAGTAGCCTTTACGGAATCCTGCCTAGTCCTTTAGTTGACAGAAGTTTAAGGTGTTCCTGATTCTATTTGCGATTACCTGAATAAATACTTTGTAGGCAACGGACAGTAAGCTGATCAATCTATACATTTTCTTGTCCTTGGCGTCCCCTTTCTTATGGGTTAGGATTATGTTAGCGTTCTTCCAAGACTCCGGTGCGCTCGAGGTCATGAGGCATTGCGTATACCGGGTGGCCAGTTTTTTTAGAACAATCTGCCCACCATCCTTCAACAACTTGTACGACCTTCAATTTGAAGACCATGACTATCGCAGCACTTCAAAAAGGACTGACTTGCTCCCCCTCAAGAATTCCGAATCCTAATTATCAATGCACGCATTGTTATCAACAAGAGTGATCAGCTTGACTTGATTAATCTTGCACCTGACCCACACATTCTCGTCATCACAGAAACATGGCTGCATGACGAAATAGAAGATACGGACGTCTTTTCCTCTAATTACCGTGCTTTCCGTAGTGATAGACTTACTAGAGGTGGTGGTGTTGCTATTTTGGTGAGACAAGATATCTCGGCAGTTCTGCTACGTCAAGCTGATAATCTTGAAGTGATCTCTTTAAAAATCTTATGCCATAATGCTTCTGTTTGGACTTTTGCTGTTTTGCAGATAAATATCCTCGGCACAGCGCGCGCTGTGACGTCATGTGCCTCCTTGGAGCACCTTTTTTAGGCTTGTAGCGCAGCTCAGAAAGAGCAAAAAGGAAGGTGAAAGGAGTAATGAACGGGAACGGAGAACAGAGTGAGCGGTAACTTCCAACTGATGGCTTATTTTGTGACACAGCAGGCTACTTATAAACTCGGCGAACCATGTGACATCAAGACATTACACAAAATGAAGCAACAAAACAGATAGTAACCATGTGAAAACATATTCAGACAGCCTGTGGCTGCAGTCGGAGATACACCAATTCATTGCTTGATAATGATAATGAAGGTGAGCTTAGACGTGCGTGGCCCAGACCTATGATAGGTTTTGCTTCGATGATTTCTCTTGTGAGCTGTTTACGACTACGAACTAGAATGACACATTCCTCTAAGAAAGGTTCGCAGGCACACGTTTTGCAGTGCTACGCACTGCAAAAGCTGATCTTTCAAAGCAGCGCTGCAAACCTAAAACTATCATGACATAGCAACTCGCCCAAACTGCCACGCTTTTGATCTCAGAGCACCGCCACGACGAAATCGCAAGCTCGCGGCCACTAAAGATTTCGCCTTAAACGTGGTAGACTGTCTACGGGAGTTCTGTGCCAGCCAGTGAGATTGCCACTAACTTTTCGCGTGTAAACAGTCGTCAGTACGCTTGCGCATAGGGCTTCCTCTTCGTGACAACATGCCTTGTCCCGCGTCGTAATACGAGGTACAAGTCGCGCAAGTTCTTATTGTTTTTAGTCGCCAAAAGACGATTGTTGTCTGAACAGTGTATGCAATCCCGAGGATGAATGGATTCATTCAGCCAGCAGGCTACGTCTGCGAAAAAAAAAAAACATTTCTAGCACCAAGTAGTGTGCAATGAACCGACAGCGCAGCAATCGAGTATAATGTCAGAAAATGTAACGTATGTTCCTATATTGTGAAGTGTTTTTCTTTTCTTTTTTTTCTCTTTTTCCTTTTTTTCTGTTTGTGTGCGTGCGGCAGCTGGTTGAACATTTGAATACATGCCTTACAGTCTGTATATAGTATCTTGTATTGTATCCGTAGGACACTGTAGTGTATGTGCATATTTCTTTTGTATTTGGCTGTTTTGTATGAACGTATATGTAACATCCCTCCCTGTTATGACCCTCAACTGAGGGTTGACAGTATTTCTAAATAAATAAATAAATAATATTTCACCGCAACAAAAAGCTGTGTTGTTTGTGCATGCTCATGTTATCGCCCTCCGGTCCTGTAAACTCGTAGGTATCCCCAAAACAATCACGCGATACGGTGCTTTTAAGGTCGTCGCATCGAATCACATCGGTTTGTTTCGAACACTAATGACAAAAAATTGGAGGACGCTTAAGCTTCGCCTTCGAGAGTGGAACGCGACAGCGTTCCCGTCGACCCGCCAAGGGGTGTAAGATAATGCGCTACGGTGCAGCGATCACTTACGAGGCGCCCCGCATCGGACTTTGCACCCACCAATCACGCGGTGAGCGTCGAGCAACGCAGCGTTCGGCGCGGCAACGAAACGTGCGCCTGAGCAAGCGGAACGATCCAAAGAACTTGGAGTCTCGGAGGGGGAACGACAGCCAAACGTCGCGATCGGCACGGGCAGAGAGATATATAGATAGTGATCTAAAGAAAGGAAGGACGCTTGATTCTGCAACCCGTCAGAGAGCACGGCGAAGCGTAGTCAGGGGTGAGGGAGTCGCGGCCGCGATGCGCCTCGCACCAGTCCCCACACAGCCCCAATGCGCGCGTGGCGCGCCACCTGTCGGGGCAGCGCCGTACATTGAGAGGAGGGGTTCTTCTGTGTTTGTCGCAAGATGGCTCTGCGTGTGCGGAAAGCGCCGAAGAAATGTAGCGGAAACGCACTTCCATACTCGTGTAACTGCGACTTCTGTAAGTTACATGTTCATAATTACCGATATACACCACAGTATAACTTTCTAAGGCTCGTTTCTAAGGCAACACCGCATTCACTAGAGGTGATTTTGTACCGCTTTGAAGCATCGAACTCATGGCTTGATATTGATATCAGTGGCACGAGCTTTAGAATTGTGTGTGTTTATGCCACGAACAAGTTACGTGAACGCGAGTGTTTCTTCTTATCTCTAGAAAATCATTTCTGTACTGATCGTGCATTGGTCCTCTTTGGAGACTTTAATTGTGTATGTAACGCGCAAGATCGTACGTCACTGAAGCTGAGACATGATCCGAGTAGTGATGCGTTGCAACGCCTGATATGTGATTATCAGCTTGTGGACATTGGGGAAAATGAAAAGGCGGGATGTCGATATACGCACTTCCAGGGTACCTCGCATGCAAGGCTTGACCGAATTTACGTTTCACTTAGCGCGCTACCTCTTATTCATGGTTACACTGTGCATCCTATATTCTTTAGTGACCATTGCCTAGTCTCAGCATCTTTTGGCAGCCGTCGGTACCAAAGTCGGCGTACGTGCTGGGAGCTGTGGAAGTTTAATAACCAGTTACTTTCGCGTGAGTGTTTCTTAAATCGTATTACTGAGCTTATAGCTCATGTGTCTGGCCGCAAAAACTTGCCACTCTTTGCTTTGTGGGATTTATTCAAACAGGAAGCTAAAATGATAGCTATCGAAGAATCATCAATATTAGCCTTTGAAAAAAAGAATAATTACAAAGTATTGTATAGACTTTTGAGTGAGTTTCATGAGCTTGAATACATACATCCGGGTCAATATATTGATGATATTCATAAGGTCAAGGCACAGTTACAGACTTTGAACGCAGAAAAATACAGAGGTGCACTAGTGCGGGCGCGAGAGCAGCGTTTCCTGGAAGAACAGCCTTGCAGTAGGGCCCTTGGTGATGAGCGCCGACGCGCGCTGTCTAAACAAATACTAGAAGTAGAGTATGGTGGAATCATTGTTTACGAGCCTACTCTAATAACTAAAGCATTTTTTGAACATTACCAAAAACTATTCCGAGACCGTATGCCATTGGATACAGATGCTGCCAAAAAAATTGTATCGTTGCTGCCCCAGTTAAATCAGGGTGAGTACGATTATACAAACGAAAACATTGATATCAATGAGGTAACTTCATGCATCGATTCGTTAGCGAAGGGCAAAACGCCCGGCCCGGATGGCCTTACTGCCGAATTTTATCAGTGTTTTCGTTCCCTCTTATCGCCATTATTACTTCAGGTGTACCGAGAGGCATTGGAAGTAGGGTACCTAACCGCCACAATGTACGAAGGACACACCGTCCTTATAGCCAAAACCGATGATGAACAGAAATTGCAAAAAGTTGACGGATATCGTCCTATCTCCTTATGCAATGTGGATTATAAAATGTTTGCTAAGGTATTAGCTAACCGTTTGCAAGTTGTAGTAAGATCTGTGGTCGGTGATCACCAAACATGTGGCATCAGGGGACGGTCCATTCAGACGAACATTCATGTTGCGAGATCGGTGCTAGAGTGTGTAGCTGAACGGATTGGACAGGTGGCAATGGTACAGCTAGATCTGGCTAAGGCGTTCGATAGGGTGAATCACTCATTCCTGTTTACTTTACTAGAGCATATAAATATCGGATCTCTGCTCCTTAGAGGTGTGAGGATATGTTATGCTAACGGCTCAACGCGGCTTATAGTGAATGGCTCTCTCTCCGATCCGATTAGGCTTTTATCATCAGTACGACAAGGATGCCCCTTGTCAACGCTTCTGTTCTGCTTGTATTTAGAGCCACTTTGTATGGGCATTCTTAAAGAACAAAATTTCCAAGGGTTTAGATTACTGACTAATGAGGTTCGGGTTCTTGCGTATGCAGACGACGTGGCCTTTTTCTGTACCGATAAAAAGAGTGTAAACACTGCTCTTGCAATTACAGAAGAATTTTGTGCTGCTTCTGGTGCAGGCGTTAACTTTGAAAAAAGTTCAGGTTTTTGGTTTTACCACGCTCCCGATTGCGGTCCGCAATTTCTCAAGGATATGCGCGATCACATAGCGTCTTTTTTTTTTTATTGCGATAAAGACTTGCCCTTTAGGCATAATTCTTGGTGCGTATATGTGTATTATATGTGTGCTGTGAGGCATGTGCTGTGTATGAATTGAAGCAGTGTATATGTGTATTATACGTGTGCTGTGAGGCCTGTGTTGTGTATGAATTGAAGCAGTGTTTTGCGGAATGTGTTGCCATGTATCCAGCGGTCATAGCTGGTTGTCACACTGTAGAGGAGACCGGCTTGCAGTAGGAGACGCAAGCGTTCCGACTGTAAACCCATACATGTCCATATCAGGTGGTATGCATCTGCTTCCACCACAGGAACGGAGCAGTATGGACACGTAGCACCCTGTGGTAAATGCGACCAGTTCCACCTCGAGATAACAGCCGGTGTAAGAGCCACCCCGGCCCGAAGCCTCCTAAGCACAGCTTCCTCCTTCTTAGTAAGGTGAAGGGGGAAAGCGCAGACACACGGTGGGATAAGAGCGCGTGTGTCCTGCCGGAAAAAATTTTTACGGGCTCGGAGCGAGTTACGGGGTTGGGGTGGGAGGTGAATAGGTGGAGGATCAGGATTAGGGGCGCAGTGTGCCTGCTGGTCAGCATAAATGTTGTGAGGGTTCGCTGAATGGCTTTGAATCCAGTGTACCTTGACGCAAGTAGCTGTTTTACTATTCATAGTGTGTATTGTCTCGCAGATTTCCATCGCCTTATCCACCTTCTTGAGTTACTGAATAGCCGCTAAAGAATCAGTGAAGATATCTAGTTGCTTGATGGTAGGCAGCTTAGATGTCACATCTTGCACAGCGTCGTGGATGGCTTGAAGTTCCATTACTAGAGCGCTGGCTTCCGTGGATAAATAGCGCTGGTGGCCGCTGATGAAATTATGCGTATATAGTACTCAGGAATGATGTCCTTCCGCCGTCTGGGAGAATGGCAGCATCCGTATAGACTTTGCAGATGTTAGCGCATGATGCATCGACGGTAATATTACCTGTTGGTCAATAATACCTGTTGTGTCGCTGCGTCGTAACTTCGTTGGCTTTTTAGTTGTGATACTGGTGAATGCCAGGGAGGCATTGGATAGGGCTGATTGTCAATCCGAGAGTCGCGTTGAAAATGAGCATGCAACGCAGCGACAACCGGAACAAGTTGCTTTTTTATTTCACGTGCTTTTTCACGTTGCAAAATTAGCTCTGCAGTTGTGTTGAGCTGGGCATATTCCTGTAAGGTTGGTATCGGAGTGAGTGATGCGGGGCAGTCGTGTGAATACGCGCACAGCATCGTGATTAATTGTCTCCAACTGTGCTAGCTGTGCCAAAGTCAGCCGTTCAAATCGCGCCTGATATATAATTCGTGGCTGGAAGACTGCACGCACCAACCGTTGAGCTACGTCAGTACGAGCTCCAGCTGCTTTTGCTGCAATGCGACGAATAAGTTGAAATGTTTTTGTCTAACTCTGTCTGGTTTTGCTGAGCCAGTGTGCACCACTGCCGGAGTGGTGAATATCGAGACCCAGTATGCGCACCTCAGAAGCCTCAGGCATTGTCACTGCGTCGAGTCTAAATGTAAAGGGGTGCTGCGTGATTCTTGTGCGTCCTTTCTTGTTGGCCACCACCACAAAGCTTGATTTTTGGGCGGAAATGTCCAACCCTGCTTTCTGAGCGTAGTTGTTCAGAACATCAAGGGCTTCTTGAAGCTGTTGACTTTGTCTAGGTATATCTTCATGCGCGGACCACAAAGTGACGTCATCCGCATATATTAAGAACCTCACGTCTGGAATCTGATGTAGTTGCCAGGCTAGAGGTATTAGAGCAACGTTGACGAGAAGAGGAGCCAAAACCGAACCTTGTGGGACTCCTCTGTTCGATGTGAAGTATCTTTCTTGCCTTCCATCTACTCTAATCGTAAATGTGCGATTCTGAAGCAATGAGTAGCTGAATCTTATCACCAGCGGTGGACGTCCCAGGTCGATGAGGTTGGCTATAATAATTTCATGGTCTATATTGTCGTAAGCTGTCGTTATGTCTGTTGCTACTACCGTGCGCACAGCGTGACTGTGGTGAAACCAGTAAAACATCGTCTGATAAGATAAAAAGTCCGTCTTCAGTTCCCATGTAAGAACGGAATCCAACTTGAGCAGGATGATATTTAACATGGCGTCTTTTGTGCACGACAAAAATTTTCTCATAGGTGATTTCAATATTCCGGGAGTTGACTGAATTCGCGGAACTCTTAGCGCTAACGTTAATATAAATAATGAGCAGTTGCTTAACAACATCTTGATGCACAACTTGCGGCAAGTGGTTACTGAGCCAACACGAATTCACACCACTTTTGCCTCAATGCTTGACCTTGTGTTTATTAGCCGGACTTTAGATAATGATTCTGTCTCTGTTAAACATCGCATTTCCGATCATCAACTTGTGGCGTTTTCTTGCTACCTTGATCCTCTCAGATCTACTCATTGTAAAACTATTACTGTAAAGGATCTTGCATGCGCCAGGGATGAGAGCATACTGGATTATTATGACTTTCGTCTTTAGGGTTCTGGGGGACATGACACCGTTCAACTGTGGGATGAATTTAAGAATATTTGTACGCACTGTGTTGACAACTATATCCCAAATAAAACCAAGCCAACATCTAGAGCTACTCCCTCGATGACTCGTGACATAGTACACATGAAGAGAAAGGTAAAGCGACTCGGACGGCAGGGTATTTCTCGTTACATAGTAGAAGCCTATCAAACAATATAAATGAGGCTATCGGTGTCGCTAAACTTCGCTATTACCAGTTCACCCTTCCTAACTTCATCAGAACTGCTCCTTCCAAGTTTTGGGGTCACCTTAGTAAAAATTAAAGCAAATCAGTTGACCATATTATGCATGAGGGCAATCCTGTCGTCGCTAAACAAAATATCGTTGTTCACTTCAATGCCTATTTTACCAGTGTCTTTTCGATCTCGCCCGTTTCCCCTCGTGTCAATGGCGTAGCACACAACGATGATTTTAGTTTTATTTTCTTGTCTGGCCCCTTTTCTATGCTTCTGAATATTAAAACAAAATCATTTCCTGGGCCTGATAACCTACCAAACGTGTTTCTTCACAGGTACGCCGAAATGCTATCTCGATTTCTCGTAATTATCTTTCGTGCATCCCTTTCATTGGCGTAGCTTTCTAACGACTGGCTTTCTGCTCGTATTGTTCCGACACTAAAAACAGGCGATCTATCACTGTTGGCCAACTACCGTCCCATTTCGCTAACCTCATCTTGTTGCAAACTTTTAGAACACATTATTGCTTCTGAAATCAATAAATTTCTCAATGATAGAGCCATTCTATCTCCTATGCATCATGGTTTTCGAAAGGGCCTCTCCACTGTAACCCAATTAACCACTGCAATTCACAGTCTTGCTAGCACTATCAACAAATCAGGGCAAACTGACATCATATTTTTGAACTTCAGGAAAGCATTTGATCTTGTATCGCACGCAAAGCTAATAGAAAAACTTGAACATTTGAACATTCCTTCACATCTCGTAAATTGGATTCGCGTTTATTTTTCTAACCGTACGTAATTCGTAGTAGCTGATAATTGTTCTTCCAGCACCCTTCCTGTCACTTCTGGTGTTCTCCAGGGTAGTGTTCTTGGACCATTATTATTTAACCTGTATAGTAACGACATTGTAGACACTGTTACTCAACCCGTACAAATAAAACTATTTGCAGATGACTGTCTCCTCTTTAATGAGATCACTTGCCAACAAGATCAAGTTATTCTAAACTCTGACCTTCAAGACATACTAGCTTGGTGTGCGTGCTGGGATATGCAGCTTAATATTGATAAAACAGTATTTATGAAGACCACTAGAAAAAATTAATAAATTGTCGTTTACCTATAGCCTAGCATACAAACTACATACGGATGCACCTCCCGCCTGGATTATCACAACGTGAACAGACCATTCTCTACCGTCTGTGGCTAGGCGTTGCCTTTACAAACGCCTATGCTTTCGTCATAGGAATGGCCAACAGCCCCACGTGCGACACATGTAACATCGACGAGACGCTCGCACACATTATCTGTGTCTGCCCGCGATACAGTGCTGAGAGACAAGTGATGTGCAGAGTACTGGACCAGTTGGACAATCGTCCACTTTCAGAACTAAAAGCTTTAGGCCAATGCTCCGAAAGAACGTCTTCGTTGAAGGCCCTACTCGCGCTATTAAGGTTCTTGCGGTCTACGGGGCTTCACGACAGACTCTAAGAATGCCGCCCCCTACCGCTCTGTAGTGTACGCGCTTTGTTCGTGCTTGTCTCCCTTTCTTTCTATTTCCCCCTTCCACTCTGTTTCTCTTTTTATCCCTCTTAACCCTTCCCCCTGTGTAGGGTAGCCAGGCGGAACTACCCCTGGTTAACCTCCCTGCCTTTCTCTGCATTATTTTCTCTCTCTCTCTCTCTCTTGCGGAGGTGAAGGAATGCAAGTACCTCGCTGTAACAATAGCCAGTAACCTTAGTTGGAACTCGCACATCTCTCACCTTTGCGACTCAGCTTTTAAGAAGCTTTGCTACCTCAGGCATAAATTAAAACATGCTCCTTCTGAAACCTGCTCATGAAAAATGCTGCTGTATGGAGTTCACTAACCGTGTTCATAAATTAGAGATCAATGACACCATTAACAATTAGTAATTACCGACGAGTCAGTGTATAAGTATATTGGTGTCTACGTTTCTGACAGCCTAAGTACAATACGCACATTTAATTTACAGCGACAAGGGTGAGTAAAATAATACATGTTATATGGATGAATTTTAAGCAGGCTTCACACGCCGTAAACAAGCACTTTACTTTTTGTACGTAAGATCCATTCTAAATTAGGCTTGTATACCTTCGGTCACTCATCAACAGTGTTTTATCGATAGAGTGGAAAAAGTGCAAAATCATGCAGCTAGATCTGTAAGTAATAACTCTAATTCCCTCTCAAGTATTTCTGAATTAAAATGGAGATTGGGATTGGAGGCTTTAAGAATAAGTATGCGGAAACTTCAGCTCAAATTTCTTCATAATATATATTATAATAAAGATGTTATTAATCCTCATGAATACTTCTTCGAACTGACGCACGTCGCGCTTCGGTGAGATAACTCACGAAAAAGATTTTAAAAAAGTTACATTCTGGGGTTTTACGTGCGAAAACTACGATTTGATTATGAGGCACGCCGTAGTGAGGGACCTGGACCACCTGGGCTTTTTTAACGTGCGCCTAAATCTAATACACGGGTGTTTTCGCATTTCGCCCCTATCGAAAATGCGGCCGTCGTTGCCAGGATTCTATCCCACGACCTCGTTCTCAGCTGCCCAACACCATAGCGACAAAGCAACCACGGCAGGTTGCGAAAAGCATTAGAATACCGGTTCTAAACGCCAACGTTTGACAACTCGTTCTTTGTAAGAACAATACAAGAATGAAACCGGCTCCTAGACGATATGAAGAACAAAGCCAATAATGAACTCTTTTTCCGTTCCCCATGATAACGTCGACAACAATAATATTGACATACATGCAATTATTCTCCAAAAGTGCCCCTGCTATTTAGAATGTATGTTTGAGGAAATTTCTGTATAATACGTACAATTTATCGTATTTTGGGCATTGTTGTTCTTTGTTATCATGTATCTTACACAACAATCTACTGTCGTTTGTGTTATGCTGTTCTCCATGTGCCCCCCCCCCCCCCACGCTATGCCTTGTGACGAGGTAGGTGAGGTGTAAATAAACAATAGCGCATCACATAAAGTACGCCATGTGCTCATCCAGCACCACCAGAGCGTGCCACCACGTGGCGCCTGCGGGAGCACACGGAACACGTCGGCCCATGTGCTCGGCGCACTCCGTCGCGGGCCTCTAGGCAATGCCGCCCTGTTCTGCTTGGAATCGGCATTAAGATTTCTCAACGCAACATGGGATCCCCGCAAGTGAAAAGTGTGGTTTGTCTGAGGAACCGTGCGGCAAGAAATGGGCGACACCGTGGGGTGAGAAGGTTCCCAGCATGATTGACCCGCGAAGCAAGGCGCAGACTGGTACAGCGATGGTGGCAGTTGAATTCGAGTTGATTTCGCGGGTGGCAATGGACCCCGCACGCTAGAATTCTCGCCTATTGGAAAGTCAAATAAAGATGAAATATTGTTAGATAAGCTATATAGATAATAAAATAATAAGTAGTAATGCAAGAAAATTAAGATAATTGAAAAATGTGGTCGAAAATTTAAACAGACTTCAAGGGTTTCTACGGCGTTGAACTTGCTGCCCGACTCCTCCCGACGCTCCCAG
This sequence comes from Dermacentor albipictus, assembly GCF_038994185.2. NCBI lineage: Eukaryota > Metazoa > Arthropoda > Arachnida > Ixodida > Ixodidae > Dermacentor > Dermacentor albipictus. The sequence goes on along the minus strand of NC_091827.1, from coordinate 138,310,284 downwards.
CTGTCTTGCGAAAAGTCGCCAAGCGTGTTCATCGTGGCAAGCACGCTGGACACGGTGGTCTGCAGACGGCACTTCGATGACTGCCATTAAGGATTGTGCCTCAAACTTCCCCCTATGATATACACTGAAAACGCGGAACAAAGTGCGAAAAGTGTGGGATAGCTGAATGGTTAGCGCACCTGTCCCTGCATTGCATACTCCCACACAGACATCACTCCGATCCCTCCTGGCCGCAGAGGGTAAAGTTTCATTTTCTTTCGGTATACGGCGAAAAAAAAAAGTATGAAATCCGCTGGTGCTGAGCAGAGTAGGCGGCCTGACGATGGTGGAGTGACGGACAGACAGACACAGCAAACCCGCTCGTAAACTGCTGTCACGGTTATGTTGAGGGGCAAGTACAGTCCATGAACCAGATCTGGCAATGAGCGCAAAACAGTTTGGCCGTTCGGACGCCCAATCCGTGTATATAAGGACAAGAGCAGATGACGTCTTGATGCCCTTCCTGGATGATGGAGGACACATCATTGTGAATGGAGTTAACGTTCCAAAGGCGACACGAGTGACCAAGAGGCGCGGTAGCTAAGAATGCGGAATAATTTTAACTGTCTTCGATGCGGCGATGCGTTGTACACGGCCATTGTCGTATCCCGTGCTTATACACGAATGCCGCTACCAAAAATTCACCTCGCGACAACGTGCTTATTGCCTCGAAGCCGCTCAAGTTGCCGTGGCTTATCTCTCATAGCTATAGGAATGACTAGCTGAAAAATGTGCTCGATAAGAGGCAACTCTTGTGCACGCATTTCTGCTTACGCTTCACCTTCAAGACCCGGTGAGTGTGCACTCCAGCAGTGATTGACGGCCTGATCAGCACATGCGATGGAATCATGCAGGTCTCAGTAATGAATGTCACGAGTGTGTGATAAGCACGAGGAAAGTACGGAAACTGTCTTGCATGTTACGCTGCGGTTGCTGAAGCCGGAAGGCCCCAGTTCCAGCCAAGAATTAACCGAAGTCACCGCCTTAGTCTTATATTAAATAATCCAAGCGATTTTTACCAAGACTCATGCATAGAGGACGTTAATTTGGCAATATAATACTAAACAATGAGGCATACGTAGTAGCGGAAAAAGAGTTGCAATACTGTAGATCTCGCTAATACACAAAAGCGGCTAAACGCGAGTGAAGATATTACTCCACAATAGCAACTGCTGAGTGGAAATGGCAATGCTAAATAGATTTCTGAATGCGCTGCATGTTGCTTAAACGTACAGCACATCAAGCGATGGCAAGATTTTTTTTTTTTTACGAAGGACGGAAGTCACCTGAAGTTGTCTAGAGATGTCATTCGGTGAAAGATTCCTCGATGCTAATTTTCTGTATTCCGACGACCACACGTGTTGGCTTTGAGCTAATAAGCCGCTCCTGTCATACCATTCAACTCATTCAAAACTTGTTAAAAGGGGCGCAGCAAGAATGCTTCAGCAATGCCTGAAAAAGTGTCGTCCTCGTTCAATCTCCTATAGTTCTGTGCAACACATGCCGCGGTTGTGCGAGGCAGAGTTTCCGAGAAACGTTATGGTGGCGGTTCCCGAAGGGCCGCTCACCGGAAGCACACTCAGGACCAGCGATATCCTCGACGCCAGAAAGCACACAGTCTGACAAAAAAATTATGCTGCTTTCCCTCGCGTTGTGGACCGCCTGTAAAAAAACGCGAGCAGGATGCATGGAAAGGCGTACAAGTTGTGACCGGGAGATTTTCTCGTCTGTAAGTGTCGCATGTGTGGTTGCGTTCCCCCTTCTTAAGATACGGTTCCCCTTCACAAAAAAAAAACGTTAATTGACCCGCCTGATCATCTAAAAAACCCAAATTAGGGCATACGGCGAAGCGTTGTCAGCGGCTAAATAGGAAATACATTTTTTATGCATGCAATAACGATAGTAATGACTGTCTTTCTGTTTCGCCATGTTGTAACTATTAGAGCTCATTTCTTATCTCTTCGGATGAACACGCATCTAGGACGTATTATGCAAAAAAGAGGTGAGACGCCCAGACAGGACACAAGGGTAGAGAAGTGGACAACACGAACGCTGACTATCAATTGAAGAGAGCACTGAGGCGAAAAAAAGAAAGAAGACACAAAACTCATGTACGTAAGTTCAGGAATGGTATCACCACGTGTGATTCTGGTACATGTGCCGGTCTACGTGAGAGATAACTGTTGGGGTACTTACTCTCTTCCTTCCTCTTTTTTTGCATAATGAATCCTTACCAACTAGCTCAGCTTTCTGTCTTTCTGGGACGTAATTGCGGGATGTATACGTGTCGCTCTATCCAGCAATGAAATCCCGGTTGGAAGACTGCGCTGTGCGTGTGTGCTCTGTTCTTCTCTGCGTCTTTGTAATGATCACGCTGCACCGAAGAGCCCAAGACGGACAAGCTGGTTGATATTAAAAAGACGAAAGACCGTCCGACGATTGTATGGTGGAAAGAAAGACCAAGTTGTCCTGTCGTTCCTCAGTATTTCGTCTTTGGAATGTGTGAGCGCGCATAAATAGCGAATGTTCTACAATGTAGAGAGAGAGATTCAAATGAGAGAAAGGCAGGGAGGTTAACTAGAGTTAAAGCCTCGCTCAATCACGGCATCTGTTGCGTAAATCAATATGACATTAAACAACAACGATACTTTCTTAGTGCATACCCTAGAAAGTGGATGGGGAAACGGCTCCGCGGTTGCTCTCTTGGTAGAGCATCGCGCGCGAAATGTTCGTTCCCCACCTGCGGCAAGTTCTTTTTCATAAACTGGAATTTCCAATAATTTATCGCTTCCTTATTTAACCTAATAAGCCGAGCTAATTTTCCCTGTGTAGTTCGTGGTGTCAGTGTTCGCTAGCTTCTTATGATATGACTAATAAAATCAGGCCCCTCGGTTAACCCCCTTTCTTCTCCTTTATTACGTAACGAGGGTCTTGAATCCAGTAGCATTGACGCCTTCAGGTAGCATGTGTCGGTGTATTGACCGGTTGCCTTCACCCAAAAAGATCATGTTCTCGTGACGCCTGCTGCAGAAAGGACGTTTCACATCCTCCGCCCAAGATCTGTGAGTGGTGGCGGTGGCTAGCACTCCCAGGGTTCTAATAGGACACGTAAATACCCAAGAAAGTGGATGGGGAAGCGGCATCGCGGTAGCTCAAATGGTAGAGTATCGCGCGCGAAATGCGGAAGTTGTGGGATCATTACCCACCTTCGGCAAGTTGTTTTTTCATTTACTTTATTTTCCATTAATTTATGGTTTCTTTATTTCGAAAAAAGCCACCAGGGGGCCGAATGGGGCAGACGCGCTTTGCATGGGCTGCTGCTTTTATCGCGAGGTATTGCGGTTAACCTTAACCAAACTTCACGATTTTGTGTCATTGAACTCGACAAGGCAATCGGCATCGAAAGTCGCCAGAATTACCGCGGTGAGTGGATTTGTTTACCTTGACACACTGAGCAACGAGCACCTCGACATATTCCATCGAACACCGTTCTCCGAACGCCGCACGCGCCCCAGAAGTGGGCCCGCGTGGCCTCGCGAGCACCGAGAACGGCAGGGGAAACAAACGGCAGTGCTCACTAAATGGACATAGAGAACAATAGCCAAGACTCCACAGCGGTCCAGAGCAACATGGAATTCGACTAGAACAGCGGCAAGACGCTGAGTCAAGCTGGCCCATGGTTCCAAGCAATCAAGGCAAGAAAAATCAAGAAGGTGCCGAACGAGGACCGCATACAAGAGGGAGGAAAGCAAGGAAACCCCCAGAACCAGGAAGGAGGAGTGAACGCGAGGAGCAACCCGAGAGTGGAAGCAAGCATGCAAGCCAACAGCAACCACCAACGGCAGCAAGATCAGGGAAGCCGAACCAACGGCAAGCCACCGCCACGACGCGCGACGCCGCCGCTGCCAGAGAATGATTACAAGGTGGTATACCGACCAAGAACCGGCATGAAGGTGTCCAGTTGGCCGGACGAGAAGATCACCGAAGGACTTGCAAGGGCAAGTGGTTCACCTTTCAAAGAATTTTGCGCGAACGTAACCATCCAAACGCAGTGGAAGCAGAACCTGATAATTGCCAGCACCACAGACGAGGACTACGCACTGAAGCTCGGGTCCATCAGCAGCATCGAACTTGGGGCGGCCACATACGAGATTACGCCGTACATCAAACCGCTCCGAGGAACAGTACGCGGAGTCGTGCACGGTATCACTGCGTGTACGACGTAGAAACGACTTGCGGAACTACTGGCAGCCAACAACTGTGGCATCCTGCATGCGAGGATGCTCGGCAATTCCACCTCAGCAGTTATCACCTTCGAAGGTCCGCACATCCCTTTCTATGTGAAGGTGGCCGGCTCGTACACACGTTGCCGCCCATACCGCAGATCGGTACAGTATTGCAAGGCCCGCAGAGAAATCGGCCAGTGGCAGGACGTATGCCCCAACCCAGACAAACATATCTGCAACCGGTGTGGGGTACAGAACCCACAAGCAGATCATGATTGCCAGTTGCAGTGCAAACTATGTGGACTACCTCACGAGACGGCAAGCAAGGAGTGCGAAAAAAGGCTCAAGCCAAGACCGCCACCCCTGTACGTGAGGGAGAGAAGTAAATCAAGAAGCCGACAACCACCAATAACAAGGGAGACAAGTTCAAGCTCCTCGCAGTATGGAACAAGTAAGCCACAGCAAGAACAGCAGAAGATTAGCTGGGCGGAAGTGATAGCCAGTTCCAAGTCGACAACCGATCCATTTCCCTCACTGCCGACACAAGAGCGCGATTCGAGATATGAGGAAACCATCTCCTCCCTGAGGAGGCAAAACGCCGACCAGATGAAGCGGAATGAAGTGCTCATGAAGCGTCTAGAAGAGCAAGAAGGTCGTCAGGAGGAACGGGACACAAGAGCTCAGGCCAGGGAACAAGCACTAGAGAGGAGGGTCCAACATCTCATTGACCAATTGCAAAAACTGCAGAAACCGACCACAACACCAACGCCGCCGAGGAAACATACTTCCCTGATAGAGGACATAGAATCGGGAATGGAGTACAAGATGAACAAAGTCCGAACCGAAGACAAGGCCTAACTAAGAAATGAGTTCCGAGCCGAACTGGCTCAGGCCGTCGACTCCATAAGCAAATATGTGGCAGTCACCGTCCAAGCAGCCGTACAAACGCTCCACCAGGAGATCACCCAGATGGGCAATGAGCTCAGCCAACGCATTTCCATCCTATAAAGGGAAAAAGAGCAGGCAAGGAAAAAACCAAAATATCCAGTCAGAGATGCCCAGATGAACGAGAATCTGGGAAGCCAAGATGGCAAATAAGATAGCATAAGAAGAAAGAAGCGACCGAAACCCTCAAATTTTGGCAGTGGAATTGCAGAGGAATAAATCGGAAACGCAAAATTTACTTCACGTATACACCCTACACCAACCTGACGTCATCGCGTTACAGGAAACAGAAACAAATAATATCACGATGCGCGGCTACAAAACGCACATTGCCCAAGGAAGGAGCCGGACCGCCGTCCTTATCAAGAAGCACTACACGACACAGCAGCACCAAATCAACCACAGAATCAAACACACTCTGATTGAGCTGCTTCCTCCCAAGAAAACCCTGCAGAGCCTCTACATCCTGAATGTATACAGTCCTCCGCGCGGCACACTAAAGAACTTAGACAAGTTCCTGAGAGAAGTGAAGAAAGTCACCAATGGTCAAAAACTTCTCGTGATGGGTGACTTTAACGCTCCACACGTGGCTTGGGGCTACCGATCAACCAGCAAGAAGGGTATGGACGTGCACAACGCGGCACAACACCACCAGCTGACGTTGTGGACCGATCCTCTAATACCAACTAGAATCAGTAACAGTGTCTCCAGAGACACCAGCCCAGACCTGACCTTCTCCACTGTCTTAAAGGGACACTAAAGGGGAACAATAAATCAGTTTAGACTAATAAAGCATTGTTTGAGAAACCTGTAGGCAGTCATTTCAAGAAAATAGTTAGAATATTAGATGAGAAAATGAAGGTCCAAGTATCAGTATTTGAATTTCGCGCCGAAACCCCAGCGCCGGTACGTCAGCGTGACGTCAGGGATTCCAAAGCTTGTTTTCGCATTTGGGTCGCGTTGGCTGAATAAAGGTTCCCGAAACTTGGCACGTTTAATATTTGGTTCCTTTAGAACACAATGTAGTCAATCTGTAGCGCTATATATAATTAGTAGGCCCTAGAAGATGCCATGAAAATCCAAGACGTCACAGCCCCCAGGTGCGGGAACTCAAGTAGGCGTCGCCACCCGCATTTCGTTCTTGCGCTTTTTCTAGCTTACCAAACGTCTTATCGTTGTAAGAGTGGTGTTTTTGGTGTTGTAGAACGGCGATTTACTGATGCAGAAGAAATCACTTTTCACTTTAGTGTCCCTTTAAGGCAAGTCGAGTGGTCGAGACTGGACGAGACTCTGGGCAGCGACCATCATATCATCCAGACCAAAATCATGCACCACAAAACCTCCGTGAGATTAGGTCAGGCCAAAATTACGGACTGGCCTGCTTCGAGGCCAGTCCGTTAGAAGCCTAGAGGACATCGAGGAGTGGACGAAGAACGTGACGTAGTTGGTTACAAAGTACACAAAGATCATCGAACTCACTGCGGACAATTCCGAAGTCGACCCAAACCTACTCCACCTCTGGGAGGCCAGGCGAGGACTTTTGAAGAGATGGAAGAAGCAGAAGAGAAACCGCAAACTCAAGATCCGCATTGCCGCAGTCTCGCGGCAAGCGGAGGAGTATGCTGAAAGACTCGAACGTCAGAACTGGAATCAAGTGTGCGACCAGTTACAGGGTACCCTCAGCACCCGGAAGACCTGGGCCATTCTAAAGACCCTTCAGGCGAAGACGGAATCCAAAACTGTTACGGGGCAACACATACAAAGACTTATACACAACTTCCAGGCAACCGAAGAAGAAGCGCTCGAAGCCATCACCGGGAAATACAGTGAAAGCTCGTTAATTCGAACTTCAATAATTCGAATTTATGGATAATTCGAACTGTACGATTTGGTCCGGCCAAGCTCCACAGAAGTCTATGTAGAAAAAAGTCCGTTAATTCGAACGCGAGAAGGTTCCCTCACGGATAATTCTAACTACGCTCGCCTGACACACGGCCAGAGAAGCGCGCCTACTGCCTACACACAAGGCTGTATTGCCTCCGAAACGGAGAGAACGGCGAGAGAAGGCAAAATCGGAAAAAAATCTAACCGACGCGGGGTCAGCCAGAAGGCAGTGGCGGCTGCCGCCTCTCCGTTCTACGTAACCTCCGAGACTTCTTGCCCGTTGCGAATCTCGGAGGCTTTGCAAATCTTGTACAGCTGCTAATGTTGTGTGGACATGGCGCGGCAAGCTCCAAAACACAGCGAATCAAGTACGTCGCAGCTGCGCTTGCAATCAAGAACCAACGAATGAGGGCCTTCGCCACCTTCACATGTTCAGCGTCTGTGTCTCGGCAGTCTTCATCGGTTGTGCACCTCTGTTTTCAGCTTAGGAGGTATCGGCCGTCGCGATTCATTGTGATGGTGTTAAGCCTCGGCTAACGTTCGTTTCGGTGGACATCGGTGGTGTGGCACAGTCGGACCCAGAGCTTCGACTTGAAGATGGCGTGTGCCCGCGGCACACGCCATCACTTTCTGACACGCCGAATTTCTGACATGCCCTACTGCTTCCAAATCGCAGTGTACTGTTGCCCTCCTTCACTTTCGTTAGTTCGAACTTTCGTTAATTCGAACTGAAGCGGCTTCCCCTTGCGGTTCGAATTAACGAGCTTTTACTGTAATCGGAGATGAGCAACAACGGAAGACACAGCCAGTCATTCACCCGGAGTACGAGGGGGAACCCAATACGGGTTTAGACCAACCTTTCCGCAAGTCGGAGGTCGTGGCAGCCTTAAGAAATCTCACAAAAACACGATGCCCGGCAGAGATAAAATTAACAAGACCCTCTGTAATCTGGGCGACGGCCCGACGGCCCGATGGAGAGTTTCCTAAAGTATATCAATGAAAGCTGGGAGACCGGCAGTATACCGGCTTCGTGGAAGCACGCGGACGTAACGATGATCCCGAAACCCGGCAAGCCCATTTACCTACAGAACCTGCGTCCGATCTCTCTCACGTCATGCGCGGGAAAACTCTTCGAGCACATGGTCCACAATCGTCTCTCGCCCTATCTGGAAGAAGGTGGGCACCTGCCGAACACTATGTTCGGTTTCCGGCCTAACCTCTCCACCCAGGACATTCCACTTCAGGTTAAAGAAAAAGTCATCGACGGCCTCAGCACATTCCACAAGATTGCCATCCTGGCACTCGACGTGAAGAGAGCCTTCGACAACGTATCACACGAAGCAGTGCTAAACAGCCTACAACACACCAACTGCGGACGGCGGACATACAACTACGTCCGGGACTTCCTGACGGGTAGAACGGCAACCATAGGCCTGGCGAATCTCAGGACCGAGAAGCTCCAAATACCGCAGAAAGGAACCCCCCAGGGGTCAGTGATCTCCCCCTTGCTGTTCAATATAGCGATGAGGGGATTGCCGAACCTCTTGGAGAACATCAGGGGTATCCGTCACGCAATGTATGCAGACGACCTGATCATGTGGACGTGCACGGGATCGGCGGGCGAACAACAAGACGCCCTGCAGGAAGCCATCGACAGGACCGAGCATTATCTACACCACTGCGGTCTTTCATGCGCGCCGGAAAAGACGGAGCTCCTGATCCTCAAAAGAGGACAAGAGGGCGGCCTCCGCAAGAGACACCTGACCCAACGTTGACACTAAATGGAGTCAACATACCCAAGGTGGACACACTCTGTATTCTGGGCCTCACTCTCCAGAAGAACGGCGCCGGTCTCGCCACCATTAAAAAATTGCAAGCGACAGTTACCCAAGTCGCGCATCTTGGTGCGAAGAGTGACAAACAAAAAGCACGGCCTGAAAGAGCAGGACGCAATCAGATTAATACAAGCCCTGATAATCAGCAGAGTTACTTACGGCACCGCGGACCTGGGTCTCAAGAACAGCGAGAAAGACAAATTGAACATCCTAATACGGAAGACCTACAAGCTGGCACTGGGGCTTCCACCGACGACGTCGACGGAGAAGCTACTCAGCCTAGGCATCCACAATACTTGGGAGGAACTAGTAGAGGCCCACAAGACGAACCAGATAGAGTGACTCAAGCTCACCAGCACGGGCAGGGACACGCTAATAAGACTGGGCTACCCAGTCGAATATGAGTCCACAAAACAGCGGGTTCCTCTACCCCTGAGGGAGAAGATCACGGTGGCCAGCATCCCGAGAAACATGCACCCTGAATACCACAGAGAAAGGAGGTGAGCGAAAGTAAGGCCTACGTAAGGCCTACGAAGGACCAAAACAAGGACAAGTCCGATACACCGACGCGGCAAAGTACAAGAACAGAGCGGCCCACGCTATCAGCGTGATCAACGGCCAAGGACAAGAGGAAGCAGCGGCCTCGGTAAGCACTCCAGACATCGACTGAGGGGAAGAAACGGCGATAGCCCTGGCGGCCACTACGGGCCAGCGAGAGGAAGATGTAATCACAATCATCACCGACTCACAAACAGCATGTAGAAATTACCAAAAGGGCCGCATTTCCAAACAAGGCCTGATCATCCTCGAAAAACAAGACAATTTTCCAGAGTGTGCATTGTCTGGGCCCCGGGACACGAGTCCCTGGCGGGTAATGTAGCGGCTAATGCCGCTGCCCGAGACCACATTCTCCGGGCTATCCCACCAGGTTTACGAGCACCGGTAAACCAACAAGATAGCGTCCTGAAAAGATACGCCGATATCCTGAGCCACTACAGAATGGGTAGAAGGATCTATCCACCTCCGCATCCCCAGCTGACAAGAGAAGAGGCGGTGATCTTGCGAAGACTACAGACCGGCACATTCCCGCACGGCACCCTGCTACACGCCATGTATCCTACGAGCTATACTCACAAATGCGCCTTCTGCTCTACGCCCAATACCCTCTACCACATGGTACGGGAGTGTCAGCAAAGCCCATCGACACCGCCCATCACCGGACCAACCGTCAAGGAGTGGGAGGCCCAGCTGACAAGCTCGAGCCCTGAAGACCGGCATCACCTGGTGAGCAGGGCCAAGCTATCAGCTCAGGCCCACGGCATCCTGGACTAGGGACGCCGCCCACCTCGGACGATTTTACCGTCGGCTCATTTCAACTAATAAAGTTTATTCCTTCTCCTCTTTATTTCATTTATCAAGCACAACTAATTTCCCCTATGTTGTTCTTGGTGCCAGTGTATGTTGCCTTCTTATGATTTGCCCCTTTATAAGTAGTACGACGTCCTGTGTGGAGAGCGCCGGCCGAAAGCCGCCCAGGTTGTGAGGAAATAACTTTAGTTTCTATGCGCTGTTCGGCCACCAATGGCATGTTCGGCCACCTTACCCACGCAGGACGTGAGCGAGGTGAGCCGCATGTTCTCCGGCGCAAGAGTTGTGCCCGGTTTCGGGATGAGCACCACTGAGGCTGTCTTCTATGATTCAGGGACGAGGCCCGTTTCCCAGATTTTGTTCACTTCCTCGATGAGCAGCGCAACTGAGTGTTCGTCCAAGTTGCCGAGGAGCTTATTGGAGATGCTATCCGGGCCCGGTGCAGAGCGACCATTGAGCGTTTGGAGCACCTCCAAGATTTCGGATTCCGTGAACTGGTAATTTGTGTACTTGAAAGGAACACTTCCGTGGGACCAAGGTAGCTAAGCACCGCTTTGCCTCCTCCCGTATCTATACGACTCGGTATCCCGGGAAGGTGGGCGCGTGATCGAGAGTTTCTTGTAACAGAATTGCGTGCGGTTTCACCGCCTGTGCCGAAATGAATTGCTGCAGCGGAGCTTTGCGCCGTTGGCAAGTGGCACAGTTCCACTGCCATACAAGCAGCTTATTTGAATTGACCGCCACCGTGATTATCTTGGATTGGCCATTCCACCGTCTTGTTGACGGGGACGACGGCGCTCTCTAGAAGCTTGTCTAGCCATAGCTAACGCGGCCATTGCACTTTCTAAGGACGCTATTCTTTTAAGGAGGGAAGTCACGCTTTCAGCGAGCTGCTCGATTGCCTGCTGAATGCTTCTAAGTCTGTTATTGGACTCGGTCTCCACATAGTCAGCGTCCCCCTCTGGGGCGTGGTCCTACGTTTACCCGGGCGCGCCTGTGGCTCCTCTGATGGCGGCACCTGTTGCTTCTCGGCTTGCGAGGGGTAAGACTTACGCAGCGACTCAAAGTCGGCCCTCATCTGCTGCATTTCCGCTTTGAATCTAGCGTTCTCTTGCATGAGTTGAACGACTCCGAGATCAACTTTATGCTCCGGCAATGCTACCTGCGTTACCTTTGGAGCCGGCGTCGTCTGCTTCGACTTGGCACGATCGGGCCAGGTTCGCCAGCATAACGGAGCGATCCCTCCGGGTGGCACCCGCCGCGCTGGAGTCACGCGGCCGGTTCTCTTTGGCCAGCTGTTGCTGCTGGTGCTTGTTCTTGGCGCGCTTGCGGCATCGTCGGCGTCTGCGCACGACATTTGGGACATTAAAGCGCTGCTTACACGTTTTGTCCGCCGTAAGATGCGGGCCTCTGCAGAGGGCGCAGATCGGCGAACACTGGTGGTGATCGGATGGGGATGTAAGCACACATCCCCGGCAATCCTTATTGCTGGGGTTGGGGCAGATGTTCGCACGATGTTCCAAACTATCACACGTAGCACGCCTCGGTTTGGCGTTTGTAGAGCGTGCAGTGCAGAAGGCTGACGCCGCCCATGACATAGATAACCACGTTCATGCTGGCGAAGAAGACAACTGTGGTGGCATTCTTAAATCGTTTGATTTCCAGAGCCTTCGGTTTACGATGGTTGACGATCTTGCGCTGGAATTGGGCCTTGCTGATGTCTGCGTCGACTCCTCGTATGATCTCTTTGCAGGTGCTGTCTGGGGCCGCGATGTATGCGGCCACCTTCTATAGTCCTTCGCTTATGCGGATTGGTTGATCCCCGCATTAGCGGAGGCGTTCTTCCCCGTGGTGGAGACGACGAGAACGTTTTGAGTGAAATTAGGGCAGACAATGTCACCTTCGAGGGCTAGTGCAGCCGCCATGGCCAAGGCTTGATGAGCCACCCTGATGTGACTTGTTTTCTTGACGTCCAGACCGCGCCTTGGGCGGAGGATAATTTATATGTGCTCCCTCCGTAGTCTGGGGAGGCTCGATGAGGCTGCGAGACGTTGCAGCACGCCTAGCGGGCAGCCGTGCGGCAGCCACCCTTCGGGCCCACGTGGGATTTCTTGGTTGTTGAAACTGGTGCTTCTTGCCGAGCTTTCTTGTTCTTGCCCAACACTGTCGTTCAGCCTGGGCTGCTGGCTTCTTCGGTGGGGATTTCCTCTCCTACCACCGTTTTTCCTTCGAGTATAATGCCCCTGTTCGTTGGCTTAGGTTCAAGGCTACCCGCGCCTAGCGTCGCCGCGGCGTGGCCGACACAAAAGTTGCACAATTTCTGCACAAGGGCGACTCACCGTAGGAAGTCCTCAAAAGAAACCGTGTCGAATGGCGTTCATTTCAGCGACAGGTGACACAAAAAGCAGACTGAAAATATTTACGAAAGCTGGAGCCGATCTTTCCACGTCCGCACTAGTCGGCGCCTTGTTCTTCTTCCAGAGAGAGAGAGAGAGAGAGAGAAATTGGTGAAGTATTCGAAGTCGCAATCTTAGAATCGACCGGGAGTTATACCATGCACAAGCAGTTTCGTGTCGCGAAAGTAAAAACAAATGCCGGACGCAGAACGTACGGCTCCACGTTCTGTGTTTTATAGGTCACGAATAACGTAAAACCACTGGCTCACGTATTATTGCAAGCTGTTCAAAGCACTTGGACGCAGCATGGCGTCGTACACGCACGCCCATGGAGTTCGTTCCTGTTCTGTCGTATCGCCCACGCTCGCACGTCCGAGCTACCCCCGCTCTCTCTTCCCCGTCCAGAACATTCGGCCGGAAAAGCACAGTTGAATTTTCACTTCACCGGCGTCGATCGCTGCAGACCGGCCGTGACGGCCTCGTCGAGAAAAGGCCGCCCGTAAAAGCCCGCCTCGCGTATCGCGTCTCGAGGCGCGCCCTCCCTTGTTGCACGCCTCGTATTCCCGTATGCGCCCGACCAAGAGCCGCGGCCCCTCATTTGCTGGCCGAAAGTTAAAAGAAAAGGTAGGCAGTCCCAACTGCAGATGAGCGCTACGTAATGCTAAGCGGTGTTGTTTGTTAGTAGAAGGGCACTCGCTAATGGTGCCAATTTGCTGAAAGGAAGCGTACACCGCAGGTTCTAAAAGATAAAAGCATGAAACTACATTGTTAGACATGATGATTATGTACAACTTTGCAATTTGGCAATTGCTGCAGCACGCACAATTGCATATGTGTACATCACTTAACATAATTAGTCAACGTCCACCGATTCACTCATATTGGTTTTGACCGTGCCTTCACTAGTGACCCCACTGGTCTTTTCAATGGTAGGTTCACCGTATAGGGCTCATCGATTCCAATGTGGCGTCATCGCTGGCTTTAAGGGGAGTACGGTAGCGCGAATAAAAGACGGGACAAAATAAGACGCATAGGGACACACACAGTGCACTCCCCTTGAAGATGCATTGCCAACAAGCCCACATGGCAACCCTCGTGAATCCTCGCTGACGCATGCAAGAATACAGCTGCTCTATGGCTAGAATCGTAGAGCGGGTTTCTCAAGCGATAAGGGATTGCACATTATTTTATCGGCGCTCTACCCAGTCTTAAGGTCCCATTGAGTGCTATCTGGGCGTTTGACAATAGTTATGCGCTCCAAATGCAGGGGCGTTATAACGTAAAACTATTCCAATGCGTTCTCATTTCAATCTCCTGACGTGAAATTTACGTACCCACCGAGCAGCAGCGTTGTTCCAGAAGCACAATCAAATGCCGAACTCTCTTTTGTACGATGTCACATTCTTTTGCTTTCAAAGCGAATGCCATCGCCTACATTGAGCAGTTTTTCTTATCTACTGGCTGAGAACAGGCAAGCAGTACGCTGCAGTGGAGAGAGCTTCGATGGGCTTAAGCCAGCACATTGAAAGTAGATAACCGGATGAGGAGGGTGGTACCGGCGTCTGCGATTCTTCCGCTTTCCCTTACTTAGCTTGCGGTGGCTGGTCGAACATCACGGCGGCGTGCAACGGAGGGGTAGAAATGCCACTTATGCTAACTTATACTCAGCAAGCTAGAGTTGACAGAGCAATGTCGTATGTATGCTGAAATGTCTCGGTAACGTGATACGGCCACGCAAAATCTTTTATTCATCATCATCATCATCATCATCATCATCATCCTACTTTATGTCCACTGCAGGACGAAGGCCTGTCCCTGCGATCTCCAATCACCCCTGTCCTACGCAAACCCATTCCAACCAGCGCTAGCGAATTCCCTAATTTCATCGCCCCCACCTAGTCCTCTGCTGGCCTCGACTGCGCTTCCCTTTACCTGGCACCCATTCGGTAACCCTAGCCGTACACCGGTTATCTAACCTGCACATTAGATCACCTGCCCAGCTCCATTTTTTTTTCGCCTAATGTCACTTAGAAGATCGGCTGCACCCGCTTGCTCTCTTATCCCAACCGCTCTCTTTCTGCCAAGCATTCTTCGTTCCACCGCTCGTTGCGCTGTCCTTAACTTGTTCTGAAGCGTCTTTGTCAGACTCCAAGTCTCTGCCCCATATGTCAGCACTGGTAAAATGCACTGATTGTACACCTTCCTTTTCTTTGATAATGGTAAGCTTCCAGGCAGGAGCTTACAATGCCTACCGTATGCCGCTCCATGCAACCCATGTTCATTCTTCTGTAAATTCTCTTCTCATGGTAAGGGTCCCCTGCGATTAATTGACGTAGGTAAATTTACACCTTCACAGACTCTAGGGGCTGACTGGCGATCCTGAACCGATCCCCTTGCCCAGCTATTCATCATTATCTTTGTCTCCTGCAGAATAATCGTGAACCCTGCTCTTACACTCTCTTTGTTACGGTCCTCAATCACTGGTTGTAACTCGTCTCCAGTGTGTTGCTGAAGAGAACAATGTCATCTGCAAACCGAAAGTTGCTGAGATATTCGCCGTCGATAATTACTTCTAATCCTCCCCAATTTGAAAACTTGAATACTTCTTCCAAGCACACAGTGAATAGCATTGGAGAGATTGTCTCCTTGTCTGACCCCTTTATTTATGTCTATCTTACTACTTTTCTTGTGTAGGCATCTCTGTAGATATTCTCCAAGATATTTACGTCAGCGGCCTCTACGCCTTGATTGCGTAATGCCTCTATGACTGCAAGTATCTCTACTGACTCAAATGAATATTCGTTATCTATGGAAGCGATATAGAGAGGCTGATTGTACTCTGCGGATTGCTCGATTATATGATTGATGACATGGATGTGATCCACTGTAGAGTATCCCTTCCTAAACCTGCCTGTTCCCTTGGCTGACTAATGTCTGTTGTTGCCCTAATTTTCGTGGAGATTATCTAGGTAAATATTGTCATATAATACTGGAAGTAAGCTAATGGGCCGATAACTTTTCAATTCTTTATCGTCTCCCTTTTTGTGGATTAGTATGATGTTTGCACTTCCAGTTTCGCGGGATCTCTGAAATCGATAGACACTTCGTATAGAGAGCCACCAGTTTTTCAATCATTACGTCCCCTCCATCTTTGATAAATTGACTCTTACTCCATCTTCTTCTGTCGTTCTTCCCCGTTTCCCGTCTTGCAAGGCTCTTCTCACCTCATCTCTAGTTATAGGAGGAGTTTATGTATTATGTTCATTATTGTTTCGAATAGAGTACTCCTGAGTCCTCTGGGTACTGTACAGGTCCGTATAGAATTATTCCGCTGATTTTGCTATACCTTCGAGATTGCTGATGATATTACACTGCTTATGTATCAGCGCATACTTCTTGACATGTCCTATGCCATGTTCACTTCTCACTGGTTTCAGGCTGCGTACATATTTTACGGCTTCCTCAGTCTTTCTCACGTTATAATTTCGAATATCCTTTATTTTCGCCTCCCACTTAAATTGCTGTCTCTAGCCTAGTTACGGTTTCATTCATTACCTCTATGTCATCTTCATCTCTCTGTTCTACGGCTGCGCATTTGTTAGCAACTGCCCGCCTGAATTTCTCTGCTTGTACCCTTACTGCGTCTAGGCTGGCCTGTTTCTTCTCCACCAATTTTACTCTTTCTTTCTTAAACGCAAATAAATCAGTGCTCCATATTCCTCTCGCGACGAGGCAGTGCCCGGCTATTCAGAAAAGCTTTTAATTTTGTTCGGCACATTAATGCGTTTTTAACGCGTACACGTCACCTTGAAGCGCTGAGTTCTCGCGGTTTTGTGACGTGGCGTGACAGACACGCTAAGTGAGTGAAGCCTGGAAAAGTTGGACCAATAGCAATTGGTCAAACAACGCATTTTTCGCTAATGGCGAGAAAGGCGTCGAGTTAGAAATTGTAGTCTTTCGTTCAGTGTAATTATGCATAATCAGCGTGAGCATATGAGAGTAGATGGAGCGCTTTCATGTTTTCGTGACGTCGCGTGAAAGACAAGCAAACATTTTTTGGCCAATTGTGGACGGCTAATTGCAGAATTGGAATAGGAAAGTTTGGAATAGCTTTACGTTATAGCGCCCCACTACTCGGCGATTGTTTCAGACGGCTGCGTTAGACTGCCTTCGGGATTAGCCAACCTAAACGGTCAGAAAACCGACCGGGAAGACCAGTCTATGTTCGGCAAGAATGCTGCGAAATAAAAGCAGATGAATAAATAACAAAGTGGCAAGCGATCAGTTTGACGTACACGGCACCAGGATGTGGGCGCAGCCGACGATAGCTGGTTTCTAGCGCACGGCGCAGTGTTGTGCGCTTCCCTCTTGCCTTCTTTTAGTCTTTGTGCCGGTAACTTTCGTGGCTGCTTAGCACATTACCCGTGATATCTTGCAAGGTTAGGAGCACAACTAAATCATGGCTGGCACTGAGGAGGACTTCAAAGGTAGAGCCACGTCCTCAAGCAGCGACCACAGCTATGCGGACGAAGGTCGCGAAAGTTTCGCACGGCGGGATGAACCACGTCACGCTCGACCACTGAAGAAACAAAGTGCTGACTTCGTCATGTAAATTCATCTCAATAAGCTCATCCCGAGACAGACGCCTGCCGTTGTAATGGCAGAAGTTCAGTTTTTAAAATTTATTTTCTGTCTGTGAATTAAAATTGAATTTCAAGTGGCCTACCTGTAGTATGGACATCCCCTGTCAACTATACGTTTGTAATTTCCTGTATTTATTCGTAGAACAAACACCCCTTATGTAATACGCAGTAGAGGGGTCATAAAGTGAAGGTAAATCACGAAAAACAAGAGTACGGCTCATACACGAGCATATGCGGTATTTTTCTATCGCGTCCCCAAGCGGCACAGTCGCTGGCCCCTCCGGAGTGTCCGCGATCGATCCGCGCCCGGCGGGTCGTCGCGATACGCCGCTGGCAGTTCAAGGTCGCGCTGCCGCAACGCCGATACCTGGAGCCGCCCGGGGCTGTTTACACGGCGGCACCAGGCGCAACGCAGCGTCGCGATCACTGCACGCGGAAGTGGGAGAGCCTCGAGGAGAGAGAGGTTCTTGTTGGGGAAGGAAACAATTGGGGTAAAGTGCAGTGCAGTAACTGTCTCTCAGATGAGGACACCTCAACCGCACTGCACAAGAGGGATAGGGAATCGAAAGAAGGGTGAGATAGACGCGGCGGCGGCTGCCCAGACAGCGCGCGGGCAGGTTGTTTACATTCGCTTATAAGGCGCGGTGACGCTCCTAGTCGTGGTGAAGCAGCAAAGCTTCCTGTGCCGCGATAGCCGCGTCGCACATCTGTCGGATGTTGCTGTCGATGGCTGGGCACTGGTCTAGTACGGCACGGAGTGCAGCCGCGAGAGCGGCTATGATCGCGTCCCTGGGGTCGCTGCTTGGTGCGGTTTGTGGGCCGCGTGACAGCTCTGGAGCGGCCGTCTGGGTGTTGCGGCCACGCAGGGCGTCACTGTAAGATCGGCCCTGCGGGGCGCGAGCAGTCGTCAAAGGAGTGGCTAAAGGCGACTCGTGCGATGTGGCGCCGGCCAGCTGAAGCGCTTTCTTCCTCGAGAGGGGCCGCTCGGACGAAGACAACAGCACGGCCGCCTTCCTTTCGCGTTGCCACTCTGGACAGCTCGGCTCTGTCGAGTGGTGTCGTCCACCGCAATTTACGCAGTGTGCCTTCTCCGCGGGGCAGCCTCCTGTAGGATGCGACTCACCGCAGCGAAGCAGCGGGCGTCGCGGAAACAGGTGGCGCCGGCGTGTCCGAAAACGCCGCAGCGGTCGCACTGTAGTGGTCGAGGAAGACGGGCACGAACGGCACGCAGCTGCTTGAAAAGCCGCACGCTTGGAGGCACGACACTCCCGACGAAAGTGACGGTGACGCTCGCGCCACTCCGCGAGCATGACAGCACCGCGACGGGTGCTTCCAGGTTTTCGCGCACTGTGCGGGCGTCGAAAGAAGGGTCGACCCCATGAATGACACCCACACAGGAGTTGTTGTGTAGAGCCTTGGGGCGCACCGTCACGCCGCCGAGGTCGCACACTTCGAGGAGGGGCGCCAAGTCGGCGCCGCGCATCACGTCTGCAGCCACTACATTCCGGCGGAAGTTGACGCGAACGCGTCTCACGCCTGGCACGGAGGAGAGCTGGGCAGCGATACCGTCCCGTGTGAGTGCGAGGAAAGTCGCTTTGCGCCCGGTGGGACGGTAGAGTACCGTGACGTCGGTATCGCGGGCGGCGCCGTCGTCAACGGGTGGGGCGTGCGGCTCAAAGTCGACGAGCCGTCGGCGACGGCGTCTCCTTCGTGCGGCTTGTTTTTGCTGCGCCGCTGCCGGCTGGCAGGCTTGGGCATCCTCGGCGGCCGCAGGCAGCAGCGGAGGATTTTCCTGGTTGAGCTCCCTTGGTCCCCCAGCAGCTGGAGCAGGGGTGGGCGCACTCGGCCGGCTCTCGTTGGGCGAGGGGCCGTCAGCTTGGTCGTCGTCCGTGACGGTGGCAGGCACCGTCACCGAGCGGGAGCCCTCCCCCGCCGCAGGAGCGGTGGGTTCGATGTTGGTGAGTGGGGGCGACGCGCAGGCCGCCGGCGACGACAGTGATGGGGAATCGGGCCGGGCAGGACTTGCCTCGGGCGAGGTCGTCGCGTCCATACGGGAGGACGAAGTGTCGGTACCAATCATGCTTGCGGTTGGCAAGAAGAAGCTGCCGGCACTCTCGTCGGTGTCGCCGATCGACGCGCAGCTAGCACCGTCGTCGGTGGAGGCAGCCGAAGTGGGGGCCTCTGTGGTGGTGTCCGTTGAGGCGGACGGTGCGGCGTCGTGGCCGCTGGAAGTCGTCTTATGCACATCAAATGGAAATGCGCGGAAGGGAGTGTCCGAGGATGATGGGGCGCGCGCGGTCGGCGACGCACTCTCGTGCGAAGGCGGGCATGACGGCGTGGAGTCCGTCGAATCAGTCGACAGCGCACGCAGCGCGCGAGCCTTCAGTCCGCGCTTCCATCGTAACGCGGGAGGCGATCCGCCGGTGCGTGGTTGTTGACCACGCGGCTGGTGCTGCCGGCCCCGTCGGTGCTCCGAGTCGTTGAAGCCAGGAGCTGACTTCTTCGGCCTGTTCCGATGTTGCTGCTTCGGAGCGTCACCCATGAGATGGGGCCTCCGTGTAGCAGCGTGGCTCAGGCAATCGAGCCAGCTGCCGTGCGAGCCCTGAAAAGGGCTGCGCTCGTAAGCGCGGTCGAAGGAGGAGACGTACGCGCGCAAGAAGTGGCGGGCGAGCCGTAGTCGTCGGAGCGAGGGGCGATGCGACCGCTCGCTTCGAAGGTCCGGGAGCGTCAGAGAGCCTCGAGGACGACGGCGCCGACGATAAGCGAGAAAAGATGAGGAAGAAGCGGGCTGTATTTGTCTATTCATTTAAAGTGCTTTCAAGGCCCGAAAGGAGTGGGTGAACATAACGAAAAAAGATTGTGCAAGATACAAGACAAGATACAAGCTGCAAGACATATGCAACGTTGTGTTTCATGAATGGTGGTTTTCAAGGTATCGGTATCCAGGATGGCTGCAACAGTGGCGGGGAGGTGGTCGCAATCTTTGCTTGTGCTAGGGATGAATGCATTACTGCAAAGTTTAGTACGTGAAGACGGCCCACCAACTTTGGAACTGTCGTCAGAGCGAAATGATATGTATGACGGCTTGGTGATACGCTGGTGATATCGGCGGTGATACGCTGTTCGTTTAATTAAATGTTGTGGTGGTAGATTTTATGGAAGAGCGGAAGGCGGAAGGCATCTACGACGGAAACAAAGTTCTGGCAAGTTGTATGCTGTTTTCATTGAGGTAACGCTAGCGTATCGGGAGTAGTTTGATAAGATGAAACGCGCTGCACGATTTTGAATGGCGTCTACGCTGTTTATGAGTGTAATGTTAGCCAGGTCGCAAATGACGCATGCCTATTCTAGTTTGGAGCGAACTAATGTTTTGTAGAGAGTTAGTTTCAGTGACGATGGTGTAGATGAGAAGTTTTGGCACAACTAGCTCAACATGCGATCGGCATCGCTACATATAATGTCGACATGCATGTGCCAGGAAAGGTTGCTGGTGATGTTTAGTCCAAGGTATTTGTACGATGAGACAACTGAGAGAGGGAAATATGTATGCAGATTAGTAGCATTGGTACGCGCATGCATTTACATTTGCTTAAGTTAAGCTTAGCGAAGTTAAGCTTAAGGTAAGCTTAATTTAAGTTATGAAGTAGGGCGGCTCGCGTTCGCCGAAACCTTCTTAAACGCAGACACGAAAGAAAAGTATTAAGTCGAATTAGACCGACAGATCACTCACCTAATCAGCATTTTCTTTGGGCTAATATATCACCTTGTTGAGTAGAACTTGGCATCAAAGTTACCGCTGCTGCTCCTCAGTCATGATGATGGCCTCACAATTAATGCGTGATGACTGTATGACAACGATGGTGTTACCAACGACCGCATGACAAGAGTTGGATGACAAAGGCGGGACCTCGAGGGTGCAATGACGACCGCGTAGAAGGCGTGACGACGACACCATGACGACAGTGAGGACACAGACGACGATGATGGAACAACCCCGAAGCGCCATCACGAACTAGCCCAAGCTGGTCGATAACTTGGGACAGCGTAAGGGACGATAGCTAAATGCATAGATAGATATCGTCTCAAAGAGCCTGGAGTAGGAAAAGAATGCGGATTGCATAAAAAGCAAACAATGTATGACCAACGGTGGAATCAAGCCTCTGCCTTTGAGCACAGCAGTCCAGCGTTCTGCTACACCGACGATGGCTTTTTTTTTTTAGTTTTTCTTTACTCACCTCGTACCAAGATCACGCGCTTCAGAGGCTCGGCTCTGAAACGCACTGGCGCGCGTACTTTCGCGTGCTTCGTTCCGTCTGGCATCTGCGAGGCACCGCGTTAAACCCCAGGACCAGCCTACACTGCTGAGCACTCATAGCGCTAGACGTAGAAATTGTGCGACGGTGTGCCGACTTAATGATCGCTCAGTCATGCTTTAGCATTTCTAACAAATGCCATCGTCGTTCTAAAATACACCACGTGACATCGCCATAGGTAGGTGCGATTGCATAATACGCATGGTAGCTGATGCAGCCACAATTCGTGGTCGTCTCGACTATGCTCGTCCAGTACTACCCGTCAAACGGCCGGCGCAGAAATCGTGCCATTGCCGCCATACAACAATTGTGCCTAACGGCCTCCACAGAGACGCATCTCGCGGCCCACACCCACAACTAGTCCCGCTCTATGTAAGGCTTGTTGTTAATCTATAACTTGGATAAAGTTCTTAGCGGAAGAGGACAGAAGGGCAACACAATCGTGCGGTCAGCGTCTTCGTTCTGTCGTCGACTGCTCGCTCTAAAATTGTTGTAAAACTAGTCATCAAACATGTTGGTGCACCAGGTGTCGCGTTGCGGAATCCCAAACTAGAGTCACTGGAAAAAATTTCAGAGTACCGCATTCGTTTTCCCCGCGCCGCCGACGCGTTCATTGGCCCATCCGTACCATGTGACCTCTGAGGTGCCATATACCTTCCAAGCGCCGGGCGGGCCGGCTGAGTTAGAGCGCAGGCTCCCTACGTATTTTTTCACGCTCGCATTTCACGCTCGCATTTGACTGCAAGGAAATCATGCCTAGCTGTTGCGCCTTCGTATGCAGCAACCGAACTGAGTCTGGAAATACTTTTTTTCTAGATTCTGACCGGGAAAAATGACCGAGAGCGTCGTTCGGCGTGGTTACACAGAATCGGCCGGGAGAACTTCAAGCCTACAAAAAACACCCACACCTTGCTTGTGCTTTTCGGCACTGTTTTAGAAGATATTTAAGCGAAGTGCACGCGGTGTTAGCGATGCTACGAAAATAGGAGTTCATTGCAGGGATCGTTCGCATCTTCCACGCTTGACGCGGGTACAAGTGTAGGCGTTTGTTGCTCAACACACGCGGTTATTCCGTGCTCGTGGCACGCGAAGGCACACTTGTCGCGCGAGAATTCCGCGTCCTCACGTGCACCAGGTACTCGCATAATTTCTCCGCGCACGTGAGCGCGCTCTCGCCTCGAGTCACTCGACCCATATGGCAATTGTCTTTCGCACATCGTGACGATCGCAGTCAATAAAAACATGGTGAATACGAGGCCCATGATACTTCCTTTTTTCCACTTATCCTTTGCTCATTTATACATACGCATTTCGAGATTGAAAGCAGTGGCCAGGTGATATTCACAACGTACATGCTTCAAATTTTGAGCTTGTAAGCCGAGCACATGCAATGAACTGAAGTCAGCATACATATTATGTTTTATGTTGAAATGCTACGGTGCATAACCAAATAATGTTGTGCTTGATGCATAACAGGAAATACAAAACAACAGAATACCCAGTAGCTTTGGTTTCACTCTGTTACTATGCATGTTACATAAGCCGCTCTAAAAGCACAAGAATTTTATATATCGCCTATGTAACTTAGAAAAAAATGTGCAGCGTCCCCAGCGGGCGTTCCTGCTTTTTTTTACACAGGCAGCAAATCTTGACAGTCTAAGAAAACAGTCATAAATAAGTTGAGAATAGTAGCCGCTCATGAACGCATTAGACAGCCGCGTTCATACATCGCAATGTAGCAAACTCTCGTTCATTATCAATGTACAGAAGTACATATACGTTGCTGTAATCACGCAAATGGCTCATATTGGCCTTCCACAAGATTTAGTGCGCGAAATGGTCATCAAAGTTGGTTTTTACGCCTGCTGTGCACAGATCGTCTTACGATCACGGCCAAACACCGGTGCGCACACGGCAGTCGCAGTGTGTCTTGCGTATACGGCGGAAAAAGTCACCCTGCAGAATCGAGAACGCGCGGTATCCGTTTACAAACCACATTAGATGTATCCGATTTAGCTTGTGAAATTATACAATGAACGTACGTGCCTGTGACACTGTCAGGGGTTAGTTTCGTCCTGCTTGGAAACATTCAATAGAAGCCGACGGTGGTCCACGATGTTCATGCCCAAAAGCACAAGCTTGCCTCATTCTGGCTCGAAGTGACGAAATGTTTCCTTCGTAGCTCGCTCCGCGGAAGGGAAAAAAGAACGCGTGCATAAGCTCGCGATAGCAGCGCTAAGCTGCTGCCCGCAATCGTAGCACAGTTCCAGCAGTAAACACGATCGGCGTGCAGAACAACCACCGGCTGCATTACTTCACACAACATATTTTATTTTCGTTCTTAGCAACCATTATCTCCGGGCACGAAGTATTTGTACTCCGGTAAACACTCAACCCGATGTGTCACCGAATATCACGCTCTTCCAACACTGCGGCCTTCCCGCGACACAGTCGGCTTGGAAGGTATATGGCGGTGGCCGCTCAGTGTTGCCAGTCAAATCCCGACCTTTGCGGTACTCTGAAAATTTTTCCAGTGACTCTATCCCAAACAGTGCTAGATAGCCAGCTGCCTGCAACACTCTACACTCTAAGAACAGTTTACACCCTTTGGAGTGCCCCTTCGGCCACACAACGATAATCGCCATCTGCCTTGATGCGTTTCCTTTCTTTAACGCTGCCAGCCCGGTACTTTCCAGTAACGAACGGCGCGCGCGTTGTCAGCATGATAGCATGGCCGACAGGAAATGTTATCATGCTGATAACGCGCATGCCGTTCGTTAATGGAAAGTATCGGGCTGGCGGCGTTAAAGAAAGGAAACGCATCAAGGCAGAGGACGATTATCGTTGGGTGGCAGAAGGGGCAATCCAAAGGGTGTAAACTGTTCTTAGTGTGAATAAGCTTTGCATAGCATAGTGAAACGATCCCCAGTGTGCGGGATCTTCGCAATAATTATTCTTACTATTGTGACAGCAATTATACGGACATTCAAGGCACATTTCTGCCGTCCCTGAGAGGTACCGTATGAAGTCCGATAAAATCGACGTCGCGCGCCGTGGACAAGGTAAATATACTTGGTAGCGAAGCTTCCATAGGAGCCCATACGTTCAAAACATGGCGGTCCATCGCCGGTTCATGGGGCTTAGCGCCATCTGTATGTCGTGGGAACACTTCCGGCGGAAGAAAAAATAACGTGACGCCATGTCCGTTAAAAGTAGAAGTGACGTCATTTTGTTTTCGAAGGCGCGAAATTTGTTTTGTTGTTCCTCCTTTGGAGCTATATATTCAAATGCCCCGCCATTCGACTTGATGGGCGTTTCGAGCTTTCAGCGTGGAAAGCGATGCAGGAAAAGGCCAGCCGTACGGTTGTCGAAATCACATCCCTGCGCAGAACATACTTTCTTTGGAGGCAGACGAAAGCTTTAGGTGTAGAGTGCCGATCCTATTGTCGGATGCGAAGTCCATCGGCCAGCGCAGTCGCACGGAAACAACTACACAATTATCTGGTTGTCGTAACTCACTACTTTTGACTGAACAGATTAAGAAGCAATGAAGCTACCCGCGCCACCAAATTTAGACAAACTTCGACAAGCAAGAAAGCACAAACTGTGAGGGGGGCGTATTTCAACAGGTGATAGGAGTGCGCGTTTCTGCCCATTTCAAGACGTGCATTGCACAGCGAGTGATAGTGGCGTCAACGCCCCCTGTAGCGATGGGCGCTGAAAAGAAATGCATTTACTAATAATAATTAAATTAAACGTATTTATTTAACTTATCACGAATATATAAAATTGACTAGGAATTTTATTTTCGTTGAATGAATCTAACTGGGTCTCGTTTGAATTAAAAACGCGTTTTTCTTTCCCAATGTTTCTTCCCTCCACACATAGTCGCACTTCCATCGCTGCTCCCATAACCCCCCATGCTGATGTCGGTGACAATCTGTACAGAACCGGTTTTCGCCCGAAGCTTCGCGACCTATTTGAATCGACCTTGCCGTGGCTGCGAGTGAAAGGTTGCGAGGGTGAAGCCTGTTTCACATGCTGCGACTGCAACGACGAAAATCGGTGCTGTCACACGCATCGCAATGCGATCTTAGAGGGCTCATTTCACATGATTGCGACTTCAACAATGCAACTGGTGCGACGCCCAGGGTTGCTTATTGCCAGGTTTCGTGGCATACGCTGCAGAATTCTTTTATTGTAGTAAATAAAACGTTTACACTATAATATTATTGACTTCTCTTGATTAGAAGCAAATAATATGTACGTTTACTCATTTAAAAACCTTAGTTAAGATTTGTCTTAGGGTGCGCGACGGCGGTTTCTGTAGTTCAGTGCGACATCGCGCACGTAAACAGCTGCTCGCACGTGGTTCAGCGATTCTTTATTCTATGGTTCAGCGCTGTATGTTGTCTTATCTACCTTCTATGACCGTTTCGTTCTGCCTGCGCTACAACAATCTACAAGATGACCTATCGACAAGTTCATATAGGTACCCTCAGCGTATAAGCAGTATTCGGAATTCGGCTGCCACGAAGTTGTCGTGTCAGCCCAACACGATCCTCGCGCTACCCGTGCCCCTGAACGAAACCTCAAACGATCTGTGTGATTACGACGGGTAATGAAAATTGTGTCGTGAAATTCACCCTTAGCGCTAGCCTGGTTCGTCCATCGCCTTGCTTGCACTGCGAATATATACATATATATATATATATATATATATATATATATATATATATATATATATATATATATATATATATATATATATATATATATATATATATATATATCCGTCAGTGACCGTTGTAGGCGACTCCCAGACGAAGCATATTTACCAGTACTTCGATCCTGCGGTGAACGAAACGCCAGCGTTTGTGTCTCAGTGCGGTGCATCAATCAGCGACGTACCAGCACTATTGGATTTCGTCCCTCAGAACACCACAACAATCGTTCTTCATGTAGGCACCATCGACCTAGCTCGAGTATCAGCCCGAGAAGCTTTCCAAAGTTACTGTGAAGTCATCGATCACATCGCCAAGGAACGTCCTGAAATCACCAGAATCTATGCCACTCTCGTACTGCCAAGGACCAGGAACCGCCGACGAGGGTACCCCAGCGCCACATTTGTTCGCTGCTTTAACCAAGAAGCGTGTTATTTCAACTCCCTGTTGAAACAATTCTGCAGTCGCTCCCGACTAGTATTTTTCCTGGACCATGGGTTCGAATGGCTGCCCCCGCACCGCGTGCTCGCAGCTGACGGTTTGCACCCGAACTTCGAAGGCGTCTCACTCATGGCCTGTCACATTCGGCACCTCTGTTACAAGCCGTCCAGTACTATGTACCATTCTTGGTCAGACAGTGCTCCCAGCAATCCGCCTCAGCACTGCACCAAGGAACCGAGCGTTGAAGGCCCATCTTCTGACCCGGCGCTATTGACAGGACAGACAACGAACAGCAGTCCCTCTCAAAAGGAGTCATCACCCCACAATCGAAAGACACAGGTCCATCGCAAGAAGGCTGCTCCGAAGAACCGCAAGAAGGCTACTTCAAAGAATCGCCCAAAGAACGCCGCAGTGATAGCTCCGTCAGCTGAACAGTCGCCTTCAGCACAGGACGCTACAGGTTCCTCCCCGAAAGGTCCCCGCTACGAGTTTCGCAGAGCCCACACGCAAACCGTGGATGATGCACCGGCAAATTGACTAAAGGCTGTGTCTCCCGGTAACAACATTTCTTACCTCTGTTCGCATGAATTTCTAAGGCTAAGGAAGGTTACAGAAAAAAGAATTCGCAATGCTCTACATGTAGATACGCTGAATACCTACCTAGCTGCGGCTGTTGCACCAAAGGGTCTCCGTATTGTTGTAAAACCCGCTCTGTCGGACATGTCTGAGCGCAATATAGCTAGATGGGATAACATACTAACAAATGCTTCACTACAACTCACCCGTGTCGTGTTAGATCACTATCGTTCTTCCAGTAAGAAATTCATGAACCAAGAAAGTCAAATTGCTGCGAGCTTGAACTTGTCCTCTAGCCAATCCGCCGCGTTAGAGGCATTCGCAACCAAAAAACGGAATGAAATCTACGCATTGAAAGCCAAGAAACTGTCTCGTGACGGTGTTGTGTGCCCTTCTGGAAGCCAGAACAAAGTATTCAACTCTGCCCCTTTTCAAACCAAACCTCTAGAAGTACACTCCGGTACTTCTTCGTCATCCTCTGTTAGTAGGTTTGCCGATCAGGAGCTAAATAATATTGTTAATATTTCGGACGTTCAGCTAACAACTGAGGAGTGCAGTGTTCTACGTCGTGGTCTTAATTTTTGTCCAGCAACAGGTGGACATAATGAATTTCAACTACTGAAAGATTTGGATAATTTCGCCCGTAACTTACGCTTGCGCGAATACTTCCATGACCGCTCCAATTCAAGCGATTCGAAACAGGCGTTACCCTCTGGCAAGCACTGGGTCCCTCCCACACAGCGCGATAGATTTTTGGACATGTATATAAAAGCAGTACAACGAGACGTTCTGCAATTGTATCAAAAACAAGCACCCTTCCGCCGTAATTTGTCCGCCAGCGAAATGAAAGCACTAGATACCCTTTCCTCTCGCAAAGACATCGTCATTAAGCCTGCTGACAAAGGTGGTGCCGTTGTCATAATGAACAAGTCCGATTACGCCGCAGAGGCCCACAGACAGCTAGCAGACGCGACGTTCTATAAACGCCTTGATCATGACCCCACTGAGCAATATAAATCTCTGATCAAAAGCACAGTGCTAGATCTCGTCAAGAAGAAAAAGGTGCCTGACAATGCGGTTCATTCTCTAATTCCACTAAGTCCTGTTGCTGGTCGTTTCTACCTTTTACCTAAGATACATAAGATAAACAACCCAGGTCGTCCCATCATTTCTGGTATAGGTACAGTCACAGAAAATTTGTCCAGCTACGTAGATTCCCTGATTAGTAATATCCCAGCTACGTTTTCCTCTTATGTAAGAGACACTACCCACTTCCTGTCGGATATAATCGATCTCATTATTCCTCAAGGTTCTCTTTTGGTCACACTTGATGTAGCATCTTTGTATACTAACATTCCACATTCTGATGGCATCATGGCAGTCGTCAATTGCTACGAATGTGTATCACCCGAGAAACTCATCGACAGCGACACATTGGCAAGTTTGCTAGCCCTTATTTTGGAACTAAATAACTTCGAATTTGAAGGACAACACTATGTGCAAATTAGTGGGACGTCTATGGGTACGCGAATTGGCCCGAACTACGCCAATATATTTATGGGTCAGCTAGAAGATAAATTTTTGCTAACCAGGACCTTAAAACCTTTTTACTACAAACGTTACATTGACGATGTTTTTCTGATTTGGCCTCATGGGGAACAAGAACTGCTTTCTTTCATATCTGACTTTAACAATGCCCATCCATCTATATCATTTTCTCACACGTATTCTGCATCTACTATTAACTTCCTTGACGTCAGCGTTTCAGTGCTAAATGATAAACTATCTACTGCCTTATACAAAAAGCCGACAGATAGATGTCAATATTTACACTTCGATAGCAGTCACGTTAAACATTGCAAGACCAGCATTCCTTATAGCCAAGCCTTACGTTTTAAAAGAATTTGTTCTGAGCAATCAGAGTTTCAAAAGAATTGTGGTACCCTAAAAAACGCTTTAGCCAAACAAAATTACCCACCACAATTAATTGACGATGCAATAAAACGCGCAGACGTGCATGACCGAAGGACGCTTCTTTGCATTAAGAACAAACCGACTCCCTCACCCCAGGCAAACCTTGTCCTAACCCACACTGCGTCAGTCTCAAATGTTTCGCATGTATTAAAGAAACACCACAATATTCTAATGCAAAGTGAACGCCTCAAAAACATATTCTCTGATCCGCCTAAAGCAGTATACCGTAAAGCTAGAAATATTCGAGATATACTAGCATCATCATCTAAGACTGACTGCCCTGATGCCATCGGATGCCATCCTTGTCGAAAACCGCGATGTAAAGTATGTCCCTACATGGCCACATCGCAACAGGTTACTAGTACGTCTTCAAACTTTTGTTTAAAAATCAAAGGCGATTTTGATTGTGACACAAAAAACGTAATATATATGCTTGAATGTACGCTCTGCAAAAAACGGTACATCGGACAAACGGAAGGGCCTTTCAGATTCCGCTTTAACAATCATAAATCCCACGCTAACACGTTGCCCAACCTGCCCATCTCAAAGCACGTACATCTTCCTGACCACTCATTTGATAAACTGAAAGTCACGTTGCTTGAATCTGGATTTCGCTCAAATTATGATAGAGAAGCCCGCGAATCCTTCCTTATCTATAAATTTGATACTGTCGCGTGTGGTATGAATGAATGTGTAGGAAAATTGAGTTGCCTGTCTTTGTAGCCCGTCACTTGTCCCTTCTTCTACTAGTACGTTGCTATTCCCCTTTTTGTGTCTGTGCTTGCTTGATAACATAGCACATATTGAGGGCATATCGACGTTTTGTTGTCACGTGGCGATTGGTTCTTACTATTCATTTCGGTACGTTTTTATACTTTGTATCTTAGATTATATGTTTGCAATCGCCATCGGTCTATACACGTGTCAGCTATCCTTTGAACGATTCGGATGTATTTTGTTCGCCCATTTTATTCGTTTTTGATACTGTCGCGTGTGGTATGAATGAATGTGTAGGAAAATTGAGTTGCCTGTCTTTGTAGCCCGTCACTTGTCCCTTCTTCTACTAGTACGTCGCTATTCCCCTTTTTCTGTGTCTGTGCTTGCTTGATAACATAGCACATATTGAGCGCATATCGACGTTTTGTTGTCACGTGGCGATTGGTTCTTACAATTCATTTCGGTACGTTTTTATACTGTGTATCTTAGATTATATGTTTGCAATCGCCATCGGTCTATACACGTGTCAGCTATCCTTTGAACGATTCGGATGTATTTTGTTCGCCCATTTTATTCGTTTTTCATGTTAACGTATCTTCATTTGGTTGATAAGCGCATGTATATTAACTGTACTGACACCATGCAATGCATTCTGATGAAGGCCGGACCCCGGCCGAAACGTCAATAAACCGCTTCATACGCGCGTCTACTTCACTGTGTATATATATATATATATATATATATATATATATGGGAGCCCTCTCTAAATATTTCTAAAGAAGGAAAATCCGACGCATCACATGTTTCGAGCAGTTACCGTCGCTTTTGTAGAAACCTATACGTTGTAACATAACATTCTAAAAGACACGCTTCTCGTCCACTTTGTTGTCCCGTGTCTCGCGCTGGTAGTAAACTCGGAACTTCTTACAAGAAGACCATATCAATACGCGCAATTCATAATGCAGGATCGTAGGGCCACGGCAGGCGCACTTGCCTTAGAATTTTTCAGCTTTCTGCTCAGCCTCGCACGCCTCTCACGGTTAGCCTGTTTTGTGGAAATAAATATTATTATTATATTATTAATGTTATTAAATATAATAGTTTCTTCACTGTAAATTATAGCAATCATCCAGATTTCTTAAGCGAGTCATGCATTTAACCTGTATTAGATCAACATTGTTACGACATGCTTATGGGAGTCATTTCAAACTAGATTGCTCAGCCAGAGAAAGTACAAATGCAAGCCTGAATGTTTATTCCAATTTGGTATTCCTAAACAGATTATATTGGCAGAATTTTATGCCTGCTTGCATTTCCTGCAATTCAATGTTCAGAGCTGGAAAAACTAATTCCTTTTCTTGCTGTCGAATGGAAGCTTCAGTGTCAATAGCAAGCTATAATTATTCATTTCGAAAGTTTTAAACAATGACTATATGTCTAAGCTTATCAATGCGTTTTTTTCCACAAACACATTTAAGTTTTCTCTCTCCCTCTCATTGACAGCCATGGAATGAAACCGTTCACTTCCATAAGTATCAGGAAGCAAACATTCTGGAGTTTGTCCTGAGCATTTGTCTGCGTCCTATAGCGTGCATGTTTGTATGAAGTTCTCGTGGTACAATCGCAGTGATCTACACATATTGGTATATTGCAACAAACAAATTTATTTCACTTTGTTTTCAAATCTACAATGTGGCCATGCAGTAACGATTGCATTAATAAGCAAAAAAAGAAAACTGCAGATTCAGTGTATATGTTGGAATCTATGCGAAGTGAAGTTTTTCTCAAGTGGTCAATTAAATGCTGTTAAAGTAACTGCGATATGTACAATTTGTCTTCAATTCAACTTGTCATCTTTTGCAGGGTTTGCTTATGCCCGGCATAGGTCACCACCTTAATGTCATATAATCTTCATGCATTACACTGTTCACAAACCATACCGAAACGCAAACGGCAGTTAATGTAGATGCCCGCGGCGAGACATCAACGCAGTGACGTTTGTTGAGCAAGGAATGGTGCGAGGTGTATGCAGAAGAATGAATGACGTGCTTATGTACTTATTTATTTATAAACCTCGCAGGCTGCAAGGTTGGAGTAATATGCAAGGGGGAATAAAAAAGTTACAAAAGGAAGAAGGGCACAACATTAGGAAAAAACCAGCAAAAAAGTAGTAGCAATACATTGCACCAACTAACCCAACATGTTTTACTGGCACAACATTATACAAAACTTAACAAAGAATAACAGTAAAAGTCACTGCCCATGCACCCTGTAGAGACGGTAAACCAGCGAAGCTGAAATATGCAGCCCCGGTGTTTATCACTGGGTTAATTCCAATGGTTTATGTAAGTCTTTCTATATTATTGGTTATGTCTGTGTTTCTTAATGAGGTTATGCACATGTTGGCTTCGGTTTATCCCATTGTTTATATCGAATGCCACACATTGCACTTTGCAAGATCACCATCATGGAAAGTGCAATGAGTGGTTCATTGTGGTAATCCTGCGGGTCCATCAGTCTTTCTGAATTATGTTACGCACTTATGTTTTGTAATGCGTTAATCATAATGTTTATGACTCAGTTATGCACTGTAGTTACGAAGTGACACACCGGGGCTGTACATTTCATTTAATTAAATACAGGGACACATTTTCGAACCTATTAGGAAGTCTGAGAGAGACTGCTGCACGCGTGCTCTGCTGCTAGAGCGAAACGACGTCACTATCGGTCTAGCCAATGGCCCACCACGCCTTTGCTGTGAGATAATAATGACATCACGATCTTGTCTTAACCTCATCCCCCTCTGTGTCCCTTCCCTGCAATAATACGCTGATAAATGTATGTTTGAAATGCATAAGCATTTCTATGTCTACCCAACAAGAAATGTCTCCGTCCATCATGCAAGACGAATGCAATGGCTCACACCCCCTTAAACAATGGCTCATACCCCTACACTAGGGTTTTTGGGATCGGACCATGAGTGTTTCGCCTAGGCATACACAGCTTCACAGTGAAAAGAAAGAACACCTTTCTGCTAGAGACCAAGACAATCATGAGGTGTATGAACAAATGAAAGTTTACTGAACATGCCGAGTAAATGCTGTTCGACAAGCATTAAATCGAATTTAGACAAAAAGCAGAAGCAAGATCTGATGTATGTCCATACAGATCTCAACAGGAAACGCATCCATCTCTGAAAGTGTAACAGCGGCCATGCTGACACAAGATTCTCCCAGTGTATTTGCATCTACAGCATCCATAATTTATCTAGGCAGCGGATCTCCACAGAATGCTAGCTTCTTCCTCTACAATGCACTCTCCACATCTGAGCGTGCATTGTAGAGGAATAAGCTAGAATTTTGTGGAGATCAGCTGCCTAGAGAAATTACGGAAGCTGTTGATCTAAAAATTCAGGGTTAATCTTGTCCTCACGGCCTCCATTAGAAATGGATGCATTTCCTGTCAGGAAACGCACACGAATTTTCGCTTCTCCTTTTTGTGTATGTTGAGTCTATTGCTTGTCAGCGAGCATTTACTCGGTGTTTACATTAAACTTTTGATTGTTACATCATCTCGGTTTTCTTGTTTGTCCTATGTGTTCTCTGGTGCCATTTGCAGCCAGGCTATTCGTTTTTTTTTAAACTGCAACAAGTCACTTTAATGGCCCTCATGATACCTTACAAAATCTTTTATTTGGCCAATGTAGCAAGAATGTACAGTGTGAAGCAGTAAAAACAGGGTATGCTAACTTCTAAATAAAAGGTTTATTGTGAAAATGCAGTGATCTATAAAGGTTATCACAAAGTAGTACAGCAATAAAACCTGATAAAGATTAGTGCTTGATGAAACCAAACATAAAAGCAGGAAAGGGAGAAAATACATATAGATATAAAAGTCCAGGAAAAAAACATTGTGATCACCAAGGGTGCATGTAGCTACCTTCCAGGAAACTCATTTTTTCCCAATGGCATGAAACTGGAAGAATTTGCTTGCATAAGCAAGCTGTGGTAGAAGACGACGACGTTTCCACGCAGACGTGGTTTCCTTGTGTTCCTTGGAAATTGCTCGACAGCAAAGAAAATCTCGCCCTTATCCGGATACGAAGCTCATCGGAAGCCTATGGGGACCTGTGGACTCTGGTGAGGACTCTTCTTTGCCTTGTCCTACTGATCCTGCTCGTCTGATAGACTCAAAACAAGCACGGTTGGCGCTTAGGCTTAGTGCGGCCGAGCCGCCGCGCTCGCCCGACGAAGAAGAAGTGTTTGTGCCAGATGTGAGCTCCTCATCTGTACCTTCCACTGGACTGCTGCGCGTGACAACATCCATGCCAACCATGCAGCCGAAGTGTGCATCCGATAGCTCGAATACCCAAGATGAAACACCGAAGGACAGTCCTCTTGGTGATGTGAATGTGAACCTATCCGCAGTCGTGCCGACGGACACTGGTGACCCTATGGACGTGCAGCCGTCTGGCGGTTCGACGAATGCAGCCAAGCGAGGTCCCCTATCAACGTGCTTCAACAAGACGCCATCGCATCGGAGCAACCGGCAAAAAAGGTAAGGGCCACCCCAGACTATTCCTCCACGGCCTCCCCTACGCCCGCTCCCTCTCAGTCTTACCCAACGCCCACCCCTTCTCAATCATATCGAGTTCACATACGGCCCCTTTCATGCTACGACATAACTTCAGTAGCCACAAAATATGTCCAAAGGGTCATCGACCAATCTCTTGAAACCACCGGATACAAAGGGTTCACAGCATATAAATCTACCAACTCGATCACAGTGCACTTGGCATCTCTCAGTGATGTGCAGAAAATGTGCACTTTAACATCCATCCCGCTGTCAGAAGATCAACACCTGCCTGTGCAGTGCTACTTTGCATCGGGCCCTAATATACAGAGATGTGTTGTCTATGGCATTGACCCAGAAGACACCCCTGAGATAATATGTCGTGAATTGACCTCCACGACACACAGGGTGCTCGCAGCTAGATTCATGGGCAAAAGCCGTACATGCTTAGTGACGGTACAGGGTCCTCAATGCATCCCAGAACGGTTTTATTACTATGGGTGCATATTGCGACCTAAACCATACCTCCCTCGAGCAATATTCTGCTACCGCTGCTTTCAACGTGGACACATGCAGGCATTTTGTCCACAGCGTACTATTGATCCAGAAAAGCTCACACCGGAAGGCCAACCACGATATCGATGTGGCTTATGTAAATCTGATGAGCACGATTTGACAAGCACAAATTGTCCGACTAAACAGAAGGCCACAATCCGGATACGAAAGGCTATACCAAAAACGACTATAGTAACAACACACAATCGTTATGAGGTTCTTGCAGAAGAGCCAGAGATGCTCCTGGCAGAAGAAGAAAAAGCCCCAGAAACACAACTGTATTCTTCTGTTCTTAAACGTGGTAAGCAGTCGCAGACAAAGAAACAGAAATTACCGGAACCTCTGCATCAGTCAGATGATGACCATGATGACATTGACGCTCGGATAGACGCACTGGCCAGAGAGATTGAGCGACTACGCAAACATAAAGAATTGGTAATTCTGCGTCGTCAGAAAATAGGACCGACACGGGACGCTTCAACCACTGCTAATGCCACCGTTACGCCTGGATCCCGTCCGGCACCACAGGTCAACCAAGCTGTTTGGACAGCAGTTTTAGATCAACTTGCTCAGCTAACGTTGCTCATTCAGAATTGCCTGCATCATGGCTAATTCTCTGCAGCAGCTGTCACAGGATGGAATTCTACAGTGGAATTGTCGGGGCCTAAACTCCAAGTTCGGAGAAATTAAAACCAAGCTTCAATACAATAAGCTACATGTGTGGGCACTGCTTATTCAAGAGCATAATAAGCTATGCTCCATATCCAATTTTAATGGGTACCATAACCCATCTATTAGAGTTAGACGTGCTACTACAATGGCTTCAGCTCCGGGAAAAGCTGCAGTTTATGTATCATCGCATATTGCTCACACAGTGATTGACCTGGAGCCATGGTGTAATGGTAATCAAGAAGTTGTCGGAGTCCTGACACGACCAGTGAAGACTCCTGTCATTCTAGTGTCATTCTACGCCAGACCGCAGCGCACACGTTTGAACTTGGGGTGGATAGCCCATCTCCGGTCTACGTACCCGGGAATTCCTATTCTCGTGGGTGGAGACTTCAATGCCCCACATACAGAATGGGGGTACAAGTACAACTCCCGAAGAGGATACCAAGTTAAAAACCTCATGAGCGATGCCACTTTTACACTGCTGAACCATCATGCTGTGGCTACCTGTACTGTACCCGCAGTATCTAGAACAAACGCCCCAGACCTCACGTGGTGGTTGGGTCCTGGAATGCCGCAGTGGCGGGTGGAACCAGATACATGGGGCAGTGATCATATGCCAATAATAATTGGTTTGCACAGAACGTGCATAAAGAAAATTCGACGACGAGTAACAGTCACGCATTGGGATAAGTTTCGGGAATCATCGATTGATAAAGTACCCTCAGAGCCCTCAGAAATTATTCCCGCTTTGAAAGAACTGCTACGGAGGAACACCACTGTAACCACAGTTGACGAGGAACAACCTCAACCGGACCTCACCCTTTTGCAACTTTGGGCAAAGCGACGTCAGGCAGAATTGTATGCGTCGAGAAATCCCGATGCACCAGGTAGCCGTGCACGTGCTAACCATATAGCGGCGAAGGCGCGTCAGCACGAAAAGCAACTTTCTCGACGACGATGGTATGAGTGGTGCGAGAATCTTGGATCGGGCATTGGAAACAGAGCACTTTGGCGCACGTTCCGGTCAATGGAACGCGGTCATAAGCCACCTGACCCTGCAGTGAGCGTTAGGTTAGCGATGCAGAGTTCGCCGCATCAATTTGCAGAACACGCTGCTAGAGCGTTTTTCCCGAAATACGATCAAGCGTCACCTATAAACTGCCCCGACATTGATGAGTCTGACACAGCCTCCAAATCCGATATATCCAGCCCTTTCAGCATGGCCGAACTAATAGCGGCGATTGAAACTTCGAAGCAACGAACAACACCTGGTCCCGATGGTATTCCTTATGAGGTTTTCAAGAACATGGAAGGAGCAGCTCTCGACGCACTTCTTCAGGCTATTAATAAAGTATGGGAGACTGGAAACGTTCCACCAGATTGGAAGCACTCAATTGTTGTCGCGATTCCGAAACCAGGAAAGTCTCCAAATAGCTTGCAATCTTTACGCCCAATTTCACTAACCTCAACTGTCTGCAAACTCGCTGAAAAGATGCTGGCCACACGAGTTTCCTGGTGGCTTGAACGCCACGATAAATATCATCCTGCTCAAATTGGATTCCGTTCTTACTTGGGAACTGAAGACGGACTTTCTATCTTATCAGACGATGTTTTACAGGTTTCTCCACACAGTCACGCTGTGCGCACGGTAGTAGCAACAGACATAACGAAAGCTTATGACAATATAGACCATGAAATCATTATATCCAACCTCATCGACCTGGGACTTCCACCGCGGGTGATAAGATTCATCTACTCATTCCTTAAGAATCGCACATTTTCGATTAGAGTAGGTGGAAGGCAAGAAGGATACTTCACATCGAACAGAGGAGTCCCACAAGGTTCGGTTCTGGCTCCTCTTCTCTTCAACGTTGCTCCAATACCTCTAGCCTGGCAACTACATCGGATTCCAGATGTGAGGTTCTTAATCTATGCAGATGACGTCACTTTGTGGTCCGTGCATAAAGATATATCTAGACAAACTCAACAGCTTCAAGAAGCCCTTGATGTGCTGAACAACTACGCTCGGAAAGCAGGATTGGACATTTCCGCCCAAAAATCAAGCTATGTTGTGGTGGCCAACAAGAAAGGACGCACAAGAATCACGCAGCACCCCTTTACATTTAGACTCGGCGCAGTGACAATCCCTGAGGCTTCTGAGGTCCGCATACTGGGTCTCGATATTCACCAATCCGGCAGTGGTGCACACTGGCTCCGTAAAACCAGACAGAGTTCGACAAAAACACTTCACCTTATTCGTCGCATTGCAGCAAAAGCAGCTGGAGCTCGTACTGACGTAGCTCGACGGTTGGTGCGTGCAGTCTTGCAGCCACGAATTTTATATCAAGCACAATTTCAACGGCTGACGTTGGCACAGCTGGCACAGTTGGAGACGATTAATCGGGATGCTATGCGCACAATCACAGCACTGCCCCGCATCACTCCGATACCAGCCCTACAGGAACATGCCCAGCTCAACACAATTGCAGAGCTAATTTTGCAACGTGAAAAAGCACGTGAAATAAAAAAGCAACTTATTCCGGCTGTCGCTGCGCTGCATGCTCATTTTCACCGCGGCTCTCGGATTGACAATCAGCCCTATCCAATGCCTCCCTGGGAATTCACCAGCATCACAACTAATAAGCCAACGAAGTTACGACGCAGCGATACAACAGGTACTATTGACGAACACAACATCGTCGATGCATCATGCGTTAACACCTGCAAAGTTTATACGGATGCTGCCATTCTCCCAGACGGCGGAAGGACATCATTCTTGAGTACTACGCATAATTTCATCAGCGGCCACCAGCGCTATTTATCTACGGAAGCCAGCGCTCTAGTAATGGAACTTCAAGCCATCCACGACGCTGTGCAAGATGCGACATCTAAGCTGCCTACCATCAAGCAACTAGACATCTTCACGGATTCTTTAGCGGCTATTCAGGAACTCAAGAAGGTCGATAAGGCGATGGAAATCTGCGAGAGAATACACACTATGAATAGTAAGACAGCTACTTGCGTCAAGGTACACTGGATTCAAGGCCATTCAGCGAACCCTCACAACATTGCTGCTGAGCAGCAGGCACACTGCCCTCCTAATCCTGATCCTCCCCTATTCCCCTCTCACCCCAACCCCGTAACTCGCTGCGAGCCCGTAAAAATGTTCTCCGGCAGGACACACGCGCTCTTATCCCACCGTGTGTCTGCTCCCTCCCCCTTCACCTTACTAGGGCGGAGGAAGTTGTGCTTAGGAGGCTTCGGGCCGGGGTGGCCCTTACACTGGCTGTTGTCTCAAGGTGGAACTGGTCGCATTTACCACTGGGTGCTACGTGTCCATACTGCTCCGTTCCTGTGGTGGAATCAGATGCATACCACCTAATATGGACATGTACGGGTTTACAATCGGAACGCTCGCGTCTCCTACTGCAAGCCGGCCTCCGCTACAGTGCGACAACCAGCTATGACCGCTGGATACATGATAACAGATTTCACAAAACACTGCTTCAATTCATACACAACACAGGCCTCACAGCACACATATAATACACATATACGCTACAACAATTATGCCTTAAGGGCAAGCCTTCATCGCAATAAAAAAAAAGCAAGCTGTCAGTCTGTCTATTGGTATAACCACAGTGTTTCTTGAAAGGTGCTGGCATGCAGGATTGGCAATTGTAATGATTTTTTCCTGCACTTGGAATTTTTCTCTATTTTCTTTCTGTAGCATTTTTATTTATGTTTGGCTGCATCAAGCACCAATTTTTATCTATCCTTCACAGATGTCTTTCTTTTTCTGGGGAAAACTCGGGGAAGGCAGGAGATGGAAATTCAAGACGATGAGCAACATGAGACCAAGGTTAAAGTAGGAGCCAACGTTTCCACACGTGGACCTTGAAGAAGAGAAGTCCACTAGTCGAAACATTCGCTCCTGCTTTCACCTTGTTCTCGTTTTGCTCATTCTCCTTTTTTTTCTGGTAATTTATATAACTCGCCGCACTTTTACAAATGAACCTCAGTTGAAAGTTAGTCCTCATCCATATCTATGTCATCCTGTTGATACTGCTTCATGCTATGCACTCTTGCAACATTTGTGTGCGTGTGTGTGCACACGCGTGGATTTGGATGTGAGATCGGGCCCTTGGGCAGAGGTATCATTCTTCTCCTGTGCAGCCTTATGAATTCATTAACTATAGTGTGACAGAAATGCGATGGACAGGAATGAAGTGAACACACAGAGCGCTTCGTTCTTGTCTGTTGTCTACCTGTTGCACTTTAGTTAATATTGAATACACACAAACTCATCTAGTTTTCAGTTATTATGTCGGGCTTATAAGCCTGCTTGTGTCCTGGAATATCTGCATGGCTACGTATCCTGTAATTTAATTTCTGTCCATGTGCTTGCAAGTCACGTGTCAATCACCTGATTTTCCTGACACTCTTGTGTGATGTGCAGGCACAGACAGTTTCTGGTGAACCCATGCAGGGTGTTGTGCAGGGTGTAATCTGCACTACAAGTGCTGCTTTGATTGCTTTCAGTTCAGCTTTTCTAGGTATAGGATGACCTGGAATGGTACGCACTTATATGGGGTTTAGTTTATGTAGTGTCGTACTACTGTTACACTGCTATTGCCAGATCAGTGTACTATATGTGCCTTATGTTTGCTTGCATCTTCATGATTAGCAACCTCCTGTGTTTCGCAGTTGCATATAGTCTTCTGGCCTAATTGTTTGCCCCCATATTCCACGGTATGTGCCTGTTGTGTTTCAAGTTCAGGTACTCCCGACGTTGTGTTTCTGAAGGGAGAGGTAGTCGTTTTTGCATCTCATATGCTAGCTGGCATAGTATCTTGGGACGAGGTTCTGAGCTCTTGAGACAAAGAATTTGTGCTGCAGGCTGCAACTCTACTCCGTCTAGGTGCTTGTTCGTTACTTTCTCATAGAGGTCTTCAAGCATGGTACTGCTGGAAAGACCTGTTATTACTACCCGATGCCTGTATTCGATGAGTTGTCTTTTTGTGTGCTCCTGGTAATTCATACTGTACGATGCCTTGGACACAAGCACAGCATCTGCGATTTTCTAAAGTATCCACTCGTCTACCCCCATTATTTTGAGATTATTCTTTTCACCAGATGTGGAAGTTGCGTCCAGGCACTGCATAATTGTTTCACCCACATGCTGGCTCTGCCGTCATGGGCTTATACTAGCTGAGGATTTGTGAATGTTGACTTGCGGGCATATTTGTCCAGCTATGTGGATATTAATGTGCAATCTGGGGTAGTTCTTGATGCTAGTCTTTCTTTTTTTTCCGACGTTGATATCAGCTGACTTATTAGAAAGCGAGAGGCCAGACTGGCCAAGAAAGTCTGCAGTGTTGTCGAGGGCTTGTTGCATCATTCTTGATTTCTGTATAAGATAGCTTTCCCATAGACTGTAATACACCATAGGCTGTAGTGTTTCATGTAGTATGCCCGTGTTGTTGGTGTGTGTGGGCCAAATGTATCTCCAACTCTCACCTGGAATTTTCTGTCTTTCAGAAAATTACTGTTTAAGTGCTCTACCAGAAATGCTTTTACTCATCGTTCCTCTTATTAGAGCAGCATGAGGTACTGCTGTTAAAAGCCTCTTCACTCTCTTCGTTCTTTCATAACCGGTATTACACAATGCCCTGCAATAAAGTTTCTGCTGCTTATGGCCCACTCATATCTCCCAGAAGGGACAACTCTTGAAAAAGGTTTTCTTTGTGCTATGTGTGCGACGTGGTATGAGCATTCATGCCTTGACATTTAAACATCTGTAGAACCAGCTTCCTGACAGAGTACTTGCTATAACTGATCATGCTCATTTGTGCAGTGCTGTTGAACAATACATATTGATGCAATGAATATTTACCGACTCGAATTATTACGAAAGATGGTTGTTTTACAATTCTGCCCTTTGCTTTCTATTGGTGTTAGATTTTGCATAAGCATGCCAACCTATGCAATAGTATTTTAAAGTGTAAGGGTTCAATAAAAGGTGATGAACTAAATGTAAGTGCAAGAGCTTCTTTTCTCACCTATGGCTCCCATCTGAATGCGACTTCCATGGCTGGCAAATCAATCCCTCGCCTTGTATTAGCAGCAGAATGCTATAGCCACAGTGGCAGGTGAACAAAATTGAAGAACAATACTTCTGTCTGTAATTTTTTTTCTTGCCTGTATGTAAGTAA
Source organism: Dermacentor albipictus (assembly GCF_038994185.2). Classification (NCBI taxonomy): domain Eukaryota; kingdom Metazoa; phylum Arthropoda; class Arachnida; order Ixodida; family Ixodidae; genus Dermacentor; species Dermacentor albipictus. Next base: position 138,268,189 of record NC_091827.1, on the reverse strand, counting down.
AGTTTGGAATAAGTTTGTCATTGCAAAAAAGCCCAGTTTGTGGAATTTTATTGAATAAACCACATATTGTGATAGTTGAAATGCAGAAATTTGTTCTAAAATCCTCAGGTGATATATGTTCTTGCAAGTAGCACGGTATTTCATTAATTATAAAGATAGTAATCGCAGCGGATAACGTTATATGGTTTTACACACTAATATACGCGATCACAAACTTAATAGAAACTTACTAGAAACATGTAGGCATGAATGTTTCTGCACACTTGATCAGCTGTGAACGTGCAAGAACTGCTTGTACTGGCCGACTACACTGCACAGTTTTAATTTACTTTTCTTCAGCGTGTCGTTTTATACTGTTTTATCACCACAAGAACAGGCCGTTTGCCTGCTTTTCGCATTGTTTCACGAGTTTTACATAATTGTGCAGGAGGGTACGTTGTCACTGTGCCACTATAGCAATCAATTTACTTAATCTGCTAGCTGCACAGTTAATTACCTTGCAGAGCAAGTGTTCATACAGATGCAGTAAGGATACAAAGTCCGCAACATAGTCAATGTTTATTGGTTTCTGTGCAAGAAGAAAAAATTCTTCAGAGAAGAGGTGCAACTTAACGTGCATGTAATATTTTATTCAAGCCACGGATTTAATGCTATCGCAGCAAATTCATTACGATAGCCTACACTTTTGCTCTGTCAAATTTAATAAGAGGCAAGATAAGCTTACAAGATGCATCGGGAAATTCGTGCTTGAAAACCGACAAGAAAATGCAACTGAACGGTACGCGTTCAGCACAACGTTGAAACTTCGGGTACTTTGCTGTCTTGTCATTTGCCCTTGCCGAAGTTGAAATAATTCAAGCTGCTCCGTAAGCGCGATTTTTGCATGCTACTCAACAAAAGAATATTGTGACGACCTCGTCGTCTGCTGGGGATCGAACACCTCTTGGCACTGACAACTCGCAAAGGCGTACGAAGCAAACGTGAAAATGCACTTCATTCGCTGTGTAGCGTGTCAACAAACGCATAGCGATCGGATAATGCAATCTGCGGTACAAATTTCTTATTCTCCCTTCGCGTACGTACCGAATTCGACGATCCACGTCTCCGCGCATTGCACTTGTCGTGCGAGACGCCATTTTCCAAAACAAACCGGCGAAATAGCTCCGTTGAGAGCTCTCCGCGCAATTTCGACGGAAAATCGCAGCGATCGGTGCGACAGCGCGACTGTGCGACCGACCGGTTGGTCGCAGCCGAAAATCGGAGCGTCGGCACTGTGACTGCGATTTTCATCGCAAACGACGGAAATCGCACTTCCGGTGCGACGAAAATCGCATCATGTGACACAGGCTTGAGCCGGCCAACGCGGCTGCGAGTGAGGGAGGCGTCGCCGGAAGCACGCGCCCTCTCCCGTCGGGGCACGGGGGACGAGGGGGGCATTCTCTTCCGGCTCGGCTGTGCGGGCGCCGTGCCTTGATAGCGTGCTTGCAAGCGATCTGCGACGTCACCAAAGTGCGCGCGGGCCTCGTCTTCAAAGCGATCTGCGACGTTCAAAGTGATCTGCTCAGGGAAGGTAGCTTCGTATGCGCTGTGCTTTCGATGTTTCTTTCGCATTCAAGTGAGAGGTGCACGAACGTGAATTTCATTGCCGCTGCTGTCATGATTCCTCACTCCAGCATTTTGACAGTGAGTTTCCGGGCTCGTCGGCCGAGATGTATTCATGTTTACCTGTGCGCGCGTGACACCGTGCTTGTTATTTAGTTAAAACACGTTGACGAGCTAGTCGGCTGGAATGCATGATAGAATGTGTAAGCGCGACTGAATGAGGACGTAAACAGAAGCATAAACAGAGAGACAGCGCTGTCTCCGTTGCTTTATACGTCCTCGTTCAGTCGCGCTTACGCATTCTATGATCGTTAACTTCGTAAGGGAAAAATACAGGTTTATATGGTCGATAAAACTACTACTAAGAGATTTATACAGTACCAGTGCCACCCACGACGATAATGGAAGGGAAAATAATCTAGAGGAATTCGAAATCCCAAAGGTAACGCCGGAAGAAGTAAAGAAAGCCTTAGGAGATATGCAAAGGGGGAAGGCAGCTGGGGAGGATCAGGTAACAGCAGATTTGTTGAAGGATGGTGGACAGATTGTTCTAGAGAAACTGGCCACCCTGTATACGCAATGCCTCATGACCTCGAGCGTACCGGAATCTTGGACGAACGCTAACATAATCCTAATTCATAAGAAAGGAGACGCCAAAGACTTGAAAAATTACAGACCGATCAGCTTACTGTCCGTTGCCTACAAACTATTTACTAAGGTAATCGCAAATAGAGTCAGGAACACCTTAGACTTCTGTCAAGCAAAGGACCAGGCAGGATTCCGTAAAGGCTACTCAACCATAGACCATATTCACACTATCAATCAGGTGATAGAGAAATGTGCGGAATATAACCAACCCTAATATAAAGCTTTCATTGATTACGAGAGAGCGTTTGATTCTGTCGAAACCTCAGCAGTCATGGAGGCATTACGGAATCAGGGTGTAGAAGAGCCGTATGTAAAAATTCTGAAAGATATCTATAGCGGCTCCACAGCCACCGTAGTCCTCCGTAAAGCAAGCAACAAAATCCCAATAAAGAAAGGCGTCAGGCAGGGAGATAGGATCTCTCCAATGCTATTCACAGCATGTTTACAGGAGGTATTCAGAGACCTGGATTGGGAAGAATTGGGGATAAAAGTCAATGGAGAATACCTTAGTAACTTGGGATTCGCTGATGATATTGCCTTGCTTAGTAACTCAGGGGACCAATTGCAATGCATGCTCACTGACCTGGAGAGGCAAAGCAGAAGAGTGGGTCTAAAAATTAATATGCAGAAAACCAAAGTAATGTTTAACAGTCTCGGAAGAGAACAGCAATTTACAACAGGCAGCGAGGCACTGGAAGTCGTAAGGGAATACACCTACTTGGGGCAGGTAGTGACGGCGGATCCGGATCATGAGACGGAAATAATTAGGAGAATAAGAATGGGCTGGGGTGCGTTTGGCAGGCATTCTCAGATCATGAACAGCAGGTTGCCATTATCCCTCAAGAGAAAAGTATATAATAGCTGTGTCTTACCAGTACTCACCTACGGGGCAGAAACCTGGAGGCTTACGAAAATAGTTCTACTCAAATTGAGGACTACGCAACGAGATATGGAAAGAAGAATGATAGGTGTAACGTTAAGGCATAAGAAAAGAGCAGATTGGGTCAGGGAACAAACGCGAGGTAATGACATCTTAGTTGAAATCAAGAAAAAGAAATGGGCATGGGCAGGACATGTAATGAGGAGGGAAGATAACCGATGGTCATTAAGGGTTACGGACTGTATCCCAAGGGAAGAGAAGCGTAGCAGGGGGCGGCAGAAAGTTAGGTGGGCGGATGAGATTAAGAAGTTTGCAGGGATGGCGTGGCCACAATTAGTACATGACCGGGGTTACTGCAGAAATATGGGAGAGGCCTTTGCCCTGCAGTGCGTAACCAGGCTGATGATAATGATGAAACCTACTATCCTTACTTCTTTTAGCTATCTACTAATTTGCTGTCGCAATCGGTGCTTCGCCTCTCAGGCGACCCCGCGACTTTTTATTATGAATGGTATTATTACTATATTTTAAGATGGAGCCGCGTATTTTGTGCTCCTGGCCTTCTTTCGGCAAACAGTAATTCTTTCGCTCTGTTTCTTTTAGCGGCGTCAACACGCTCGCCTCCCCATCGGTGGGCGCGTGTCCCGGCGTGACAGATCCCGATGCGGTCGTTGACCTGACCGCCCTTCGCGCACTTTCACCTTCAGGCGCTTCAGGGGCATATCATGCGTCAGTGAGCTGCGGAATGCTAACGCACGATTGCACGAGGAAAGCGCACAGGCATCCGCACAGCAAGCCGTGGGCGCTCACAAAGCCGAGGCGCTCGTTCTACGAGACAAGCGTGCCACAGAGCACAAGCCGTCATCGCCCACTGATGCTGCTGCGCCGGCGGCACACCCGTCCAAGGCTGTGCGGACGGCTTCGCCAAAGACCATCTGCCGCGCTTACTTCATGCACTGGATCGGCCTGCTTCGACGAAGGCTCCCGCTGCTCACCAGTTGCTGTGCCTACCTGCTTCACTGGACCTGTCATCTGGAAGTCGTTGCAGCGAAAGTCAACACTGAGTACAGGCTGATCTGACACCACTGGGATTGTTGCTGCCTCTCGCTCTGTGTACCCTCGGACTATCTTTGTGCCAGAGCTTGCGACTGATCTCTTACTCATCCCGTACAATTCGCCGCCCACCTATCAGCAGTTGGTGTAAAGGCCCTGTCATGCACTCCACTAAAAACCACTGTACAATTCCTATTCGTCATTTCATGTGTCTGTTAACGAGGGCTGCTATCAGCGTCTAGGGGATACTTCACTGTGGCCGCGCTCTTGCTTCTTGAATCCCTTCGGAGGTGAACTTTACGATGCTATGATAGTGAAAAGTGTTCATGGATTACGCACAAAGGTGAAAGAATTTTTCTCCAACGTCATTTCATCTTCCTTCCCCTGATTGCCTTAACAGAGACCTGGTTGTGCACTGAAATACCATCTAGTTCCTACTTACCACGCACTTATCAAGTTTTTCTACGAGACTGCGATCCTCCTTCAGCTAAATCAAAGGGCGGTGGTGTGCTGATTGCGATCAATAAATCATTCAGAACCGTATGGGAGGAGATTTTTGGTGCAGGTAGTAATAGGCTATTAGTAGGAAATTTCTATGTTGCGCCTAATATGAATATTCAGATGTACATGACTATTCTAGCCACCATTGAAAATGTCATATCAGCCCATAAAGTACTCCTGATTGGTGATTTTGATAATTGGTGATAATTGGTGATTCGCGCATACGGCAGACAAAGTCAGCTCCTGACTGGAAGCTTACCATTATCATAAAAAAGGAAGGTGCATTTTACTGGTGCTGACATATGGGGCAGAAACTTGCAGACTAACAAAGAAGCTTGACGACAAGTTAAGAACCGCGCAAAGAGCAATGGAACGAATAATGTTGGGAATAACGTTAAGACACAGGAAGAGAGCGGTGTGGATCAGAGAGCAAACGGTATAGACGGTGGTGTGCTGATTGCGATCAATAAATCATTCAGAACCGTATGGGAGGAGATTTTTGGTGCAGGTAGTAATAAGCTATTAGTAGGAAATTTCTATGTTGCGCCTAATATGAATATTCAGATGTACATGACTATTCTAGCCACCATTGAAAATGTCATATCAGCCCATAAAGTACTCATGATTGGTGATTTTGATAATTGGTGATAATTGGTGATTCGCGCATACGGCAGACAAAGTCAGCTCCTGACTGGAAGCTTACCATTATCATAAAAAAGGAAGGTGCATTTTACTGGTGCTGACATATGGGGCAGAAACTTGCAGACTAACAAAGAAGCTTGACGACAAGTTAAGAACCGCGCAAAGAGCAATGGAACGAAGAATGTTGGGCATAACGTTGACACAGGAAGAGAGCGGTGTGGATCAGAGAGCAAACGGTATAGACGGTGGTGTGCTGATTGCGATCAATAAATCATTCAGAACCGTATGGGAGGAGATTTTTGGTGCAGGTAGTAATAAGCTATTAGTAGGAAATTTCTATGTTGCGCCTAATATGAATATTCAGATGTACATGACTATTCTAGCCACCATTGAAAATGTCATATCAGCCCATAAAGTACTCATGATTGGTGATTTTGATAATTGGTGATAATTGGTGATTCGCGCATACGGCAGACAAAGTCAGCTCCTGACTGGAAGCTTACCATTATCATAAAAAAGGAAGGTGCATTTTACTGGTGCTGACATATGGGGCAGAAACTTGCAGACTAACAAAGAAGCTTGACGACAAGTTAAGAACCGCGCAAAGAGCAATGGAACGAAGAATGTTGGGCATAACGTTAAGACACAGGAAGAGAGCGGTGTGGATCAGAGAGCAAACGGTATAGACGATATTATAATAGCCATTAAGAGAAAAAAAAAGGTGCTGGGCAGCTCATGCAATGCGCAGATTAGATAACCGGTGGACTACTAGGGTTACAGAATGGGTGCCAAGAGATGGGAAGCGCAGTCGAGGACGGTAGAAGACTAGGTGGGGCGATAAAATTAGGAAATTCGTGGGCACTAGTTGGAATCGGTTGGCGCATTACGGGGGTAATTGAAGATTGCAGGCCCAAGAATGCCAAGATGAAGGCCCAAGAAGACCATGCCCAAGAATGATTCCAATCCCGTTGCGTTTGAGGGTTCTCGCGCAGCCGTGATTGCTTTAACTTTTGATCCCAAAGGCTGGATTCCGGCCGCAGATATCCGATGGCCCAGGTACCGAACTTCCCTTTGAAAAAACTTACATTTTTCCTCTTGAAGAGTTACATTGTGGGCCTGAAACCGCTGGAGTACTTGTTCCAGCCGCTCGCGACAGTCCGACGTGGTGGTAACCCCAATAATTACATCATCAATGTAGCATCCTACGTGAGGAATACCACTGAGAATTCTCTCCATAAGCGACTGGAATACTGCCGGAGCGCTTGCAATGCCAAAGGGCAGACGCTGGTATTGGAAGAGCCCTTTATGTGTGTTTATCGTCAAGAGTGACTTGGAGTCTTCACATAGCTCTACTTGCTGGTATGCAGAGGCTAGATCCAAAACGCAAGAAATACTTAAGCCCTCTAATGCTGCGAACAAGTCTTCTGGTAGCGGAAGTGGGTTATGCTCTGTTTTCAGCACGGGGTTCACAGTGAGCTAATAGTCACCACACAACCGGACGTCTACCCCTCCGTCCTTTGGCACAGCGACCAAGGGTGTGGCCCAATCGCTCCGTGTTACCCGCTTCACGACTCCGGCTTCCCCCCAAGTATCCAGCTTATTTCCCACTAGTTCTACAAGAGCGAAAGGTACCTTACGTGCTCTGCAGAACACAGGTTTGCTGTCCGGTTTTATTAGTATTTGCGCTTTGAACCCGGAAATTGGTCCTAACTGCTTAGAAAAAACAGGCGCAAATTTCTGTTTCAGCTCAGTGACAATGTCTACTGATCTTGTCGCACCGACTTCGTTCCAATTTACCAGCCAGTTTCTTCCCAATAGGCATGACCACTGCTTTCCTGCATCATTGACTATTATCAGGAGAAGGACGCAAGTCTGCTTGTTGTATTTAATTGCACGTCGACCGAACCAAGGACTGGGACAAGCTCGCCCGTGCACGTTCTTAACGGATCAGCCACCGCCTCCAGGGGCAGGTGCGTCCAGTTCTGCTGATAGATTGCCTTTGGCGTCACCGTCACTGAGGCGCCCGTGTCTATTTGCATGGTCACGTTGTGGCCCTCTACCTCAATGGTAACACAATACGCGGACTTGTTGCTGGTGATACTACAAATCTGCAAATCATTATCCGATTCTTCCGTGGAGTCGTCCACTCAATTTAGTTCTTTGCGTGGTTCGGTTCCCCGCCTGCACATCGTCCTGAGATGACCTTGCGTGCCACAGTTGTGGCACTTGTACCTGCGGTATCGACATGTTCTTTCCGAGTGTTTTTTTTTCCACATCGGAAACATTCTATTGGTTCTGTCGCGACTCCTCGCCTGCGGTTCTCTCTGACGGGGCGTTGTAGGCCTGACAGCTTGCCTATTTGCCTGGTTTCCACTGTCAGGTCCGTCTGACGAGCTGCTTCCTCAGACCTTATTTGTTGCCACTGCTTCGATGCCATTTCGCGGTTCAGAGCAATTTTGCAAGCCCCTTCAAAGGTCAAAACCCCGGCGTTAGCGGCAAACAGCTCCCGCTAGGTGTCCGCGCATCGCAGCCCCGCTACGAGCCTGTCCCTCAAGGCTTGATCAAGAAAGTCACTGAATGCGCAACTTCTGGCTAAATTATTCAGCTGGAGTATGAAGTCTGTCACGCTTTCGTGTTCAACCTGTACGCGGTGGTTGAATCTGCACCGTTCTGCTACGATGGCTTTCCGGGGGTTTTAATGATTCTTCAGAACCGCTTTAGCTTCATCGTAGGTTTTACTGAACGGCGCATCGAGTACGAGCAGGTTTTTCAGTATTTCGTATCATTTCGGTCCTACGACCATCAAGAATACGGCTAATTTCTTGCTGTAGGCTACCTCATTTGCTCCCACATACAACTCGAACCGTTCCACGTACGAGTCAAAACTTTCGACCTTCTCGTCAAAGCAATCGATTCTTCCCACCTTTGACATATTGCCGCTTCCTCGAGGTTCCGCCGCCCTGGCCTGGTTGCCTGCCACGCTTGTTGTCAGCATCCGCCACGGTCCAGGGAAGCCACTCGCGTCAGTCCCACCCTCGTCGCAGCGTGACGAGCAAGAACACCAGCGGGCTCCGGAACAGCGAATGCTTTATTCGGAACAGCGCGTGCTTCTTACACACGCTGGCGGTTGCTTATCCGCTTCTGACAACAAATACTGAACGACGCCTGTCGGCGCTATCACAGACATGCCTTCGTCCTGGGCGAAGGGGGCTGTGGACATAAAATAGGCTGATGATGATGATGAGGAGGATGGTGATGATGAATACAGCTGTAATTTCCTGCCAAACTGGTAAAATTTTAACCGATTATTTTTACCTACCTGCCAAATGTAGCTCCTTATTTGATCTCATAAGTTTTACGTCTCTGCGCCAAATTAGCAATAATCTCAACTCTTGTGGTAATGTACTAGACCTATGCCCTAGTAATGCAGAAGCTGTGAATGTTTCCTGTGGCGACTTTCATCTTGGTAAGCCAGATAAATATCATCCCCCGCTTCATAATTCATTACGATTCACGATGCCTAGTAGCAGGAGATTAAAGGATACAGCAGCACCTCACTCTTTTACTTTCTCAAGCGAAGATTACGAGGGTCTTTACTACTATCTGCATAATGCGGACTGGCCTTCAGTAGTAGAACCAAGAGATGTTAATGACAAAGTCACGGCGTTCACGCATACTATTCATAATGGAATGAAGAACTTTATAAAAGGAGCTAAACGCTCTAAACATTCCCAATAGTTGTCTCTTGAATTGAAAACAAATTTGAAGCTAAAGGACCGCGCTCTCAGAAGGTCACAGCGTACAAATCAGGAACACTGGCATGTAGATTTCAAACTGTACTGGGCACTCTCTAAACGTCTTTACAAGCGTGATCATTCCATCAGCAAATGTGGACGTTAGTAATACTAAAAATTCAGTCTTTTTGGAGACACGTTCGTTAACAGTCATCCAGTAATACGAAACAAGCTATCTCGGTACTTAAAGGCGACAGGCAACCTGTCCCAGATGTCACCGGTGCCTTCGCCTTACACTTCAGGTCTGTGTAAGGTGAAGGGTACAGTAACGGAGTTAGTGAGATTTTCAATCACCCTTCCCTGGACTCATGTCTATTGTTCCCAGAAGAGCCTGTATTTATGAGTACCAAACGCTTAAAACCATCTTTTTCGTGTGGGCCTGGTGACACTCCATCTGCTTTGATTAAGACGTACGGGTACTTGCTTGTCCCATTGCTTACTTAATTGTATTTTTAATTCCGATATAAAGACAGAACATATTCCAAAAGGCTTGGATAACAGCGCGGGTCGTTCCCTTCTTTAAGTCAGGGGTAAAAACCGCTGCGAGTAACTACAGGCCCACTTATCTCCTATGCGCAGAATCTAACTTATTCGGATCAATTCTGCACTCAATAATTTCTTCCTCTATAAAAATAATATCATTCCTCAGCTGCATGGATTCATATCAGGATGCTCCACAACTACCAACCTCGTTAGCTACATGATGCATGCCTCTCAAGCAGTATATTCGAAAGGATAGCTGCATGTCATTTTGACCTCAGTAAGGCGTTTGATGTTGTATGCCACAAAATGCTCCTTCAAGAGTTGACAAAACATGATCTGCAGCAATCGATCACTGCGCTGATAAGAAGCTACCTACGCAACCGGTACTGCTAGGTTAGCGTAAATGGTCAGTCGTCAGAACTTTATGCGGCTACAAGTAGAGTTCCTCAAGGGTCTGTCCTGGGCCATCATCTTTTCTCGCTGTTTATTGACTATGTTTCGACAGTTATGCAAAGCCCTTCAATTGTGTTATTGGCTGATAACGCGAAACTGTTCAAAGCGGTAAAATATGTTAATGATTGCGCCACTCTTCAGAAGGACATTAGAAATGTTTCGTCATGGTACGCTGAAAACAAGCTGGTCATAAATGCATCTAAAACGAAAGTTGTAAGCTTCGCGCGGAAGTCTAGCAGGACTTTATTTCCTTATAGCATTAGAGACGTTCTCCTGTCAGGAGCTCAGGGAACGAAGGACCTTGGAGTGCACTTCGATAGCTCTTTGAAGTTCTCGCCCCACGCTCAACAGACGAGGCAGCGTGTACTTCGAGCGCTCGGCACAGTATGTCGGGTGACGAGGGACTTCAAACAAGCTTGGCCATTTTTAACTTTATACAAGACCCTATGCCTTTTAGTTCTGGACTACGCCTCCGTGGTTTGGGGCGGCACTTGTAGGTCAAATTGCGAACGTCTCCAAAATGTGCAAAAAAATAGTCGAACCTATATTTAAACGTGGGGTCTGTTAAAAGCCTTCCATCTCCATAGAGCTAACACAGAATCTCACGTTACCTACCATCACCTGCAGACGCAATAAATCGGATCTTCTTTTTCTTCACAAATTATTAGATGAAAAAATTTGGCGCTCGCATTTGCTCTTTAATGTGCGCTTGTACATTCCTTGCTTGTTCCAATGCTGTTTCCACAAGGAAACAGCGCGCCTTTCAGCCTCCAGATTTTTGTGACCGTTTATCCAGGGTGCAGGCGACATATAACGCCCATTCAGAGTGCCTGGATATCTCCACGCCCAATTTTAATATTTTCCCGAAAGGAATTGCAGAGGAATTTCAATAACTGCACTCCCATATCTGTTGTGTGTTCCGCCATTCTGCAATCCTTTTGTCTGTTTCTATACTTTTACTTTGCATTCTCTTCGGGTATACATTTTATGCTCTGTTAAAATCTGTATTCGCGAAATTATTATCTCTTTTATGTGTGCGCGCGTGTGTATATGTGTGTGAGCTTGCATTGTTCTTCCTGTGCATTATTTTGCCGAATGCGCCAGCACCAAGACCGTTGAGGTTGTTCCTGGGCACCTTAATAAACATCTTTGATTGATTCGTTGATTGATAATGGTTATCATTATTTAGAAAATGCACGTCAGGAAATCGTTTCTCACTTCTGTGGATCCTTACAACGACATTTAGGCAAACATTCGTTGTATGTATAATGACTGTAAACAACGCTCACACAGCCAAACACAAAGCCGGCCATCGCAGCTGCACACGCGGGACACGCCACGTGCGTGCATCGTCGGCAGGATCAAGCTCGCCGCGCCCTCTCCTCGCCCGAGCTGTGCGGAGGGCGACGACGGCGCAAGTTCATCGAAGGCGGCCGAACAAGTGCGTTTCTGTCTGCGGACGGAGCTGCAAGCGGGAGCAATGTCGGTGCCCACATATCTGCATCAGTACCGCGCGTCACGTGACATCACCCGGGCGCAAGGTCGTTCGCGGGGAAAAAATTATTTGGGCCATGGCCACACGGCCCTGAAGCCCAGATAGCAACGCATGCAGTACTGTAGCTCCTGGAGTCGAGGCACCTCAGTGAACGACCGTGTAGTTCAGACGTACTCTTCGGAACGAAGCGCCAACATCAAAGTTTTCTCTCCTTTCTCTCTTTCTTTTTATCCCTTAGCCCCGTTCACCATGCGCATCATTACTGTCATCATCGGCCTGTATTTAGGTTCCCCGCAAGACAAAGGCCTCTTTTGCAGATGTTTAATTAACACCCTGTTTTGCGCTAGCCATTTAATACTTCCGCCTGCGAATTTCTTAATCTCATCACCCACCCCCTAGTTTTCTGCCGTTCTCGACTGCACTTCCCTTGTCTCCATTATGCACTTCCCTTGTATCCATTATGTAACCCTAATCGGTTACAGGTTATTTGCCCTACGCATTACATGACCTGCCCACTTAATTCTTTTGCACTTATAGTCAACAAGAATATCGGCTATCCCCGTTTTCTATCACATACACACCGCTGTCTTCCTGTCTTGACGTTGCACCCAACATTTTTCGTCCCATCGCTCCTTGCGCGATCCTTAACATGTTCTCCAGCTTCTTTTTTAACCTCCAAGTTCCTGCCCCATACGTTAGCACCGGTAGAATGTAATGATTGTACACTTTTTCTTTGAAACGACAGGGGTGACCTCCCACTCAGGATTTGGTAATGACTGCCGTATGCAATCCAACCCATTTTGGTTCGTTTGTAGATATCCTTCTCATGAGCAGCCTATATACGGGAGCCAACTGACTGTAGAGTCACGTTTAAAATGAGCTGCAACGCCGTGCCCATGGTAAACAGTGTTTGGCGACTGCACGGCAGCGCCGACGTGCGAAGAATTGATTTAATGAGTGCCTTTAAATTGAAACGACGTCCAGTTCTCCACTGCCTCGTATGTTAGCGATGCCGTACAGTTCTTGGGGCCTCCCTTCGACCACGGCCATCGTGTTACAGCTCAAATTGAACACGACTTTAGTTCCGGTTGACTTGCTTCCTCCCTCTTCCTCTCCCTGGGGGCATGAGTGACACCTAAGTTGAAGCAAGATATAATCTAGAAGCCCTTCAGCAACCCTGTGCAAGTTTTACGTCGCCATTCGGGGAACTCTAATAAAGAGTAGGCCCCATCTGGTACGAAACAAGGCGGAAACAAAAGCTCAAACGTACCGAGGTCACAGCCTCGCAGATCTTGACTCAGTCCTCGCTCCGTTTGCTGGCGCTGTGCGTTTCCAATGCGATACCATGTATAGTCCAAAAAATTATGTTTGTAACAAGATCCCTCGTTAATAGACGTATTATAATACCTAACCGAGAACAATAAATATGTGCGCATGCCGTGCGCAGATCAGTGCGAGTGCACGAGTGGTTCCTGTCGTTTCAGCTTCCCATGCAGAAAAGAATGAAAAGCGTCATGATGCTATAGCTATATTTAAGGAATGCTCGCAATGTGGAGGTTAAAATTGCAAGCAATGCCGTGGAGCTTTTACGGTTTGCGAATCATCATAGCTCGAAGCTGCTTTAAATGCTGTGACTACTAAACAACCACTAGATTCCAAAGGACGATAAAGCAGCGTCCAAAATCAGCATATCGCCATGTGTCTCCGGCTGAGTGCACGACGACACAGCATGACGACCAACAGGCTTGTTCAGTTAAGAGTGAAGGTCACATGCACTTGCCAAGGGCACCCTGCTTCAACTAGCAAAACTCAAAAGAGGGAATAATTTGGCAAGAAAAGTGAGAATGCATTTACTCGAGGATATATTCCAGACACATGGGTGCAGCGGTGGCGCAGAGAGCATTCGCCTCGCGTGCAAGAGGACCATGGTTCGAATTCCGGTGCCGCGCAATTTTTAATCAGATGAAAAAAAAATCCGTGTGTTGATAAAATTGCATAAACCGGCCTGGAGTGCGGCCTGATCCCGGTGACCAGAACCAGTAACGCACTCACTCACCAGAGCACGATTAGCCACCCCGGTGCAGTACTTGGCCACAACCTATTTTATTTGATGCATACAACAATCAAAGCCCCGGCCCTCAGTCCCCAGCAGCTGCGAACCAATTGACCACGACAGCGGTCAGACTTGCGACTCAGCAGAGGGTGCTAAGAATACCTGGGTCCGGACAGGTCGCCTCCGGAATCTGAACCTGGCAACGTTTAACGTTAGTACGTTGTCTAGTGAGGCGAGTCTAGCAGTGCTATTGGAGGAATTAGAGAGCAGCAAATGGGGTTTAATAGGGTTCAGTGAAGTTAGGAGGACGAAAGAAGCAAATACAGTGCTAAAAAGCGGGCACGTCCTGTGCTACCGGGCTTTAGTGGAGAGACGAGAAATATGAGTCGGATTCCTTATTAATAAGGATATAGTTTGTAACATATAGGAATTCTATTGAATTAACGAGAGGGTGGCAGGTCTTTTGAAACTTAATAAGAGGTACAAATTGAAGGTAGCACAGGTCTACGCCCCTACTACCAATCACGATGACCAGGAAGTCGAAAGCTTCTATGAAGACGTGGAATCAGCGATGGGTAAAGTCAAAACAAAATACACTATACTGATGGGCGACTTCAATGCCAGGGTAGGCAAGAAACAGGCTGGAGACAAGACCATGGATGAATATGGCATAGGCACTAGGAATAGCAGGGGAGAGTTATTAGTAGAGTTTGCAGAACAGAATATTATGCGGATAATCAATACCTTCTGCCGCAAGCGCGATAGCCGAAAGTGGACGTGGAGGAGGCCGAATGGCGAGACTAGAACGAAATAGACTTTATTCTCTGGGCTAACCCTTGGCACCACACAAGGTGTTGACGTGCTCGGCAAGGTGCGCTGCAGTGACCCTAGGATGGTGAGAACTGGAATTAGCCTAGACTTGAGGAGGGAACGGAAGAAACTGGTACATAAGAAGCCGATCAATGAGTTAGCGGTAAGAGGGAAAACAGAGTAATTCCGGATCAAGCTACAGAACAGGTATTCGGCTTTAACTTGGGAAGAGGACCTTAGTGTTGAAACAATGAACGACAATCTTGTGGGCATCATTAAGGAGTGTGCAATGGAAGTCGGTGGTAACACCGATAGGCAGGATACCAGCAAACTATCGCAGGAGACGAAAGATCTGATCAAGAAACGCCAATGTATGAAAGCATCTAACCCTACAGCTAGAATAGAACTGGCAGAACTTTCCAAGGTAATAAACAAGTTAATAAACAAATAAACAATTGAACATGCTCTGAGCAATGGAGGAAGCCTAAAAGCAGTGAAGAAGAAACTAGGAATAGGCAAGTATCAGATTTAAACCTTAATAGACAAAGCCGGCAATATCATTACTAATATGCATGAGATAGTTCAAGTGGCTGAGGAGTTCTATAAACATTTATGCAGTACGAGTGGCACCCACGACTATAATGGAAGAAAGAATAGTCTAGAGGAATTTGAAATCCCACAAGTTACGCCAGAAGAAGTAAAGAAAGCCTTGGGAGCTATGCAAAAGGGGATGGCAGCTGGGGAGGATCAGGTAACAGCAGATTTGTTGAAGGATGGTGGACAGATTGTTCTAGAAAAACTGGCCTCCCTGTATGAACAATGCCTCATGACTTCGAGCCTACTGGAATCTTGTAAGAACGCTAACACAATCCTAATCCATAAGAAAGGGGACGCCAAAGACTTGAAAAATTATAGACCGATCAGCTTACTGTCTGTTGCCTACAAAGTATTTACTAAGGTAATCGCAAATAGAATCAGGAACATCTTAGACTTCTGTCAGCCAAAGGACCAGGCAGGATTCCGTAAAGGCTACTCAACAATAGACCATATTCACACTATCAATCAGGTGATAGAGAAATGTGCGGAATATAATCAACCCTTATATATAGCTTTCACTGATTACGAGAAAGCGTTTGATTCAGCCTAAACCTCAGCAGTCATGGAGGCATTACAGAATCGGGGTGTAGACGAGCCGTATGTAAAAATACTGAAAAATCTGTATAGCGGCTCCACAGCCACCGTAGTCCTCCATAAAGAAAGCAATAAAATCCCTGTAAAGTAAGGCGTCAGGCAGGGAGATACGATTTCTCCAATGCTATTCACAGCGTGTTTACAGGAGGTATTCAGATAACTGGATTGGGAAGAAGTGAGGAAAACGTTAATGGAGAATACCTTAGTAACTTGCGATTCGCTAATGATATTGCCTTGCTTAGTAACTGAAGGGACCAATCGCAATGCATGCTCAGTCACCTGGAGATGGAAAGCAGAAGGGTGGGTCTAAAAATTAATCTGCAGAAAACTAAAGTAATGTTTAACAGTCTTGGAAGAGAACAGCAGTTTACGATAGGTAGCGAGGCACTGGAAGTGGTAAGGCAATACATCTACTTAGGACAGGTGGTTACCGCGGATCCGGATCATGAGACTAAAATAATCAGAAGAATAAAAATTGGCTGGGGTGCGTTTGGCAGGCATTCTCAGATTATGAACAGCAAGTTGCCATTAACTGTAGCTGTGTCTTACCAGTACTCACGTACGGGCCAGAAGCCTGGAGGCTTACGAAAAGGGTTCTACTTAAGTGGCAGACGACGCAACGAGATATGGAAAGAAGAATGATAGGTGTAACGTTAAGGGATAACAAAAGAGCAGATTGGGTTAGGGAACAAACGCGAGTTAATGACATCTTAGTTGAAATCAAGAAAAAGAAATGGGCATGGGTAGGAACTGTAATGAGGAGGGAAGATTACCTATGGTCATTAAGGGTTACAGACTGGATTCAAAGGGAAGGGAAGCGTAGCAGGGTGCGGCAGAAGGTTAGGTGGGCGGATGAGATTAAGAAGTTTGCAGGGACAGCATGGCCACAATTAGTACATGACGGGAGTATTTGGAGAAGTATGGGAAAGGCCTTTGCCCTGCTGTGGGCGTAACCAGGCTGATGATGATGGTGATGATATTGCAGACAGATTACCAAAGATGGGACAACTGTGCATCAGTGACGACGTAATTCTTTAGAGCGCGCAAATGGCGCTGAGCGACTGCTGCAAAAAATTACATTTGGAACCCCTCCCTCTGCTACTGAGAATCGGAAGGGTCCTCTACGCAACATCGCTCTCATCAGCTATCGCTAGCGATGTGACTGTTGATGTGATCTCACGTCACTTGACTGATTGTCCTTCTGTATATCCCCTCGTGGCGAATCAAATGAAATGAGGCATGGTCGCATAACTGAAAGTCGAATGCGAAAGAGAGAGTGTTACAGGCACACTTAACGCGAGCTTTCTGTACTCAAGGAATGGCATTACAGGAAATAACGTGCTGATTGATTGATTGATTGATTGATTAACTTATTATTAGGTTCCAAGTAAGCTACTCTTAAAGCCACTGAGGGCTTTTAGAGACACCAATATGCAGGAATCTCGAATAATTTCGGCAACCTGAAGTTCTAAAGTAGGCGATATTCTGCCCACAATCGTTTCTTGCATTCCCGCCTCATAGGAATGTTACCACTGCTTCCTGAAATCGGACACGTGACTTCGTGCATAGCAGCAAACAACGTATCAACTTAGCCGCCGTGGTGGGTAGCAGTGCGAGCGTATTGTCATGTATTGTCGTCATATGCTGCTGTGCATGATTTAAGACCGTGAGGTATTAAAGCAAACAGGTCAACTCGTTGTATGGTTGCTCACTATGGCAGCCACATCAATAAATGAAAAAAGAAATCTGATGTGACTTTTCCCCATGGTACATGGTCATTACTTAAGAACGCGGTCCGTGGTAGAGAAGTTTTGCTGCTTTGTAAACCTGAAAGAATACGGGATATCTTCATCAAGAGCCCCATTTGCATTCATTTTTAAGCCCGACCAAATTACTCTTTACAACACAATGCGTTGGCGGGCTAGTTGGTGCGAATCCATGAATACTTTGTTTAGCGCGAAACGACAGACACAAGAAAGACGACAGGACAAGGCGCTACTCTCAACTGACATCATTTTATTGCGTCACTCCTTTATAGACCGCTCAAACAAGAGGAACATGCGCAGTGAGCATGAGCACCATGCGGTGGTGCGGCGGAGCACCATACTGTGGGCCCTGATATTTGTGTGTCTGTGTCATCTCCTGATCCTGCTGTTCTGGTCAGTCACATAGCTTTTGCTGTGTGCCGTGCAAGGATGCTTACGTTCTGCATGAAGAATGGACATGTTCCTCAAGACGTGGCGAGTCTCTTCGGGAACGTGAGACCTTCTGTCGGTCACGTGCGGCGAATGTGTCGGATTCTTCGTTCTGAAATTTGGCGGCAGGTACGCCTTCTGTACGACTGGTTGAGAGCTGTATGCCACTCACGCGATGCACCTATTGTGGCCGAGAAGAAGTTTCGTTTCTACAGACGTCTATCAACTCAGACTACAGAATTCTGGTGGACACAGCTGCTGCTACTCCTCCGGTCCAGACTCCCGCGCAGAAAGGAAACAACGCAACCTGTCACCGCTGGTTTCCAGGTACTCGGTGACGTCAGGCTTGCCGACGAAGTTGCTGCATTGTTAAAAAATGGGCCGAAGTATAGCACAGAACCAAGAATTCCTGCACATGAGCTACTGGCTTTGAACAGGCGCATCGCAAGGAAAGCAGAACTAGAGGACCAGGAGCGGTGCCTCCTTGATGGGGTGGACTGCCTTCGTAGGACCGTCACCGGGAGCGCGCCACCTTCGACAGCTGTGATCAAAAGGACAGTATCTTTCTCTAGAGACAATGAACTTCGGCTGTTACTGAGTGACAAAGAGGGCGGTTTTGTGATAGCTCCGTCTGCGGTCTTCAACAAAAAAGCCACTGAGGCTGTCAACAAGAACTTCATTCTGGCAAATGAGAAAGCTCAGAAGGTAAAACGCAAAGTCATATTTCTTTGTTGGAAAATATAGGCCTCACCAAGATTGTGAAAGATGTAAAACAATGTAAGGTGCTTGCTCTAGAGGTTTTTTCACTGCAAAAACGCACAAACCGGATGTGCCTTTCCGTACAATAGTCAGTGAAAACAACTGTTGGCAGGTTTTGGTAAGCCGCTTTTTGCAAAAACAGTTGAAGCATTTAACTATTGACGATCCTTATGGCATAAAAGATTCTTTCGATGTTGTTTCCCTTCTGGAAGACAACCATTCAGTAGCCGACATTTTTTCTGTTGACGTCGAAGATCTTTACTATTCGATACCACATGATGAGCTTTTTCGCAGTGTGATGACGTGCATCGAAGAAAGCGGCGGCGTAGATTTTCGCAATGTGACCGGGTTGCCTTCGGAAGGTTTCATGTCCCTTCTCGAATTTTACTTAAGTGCAACTTTTATCCAGTTCGATAATAACCTTTTTATCCAGAAAAATGGTGTGTGTATTGGTTCATGTGTGGCGCCTGCTCTTTGTAATATTTTTTTATCGTTTGTCGACCGCGCTCTTAAGTGCCTTAAACAATGACTCGGTTCAAATTTTTAGATATGTTGACGATTTTCTTTTTGTGATAAAACAGACTAACAACGAATGCTCCGTGACGGTAGCTGATATTTTAACTCTGTTCAGTGACAATGGCAAAGGTTTAACTTTCACACATGAGCTATCTAGGGAAGGTAAACTCCAGTTTTTAGATTTGCAGCTATCCTTACAAACAGGCCACGCCTGTTGGATGTACTCGCCACGTGCACGTAAGGAACTTTTACCTTACGCGTGTGCGCACTCCAAGACTGTGAAACGCGCTATTGCTTTGATGTGTTTAGAATCTTCCTTAAAGAAATCTTGTCATCACTCTACGAACATGAGTTTCATTGCACAGTTTAATAGGCTGCAGGCTGCTGGTTACCCAAGTGTGGTGGTGACGTCAGTCTCGGAGGTTTGGCTTCAAAAACTGAAAGGGAAGCGGCACAGAAGTAAATGCATCACACAAAAGAAGAGGCCTGAAGTTGTGCCGTATTGCGACAGAGTGGCTCACAATCTAAAGAATGTCGCCACTAGATACCAAATTGTGCAACCGTATTTCTAAAGCAAGTAAAAAACCTGATTGTGAAAAGAATCACGTGAAGTTTGTAGATTGCAGAGTCGGTGTGGTTTATAAGATTCCCTTGTCATGTGGCAAAGTGTATGTAGGGCATTCAGGCCGCTGTGTTAACGAGCGCCTTAGAGAACATGAGCGATTCATACCAACAGGCACAGGTTCCAATTTGGCTCTGCATTGTAAAACATGCAAGTGCAAACCGCTGTTTCGTGATACCACGATTTTGAAGATGAGCCGTGACACCACCGCCCGAGAGTTATCGGAAGCATTTTTCATTCAGTCATGGGGGTCACAGTGCATTAGTGTGCCTTCCTTAACCTTGTACAGCGCTGAATTTAGTTTTTTGGATTCTGTCGCATGAGTGCGCTCTTGGGATTGGATGTTGGTGGCTCCACCGCATGGTGCTCATGCTCACTGCGCATGTTCCTCTTGTTTGAGCGGTCTATAAAAGAGTGACGCAATAAAATGATGTCAGTTGAGAGTAGCGCCTTGTCCTGTCGTCTTTCTTGTGTCTGTCGTTTCGCGCTAAACAAAGTATTCATGGGTACTCTTTACAAATAACAAAAAAATTCAAACCACAGTGGGCTGAATTCAACGATAGATGTACTTTCAACGAGAACGTCGAGATTCTGTAAATAATATTCTAAAGATGTTTATCGATGCCGATTAGAGGTATAACTGAAATTCGTGGCCAATGGAATTGTTATTGCTACAATTCGCCGCGCTTCTGTTGCATCGTATATCGGTTGCTTTACCCGTGTATTTCTGAAGAAATCGATGAGGTGGACTACATCACTTGGCCCTGTCAGTGCTTCAGTATCAAACAAAAAACTCAACTTGACAAACTGCAAGCGAGAGAATTTGCCAACTTTTGTTTGGAACATATAATATTCTGCGAAGGAGTGAGGATAGTTTGTAAGGTTTAACGCCTTCTACTAATGGACACGTGGTAAGAGGTACAGCGTAAGATGAAGAAGTGAAGCAATTGCCCGCCCAGACTGGCAGACTGTCTGGAATAAACACCGTAGCCAACCTACTAACAAACCAACAAAAAAATTTTGCCATCCCCGGCCTGCGAAATTCGATGCCCAGCGAAGCTGTTGAAAACCACCACTAAACTGCTGAGGTGGGGTATGCAATGCTTTGTTGCTTCATAGTAATGGTATGAATGGTAGTAATGATAATTTCGACAGCCCGCCGTCGCCTATAGCGGTGCTACAAAAACATTTAAATGAGTTCATAGGCTGGTTATTCCATAAAAGAAAGTACAGGGGCGTCACAGCTCACCTAGCAAGCTGCTGTCACTGTGGCAGCTTGCTAGGTGACCTGTATCGGGAAACGTTTGCGGGAAGCCCTACGTGCTTCGCATTGCTATCGCGAGCGTCTTATCACCATCCTATGGTTTTCTTGAGCTTGTTTTTTATTGTAACATGTGCTGTTCTTTCCGTGTGTTGTATGCGTGATCTCAAGAAATGTATGCACTGCTCGCTGCGGCAGAGTACTTTGCTGAGTGCTTGTAGCCCCTGCCTTAAGGGACTATGAGCCATTGCGTTTTTCGCGTGATTACAGAAGTATAAACCATTAGTGATAGTTTTCTGTCGACAAACGCGAGGTCCCGGGATCCTAGCCATATGCAGCTATGATACATATGTTCCTACTAGGCAAAAGCTGAAATTTTCCTTATTAGATATACTGCGCACAAATTAAGTAATGAAAATAAAAGCTCAGTGACTTGGATGGACATAATGTTTCCCTTTTTATCGCAGCTTCGCCCTAAATTCTCCAATTAGGAACTGTATAAAAAAAAACTATACCACACTTGCTTGCAAGACAGCTGCATTATGCTGGCAGCAGGATCTCGGCTACTTCCGAAACTAGTTTAGTAGAACAGCCGCTGATAAATGGATTACGAAATATGCACAAAATAAAAAAAAAATCGCTTGCTGATTTTAATCTTGCTGACTTTATTGCGGAAATTCTGGCGTGTCATTGCTTTAAAAATATAAACTATTGTAGCACTTCAAAAGACGCAGGTATCAAATTTGACAGGTATCTTTAAAGGTCATCATACCCTGCTGGTGAAACAGCGCACTGACACGGACACAGAGAAGACACACAAGACGACACTCGCTGCTGCGTGTCTCTTCTGTGTCCGTGCGCTGCTTCACCAGCAAGGTACGATGATCAATCACTAACTAGTACAACGTTCCACATCACTCATATTTAAAGGAATATTTTATAATCTTGATGCCACTGTTAGTAAAGCTTTACAGAGTGTAACCGTTCGTACGGGTGAATCAATGCTGGCATCAGTGGGAGTACAATACAGATAGCACAGAGCACTAGATTTCGAGTTGTTGACGTTGGTAGCATCCCTATTGAGAGATTACAGAAATACAAATAGGCGGAACACCGGCATCCCCCTTATGCCAGGCATTCACGTAGACTTCCAGTTCAAGCACACGTGACACAATTTTCGTTCACTATACATCGATAGTGCTAACGCCTTCGTTGTATTGTTGGGCGGAACAAGGGCGGGGAGAAGCTATGCTCAACAATATAACATGACGCACCAACTGTCAACAGTTCGGAAATGCATTACATAACCTTAAAAATTCCACCAATTTTCTAATAACTTTATGTGGTTAACGTTCAGTTTTGATACACATCGCTAACCTTCAACGCCATTAGACAAACCCAGAAGCGGCACATATGAATAAATTATAAGTTTTTAGAGCATTGTTTTGAGCAAACAAATGTAGACTCAACGCATTAAGTCTTACGTTGTCACTTCTTGAATAGAAACAGTCGTCAAATTCACTCGCGGTGTACTTGAAAACGTGAAAGAAGCGAACTGACTGCGCATAATTGGACGACGAACACGCCCACGTGTCCGTGTTTCACCTCTCTTTTGCCGCACATTTTGCGCATGTCAAGCAAAGTTGGTTCTTTACTGGTCCACGCACATCTGTTGAATTGAATCACTGTCTTGCCAGCATGAATAGCTTGCCACTATGTATTGCCAGTCTGTCTTCACACTCTGTCTTGCCAGTCTCAACAAGGTTCTTGTCTTGACGGACAACCACCTTTTTCTGTTGACTGAAAACATCTGCGGCCGAATTCACAAAACGTTCTTACGTTGAAAGCGTTCGTGCTAGACTATAGTGATGTAGAACATGTTATTAGTGAAGGTGATCAGCCAATGAAAACATCACTTACGAACAAAAAGCTTTGTAAGTTCGGCCCCTGTATAATTCTTTCCCGCGGAATGACTTGATAAAGTGCGTAGCTGACTGCGTTGACAAGTTTGGAGCAGTTTGATTTCAAAACGCTTCCGGCTTGACTTGGAACAAATCTCTACAATTTCTCACTTTTCATGTTAACTCGACCTACTCGACCTTAGATGGAAGTGTTCAACAAAAAAGAAATGGCTTATGCCTTTTGTCGGAGGAAGAAGAGGTGGCCGAAGAAGGTATAACTTCGCGAACTACTGAGCGTCCACCTACTTCAAACGAGGAAGTAACCGCCAATTACACGTCGCAAGAGGCCCAAATTGTAATCACACCAGTCGATGTTAACCAGACCCAATGCACATGCTCCAACGATAATACAGAAGGCGTAGATGAAATGGACATGGATCCTCGATTGTTAAAACGATGTAGGTCCCATTTGTCTAAAAAAGCTACGACTCTAACTCAGGCAAAGACAAAAAGGTATCAGAAAGACAGCCTTACCAAGGAAGATTTCTTAAAGGAAAACATTTTAGGTAAGGCAGTTACTGAGTCCATACTTACGCAACCATAGGTCTCCTCAAAATTATTCATTGGAATTGCCGATCAATTTACTCAGCAGCAACAGATTTATTGTATCTATCATCGAAATTCTCGCCGGATATCATCGCTTTGCCAGAAACATGGCTTTGAGTACATCAAAGTTTTCAATTGACGAACTATCGATCTTTCCGACTGGACCGTCCATCGAAGGGCGGAGGTTTAGCTTTCTTTATCAATAACAGAATCAGCCTTAAAGCAAAGATTTCATATAAACATATGTCCCCCGAAAGTGAAATTCTCGCATTAGATATAACCATACCCGGGTGTCTACCTTTCTCGTTAGTAAACGCATACTTTCCCGCGGGTGTACAGAACACTCGATGTTTGAATTCAGCAGTGACTTTATGGTGTAAGGACGAAATTCTGGTTGGAGATTTCAACTCCCATCACACGTGCTGGGGCTTTCGAACTGACCAATGTGGCAAACGCTTGTGGGATTGGACAATAGATAATAATCTGTGTTGTCTGAACTCTAGAATTCCTACACATATTTGTAAACAGTCCCGCTCCGCATTGGATTTAAGTTTCGTAAGTTCGTCCTTCACTAACTCATCCTGGACAGCCTTGGACTGTGCAACCAACAGTGACCACATTCCAATAATGGTTGAAATTGCTTGCCCGATTATGCCATCGTGCTCCCAGGTACGCGTATTTGTAGATTATAATAAATTTAAATCCAATCTTAAGGTACATTCGGCTTCTCATTCCGAAGAGCAGGAAGACACCAAGGCTATGAAACTTTGTGCGGTAATTAAAAGAACATACAAAAAGGCTGAATTCAGTGTTACATCTGCAAAGCAAACATCTTACAACCCTTGGTGGAATACAGACTGCACGCGAGACCACCGACGCCGACAGGCAGCTTGGAAGCAGCTCCTCTACAACCAGTGCCCCAAAAATTGGTTTGATTACAAGTTTCAATCTGCAGTCTTTAAACGTACAGTTGCTGAAGCTAAAGAGGATTATCATAGGAAACACTATGATTTCCTTTCTAAATCTAAAAACAAAAAATCTTTGTTTAGATATATGAGATATCGGAAAATTCTGCCATCGCCAGATAATATTGATTATGTCAATCTGTCTCCCGATGAAATGAGAAAATCTCTTGAACTCCTGGCTAAAGGCTTGGAGAGTAGATTCACGTCATCGATGTCGTACAATTTGCAAAAAGTAGCCCCATCCTTAGTGTATACTGAAGTTACATTGCCTGAATTATCCCAAGTGATTCGAAACTTCCCTTTGTCAGCCCCTGGTCCTGTGGAATTACCGTGCACATGGTAAAAATTTTATTTGATCTATCTCCTGGAGACCTTCTAAACGTTATAAACTATTCCTTACACAAAGCCTGGATACTTAACGATTGGAAAGTAGCTAAAGTAATCCCGATACCTAAAAAACAAGGACTAGGTTATAACATAGAAAACATCAGACCTATTTCTCTTACTTCTAATAAGGTCAAAGTCATAGAGAGGGTATTACACTGCCGAAATACTATCTGGATGACGGATAATTTAATATTAAGTCCAAATCAAATAGGCTTTAGAGCTAATTGCTCAATATGGTGTGCCCATGCTGATGTAGAGAGCCGCATCCAACTTGACCGGAAAAGGAGAGAATATTCTGCTTTGATGAAATTAGATATAGCTAAAGCTTATGACAGCGTCGAACATTCGATTCTACTGGATATTTTGCAGCGTCGTAATTTCCCCAATTATATAACCGCGTGGGTGGCAGAATTTTTGCGATCAAGCGAATTTTATTGCTTCAAGGACGGATGTTCTTCGTCTAAATTCAGACAAACTCGCGGAGTTCCCCAAGGATCTGTCCTATCCCCACTATTATTTAATATATTAATGAGCTCTATCCCCACTTGTGAGGACGTGCACGTTTACGTGTATGCAGATGACATTGCATTTTTTGCTGCCGACACTGACATTAACACATTATACGAAAAATTACAGATACATGAGCATGCTAGAAGTATGGCTTCAGACAATTTGTATGTCATTAAACGTAAGCAAAAGCGCCATTTTAGTGTTCTCGGTCATAGATCCGGTTTCAATTTCTATAACTTATATAACTTATAATTTCTATAACTTATAGCTTATAACTTCCACAGGTTGAGTCTCTAAAATATTTGGGAATCACATATAATGGTAAACTCAACTGGAGTCTACACATAGAGAGTGTAGCAGGTAAGGCACAACGTGCTTAGGTATTCTGCGCAGAATGAGTAACCGGAAATATGGACTACGTAGGGATTCATTGTTGATGATTTATAAACTGTATGTGCGCCCCATATTGGAATTTGGGTGTGTCTTGTTCTCAGGCGGACCTGCTTATAAAATAAAGCCTCTGGTTCTTTTGGAGCGTGAAACCCTACGCCTGTGTCTGGGACTCCCCAGGTTTGTGGCTATTAATGTTATCTACCAAGAAGCGCGCCTTCCAACATTGCCCTGCAGATTTCGCATCTTAACAGTTCAAGCATTCCTGAAATTTTACAGCTTGCCGCTTAGACGATCTGAATACGCATTCATTAATGATCCAAATTCATTCTTCCTTGCTCATTGGCCTCGATTTCACACTCCACAGATCATATTTGTTCAAAAACAATTAGATAGCCTGAATGTGAACATTGGAGAGATAATTCCGTCAACCGAATCACATCAGAATATTAAGATGGATTTTGATGACCAATAAAGACGTTTCTAACATTAGTTCCTCCGCAGTTGAATTCTCCAAAACTATTATGGATACCTGGACATTGTGGCTTACATATAAATGAAATGGCAGACGCATTAGCGCGAGCATCCCCGAGTGGACCTATAATGCCGGTTCTTCCTTTGGTGGCTCACATAACAGCAATCAGATATAGAAAATATTCAATTCATAGAGATGTCAGTGAATCAATAACAATATGGACAGAATATCAGCACCTCAAATTTCCGTGCGAAATCCAGTGGTGTCCATCAAGACAATCAGAAGTAGCGGTCACGAGATGACGCTGCCGTGTCCCTCCATTAAACCTATATTTACACAGGACTGGTCTGACGCTATCACCTCTGTGTCCATACTGTCAAGAAACAGATTCACTAGATAATTATTTTTTGGTATGTCGACGATACAAATAGTTAAGAAAAAGACATCTATTACTTCCGTTCGCAAAATTATGGTTAATGTTATCACCAGAAATCATACTATCTTTCGGTGCGTCAGTTATAGGGGTCTGCCACAGGAACGTCTTTGATGCCGTTTGCAGTTACATACAGTCAACAAAACGAATACCTTTTTAACTTTTGTCTTGTATTTTATTTGTTTTTGTATGTTTTCTTATCTCTTTCGTTCTATATTTTTTTATCATCGAATAAGTGGCACTTCAAAAAGAATAGGTGAACGTTTCAGCACGCAATTCTTGGCCAATCCCCCAGTGTGGGTATGAGCCATAACATGAGGCAATCATCATCATCATCAGGTAGATGCACTTCACGTCGGTTCCGTCTTCGTTCAATGATTTCGCAAGGAAGTCACCAAAATTCATCGACTTTTTGCTACCATGTCACGCAGCAAGTTACCAAGATTCTGCCGATACCACCTTCAAGGTGGGAATCCCATTTTTCGAACTTCTACGCCAAATTTTCGTCTGTGCCACACCGGCAGCCGCGGCGGTGGCTGCCGCGAGCCTAGGCCTATAGGCGCCCCCGCAAAAAAGTACACGTGGCGCGCGCCCACGCTCGCTCGCAGACGGAAGAAATGGAGGTTCTCGTGGAAGGGGAGAACATTTCCCAAGAAGAATTTGAGGCCGGCACGGGCTGGAGTACCGTCGGCTCGAAAAAGCAGGCCGTTGAGAGATACAATACGAGCAGTTTCGGCGCCCACCTCGGCACCAGCGGTAGAAAGAAGCGCGAGCAGAAACTGAAACAGCAGTTAATCAAGGCCAGCCGCATGCCATATCTACCGAAGGGTGATTTCAAGGTTATCATCCGCCCAAAGGGAGGCCTCAAGATTGGCGAACTAAGAGCGGCCCGAGTAGCCCCGTGAGCCTACCAAGCTGCTGGCATACCCGGGGAGCACAGGGAAGACGACACCGTGTGTCTCAACGTATACCAGAACATCGTCGTAGAGAGTACCCCAAGTGAAGCCAACGCAGACCGATACCAAAGAGTCGAGCGCCTCGTGGTCAACGGCCAGGCCTATGAGACCAACGCCTATGAATCGGCACCCGACTTAACTTCCAAAGGAGTCATCAGGGGTATACCTCTTGAAGATTCACCCCGGGACATCACCGCCCAGGTCGTTACTCCCAAGAATCCTACGGCAATCGCTGCGTAACGACTCAGCAATACCACTACGGTCATCATGCTGTTTTCCGGACTGAAAGTTCCCTCCTTTGTCCGCTACGGAGGTGCTCTCGTCAGGTGCGCGTTGTACAGAAAACAACTTGACCTGTGCTTCCAATGCGGCAGACTGGGCCACCGCATGGACGTGTGCCCCAGTCCGCAGGACCGCATCTGTAGAGGCTGCGGCACGGCCAACCCAGGTCTCGACCACCAATGCAACCCGCTTTGCCAACTTTGCAGGGGTGAGCACTTAACGGCCGATAAGAATTGCAAGGCTCGCTTCAAGACACCATATATAGTCAAGAGACGACGTTAAGAAAGACAACGACCACAGGAAGAATTCCTAGCATCGGAGGCTACGAGGGTATCAGTTGGACGCCCTTCCCGAGAGACCAGGCCCCGTTCACGCTCGAGGCCCCGCTCGAGAACCAGAAAGTCCAGTTCACGGAGCCACATACCGAGACCGGCCCGAACCAGATCCAGGAGCAGTACGCGTTGGCGTTCCCGCCGCAGCGGAGGCGGCCCGGCGGTAGAAGAGGCTACCCAACAAGGTGAGCTGGGCAGACGCGGTCAAAGGCTCGTCGCGCCGCGGCGGAACTGAGGAGACTGCAGCTTCTAAAGAAATAGCAGAAATGAGACGGGAAAATGCGCAGTTGAGAGAAATAATCTCACACTTCACGAGAGAAATCGAGGAACTTAAGAATAGTCGAAGGGTGGAGATATTTCCCCGTCTGAGTACTTGTAGCTCAGGTGGAGCTGCGATAACTCCTAATAATAGCATGGAGGAGGACGACAACCCTCCGCCACCTAAGAGAAAGGCTCCAGCCGTTAGCAGCTAAACCGGATCACAACTGGCAGACCTAGGGTAGAAATTAACCGAAATGCAGAATCTACTGAAAGAACAAGAGGAAGCCGTCGGCAACCTCACGCTGGCGGTCTCGACCATAATGTCGATACTTGACAAATTCGAAAGTAACGTTGCCAACGTAAGTCTTAGAGTAGCCAAGCTGCAGCCAGTTACCACCGCAGGGGCCCCCATAACTGGGGTCGCATCTAATCAATTCCACGACACCCCTGTAATGTAAACACCGCAGGAGCATCTGGGGTCGTTCAGACCTCCACCCCACGACCAGACCAAAATAGGCAAGCACGGTAAAAAAGGCGCGCTGACGATATGGCAGTGGAATTGCAGGAGTTAAGCAGCAAAAAAAAGCGGTTCTGCAACAACACCTTAAAAGCAAACCGAAACCCGATGTAATAATGCTACAAGAGACACACGAATTAGCAAAACCACCCGGTTACCAAGCCATCGGTCCCCCATCCGGGGAGAACCAAGCGGTAACTACTTTGGTCAGGAAAGGCTTAGTGGTCGTTCGTCACGAGATTAAGCTAGCGCAAACTGAACAAGTATTCGTAGAAATTATACCTAAAAGCAAGAGCCAATGCAGCACGTTTATCCTCAATCTATACAGCAAGCCAGCGCACATACGACAGCGCTTTGTAACCCTTTTTAGGAGGGCCACCAACATTGCGGGCTCCCATCCCCTACTAATCGGGGGAGATTTTAACGCCCCGCAGGAAGCGTGGCGCTATGCCTATACGAGAGCCAAAGGCAAAGCTTTATGGCAGGATATACAGGAAACAGCCCTGACCCTCATCCCCAGCCCCAGCTCCCCCACCAGAATGGGAACAGGGCTGACAAGGGACACCACGCCCGATCTAACATTAGTGAAGAACGCAAGAGGAGCGAGTTGGAATAACACATTCGAAGACCTTGGTAGTGATCACAGAATTCTCGAAACGAAATTATTGGAGAATATAAAGGTCGCACCCAACAAAACCTTCAAATGGACGGACTGGGACCAGTTCCGCAAGAATCGAGCCGGAATGACGCACGCGCCCATCACAGACATTCAACAATGGGCCGAAAAAGTGATGGCTGATGTCAATGAAGTAACAAAGACCGTGACGCCAGAACTTCCTGTCGAGAAGATCGATAGCCACCTGGTGCACATGTAGGAGGCCAAACGATCGCTTCAAACCAGGTGGCAGAAACAAAGACACAATAGGAAGTTGAGGAAACACATAGCGTTACTCAACAAACAAATAGAAGAACACTGCAAAACTCTTAGCAAACAACAGTGGGATGAGATCTGCTACGAGATAGACGGACGGATTGGCACCGGTCACAAATGGCGCCTGCTCCGACACCTGCTAGACCCGACCAAGACCAAGGCAACACATAGGGAAACCATGCGCAAGCTAATACACAAACGCACCAAGGGCGAGGAATAAATCCTTTCCGAACTCTGCGACAGATACGCCCCGCACAGCCCGACTATTCAACACAGAGAATACACGGGAAATCCCAATTTCTCTCTGGACAGAGACTTTGGCGAGGCGGCAATCCGGGCCGCTTTGCAAAAGCTCAACACCAAGTTGGCCGCGGGACCGGACGGCGTAACTAATAAGACCCTTCGTAACTTGGACAACGAGACCATCTCCGAACTGACCAAGTACATTAACGATTGCTGGACCCGAGGGTGCATTCCCAACCAGTGGAAAAGAGCAAAAATGACGTTCATCCCCAAGCCAGGGAAACCTCCCAGATCTGGCCAACCTTCGACCAATATCCGTTACGTCGTGCGTCGGCAAGTTGATGGAGCACGCCTTCCTCATCCGGACCAACGCACACTTGGACGACGTGGAAGCGTATCCAGACACCATGCTCCGGTTTCGAGCTCATCTCTCCACGCAGTATGCAATGTTGCAAATCAAGCACCTGATACTCGACAACAAGACAAGAGGTACCAGGGCGATTCTAGGATTAGACATCAAGAAAGCCTTCGACAATGCAGCTCACGCAGCCATACTACGCAGCATTCCCGCACTTAATCTAGGAAACCGAGCGTACAGCTATGTTCAGGATTTCCTCACAAACAGGAAAGTCTCCTTAACGCTGGGCAAACTCGCATCCGAAGACAGGAACATGGGCAGCGTCGGCACCCCGCAAGGCTTCGGTCATCTCACCGATGCTCTTTAATCTCACTATGATCGGCCTACCCGAGCGCCTGAACGCCATCGAGGGAGTGCATCACACAATATACGCGGATAATGTTACAATCTGGGTGTCCGAGGGAAGTGACGGAGAAATCGAACAGCGATTACAGACCGCGGTCTAGGTGGTGGAAGAGTACCTAGTCGGAACCGGTCTCGTCTGCTCGCCAGAAAAATCGGAACGCCTCCTCTACCGCCCGACGCTTAGGGGAAGACCCCCCAAGGCTTACATCCAGCATGCTGCATACGAAGAAATTTGCATACGCACCAAAGACGGAGAAGAAATACCCAGGCTGAAGCAGATTAAGGTGCTCGGACTCATCATAGAATCGAACGGCAACAACGGAGAAACGGTCAGGCATTTGGAGACTAAGATACCGAACACAATGAGGCTCATCAGAAGAATCACCAACAGACATCAGGGTATGAGGGAGGCCAACGTCGTTAGACTCATACACTCCTTCGTCATTAGCCACATTACCTGTGTGGCCGCCTACCACAACTGGTACGCGGCCGAATATGCCAATCTGAACACCCTCATTAGAAGAGCACACAAGATGGCACTGGGCCTTCCAGACAGCACCAGCACGGAACTTCTGCTACAGCTGGGCGTCCACAACACGCTTGAAGAGTTAATTGAGGCACACCAAATCTCGCAACTCGAAAAACTAGCGAAGACACGAACGGGCAGGAGCATCCTGGACAAACTCGGTATAAGTTATCACAAGCAGCACGGTGATCAGCGTGATCGTGAGCGTGATTTCAAGCGTGATCAGGGAAAAGCTGCAGGTAGCTAATATACCCAAGAACATGAGCCCGAATTCAATCAGGGTCGAAGAGAGAGCACAGCCAAGGCTTTACTCAAAGCCTTCGGTAGGGACAAGGAAGCGCTGTACGTAGACACGGCAGAATACGAGGATCGACGTGCCTTTGCAGTGGCCATCCTCAATACCAAAAAAGAATTGGCCAGTTCTTGTAGCATACGTGTAAAAAACCCCGAGGTAGCGGAAGCGGTGGCGATAGCCGTAGCCACTGTTAACCGCAGTTGTAGATACGTACTCAGTGACTCGCAGACGGTGGTCAGAAACTATGCACGAGGCAAAATTTCGCCGAAGGCTGAGGCTATACTCAAAACCAACGCGTACTATGTCACCTCCGAGGAGATGGAGGAACGACACATTATATGGTTCCCGGCTCACACGTCCCCCGACACCCCCGTACTCAACCTCAACGAGGAGGTCCATCGCGTAGCGCGAGGTCTCACGTTCCGCGCCCGCGAAGAAGGATCCCCTCTTGGGGTTGTAAATCCAACGGAGGCATGGACAGAGAGGGACAGAATGACCAGATACTGTGATATTAAGAAATTTTATCAAAACGCAAGGCGGGTTTAGCCGCCCCCTAACCCCAAACTCGACAGGCCGAAGCGGTAGAATGGAGGCAGCTACAAACAAAGACATTCCCCAGCCCCGTCCATCTCAGAAGGATATATCCCGACATCTACTCAGATGATAACTGCAAATTATGCAGCAAGGCTCACGCATCTCTTAGACACATTCTCTGGGAATGTGAAATTATATGCAAAAAAAATGCAGTTTCCCCAGATGAAGCAGCGGCGCGATGGACGGCCGCGTTGCGCAGCTCAAACCTCGAAAATCAACTATGGGCCATCCAGCAAGCCCGTGAGGCGGCGAGG
This sequence comes from Dermacentor albipictus, assembly GCF_038994185.2. Lineage (NCBI taxonomy): Eukaryota > Metazoa > Arthropoda > Arachnida > Ixodida > Ixodidae > Dermacentor > Dermacentor albipictus. Next base: position 138,235,610 of record NC_091827.1, on the reverse strand, counting down.
AGACAGGACCTGCGGACCTCCTCGGGGGCGGCCTAGGCCCAGGCCACGAATTTGCAGGATTGCTAATAAAGTTTTTACCACCACCATGCCTTTTGTCATGTATTCTCCCCTGCTTAAGTGACTTTTATCTAGTTAATGAAAAGAAGACGACGAAGGGAGCGAGTGGACGCATCTCACCTGGGCTCTATGTTTTTTCTTTGAACTGCCGGATTTTTTGAGTCGCACCTTATTGAACGTGCGTCGACCGGATGCATGAAGTGTAGACCACCGGCAACCCAAATTCCGAGGTAGGGGACCGTTTTTCCCGAATTGAGAGGACTTTTGTGTGCCGAGAGGAGCTCCCGCCGTTGAGCCTAACGTCGACTTCGGCCTTGGCCGGGGGAGCGGTAGGCCCAGCCCGAGCCTCGGTGAAGCCGCCAGCGGAACATCGAACCATCGGTGATTAGGCGAGTGAGCATTGACCAAAGATCCGTACCGCTATGCATGTAGAGGTGGACGGCATCGAAATTTCGCAGGACCAGCGTACAAGATCGCAAGGCTGGGAAACTGCCGGTGAGAGAGTCCGGCACAAAGGCATGGGCAAGCGAGGCCTAAATACCGCACTTCAAACGAGCCAAGATAGCGCCAAGGCCACTGCTGATGTCAACAGCCGGAGCAATAACCTCGGCGGCCTCCATTGTTCTATTGCAAAGGGAAGGAAGGATTTGTTGAAAGCGTTTGTAGTACCATGAAGGCGCTGGATACATAAAGACTTGAATAGATCATGAGATGAGCGCACGGGTGGAAATAAAAGTGAGGAACAAAGGTCTGGAAAGTTACAGTACAATTTATGGAATACGCAGAGTTACGAAATTACGTGTCTTGATGCTAAAAGGGGTAGACCAATAGATAACTTCAAGTTAGTAACGCTGATAGTGTTGTCATAATTCTATAAGATAAAGCGGGAGGCACGATTTTGAGTAGCTTCTAAAGTGTCAATCAAGTACTTTTGATGCGGATTCCAAATTGTAGACGCATATTCTTATTTGGTATGGATGAAAATTTCATATGCTAGTTTACGAATCGACAGAGGAGACAAGGATAGGGATCATTTAGTATAGTTAAGGGATCTTGAGGCAGCGGCTGTTATTTGTTGAATGTTGTTCGACCAATTTAGTTTGTTAGTGAAGATAACGCCGAGGTAGCGGTAACTGTAGACCTCAGATAAGTTCACAGAGCCCAAAGAGTATAGAAATTTGGATGTAGAGCGTTTACGTGATACATGCATTAACTTGCATTTGGAGCCATTTAGTTCCATCATCCAGCGTGAGCACCACTTGTCAATAGAATTTAGGTCATTTTGCAGAATGGATTGGCCAGTGTTAGTGGTGACACCACGGTAAATAACACAGTCATCGGCGAATAGGTGTATTGTGGATGATATGTCTGTTGGGAGGTCGTTATTGTATATTAGAAAAAGGAGTGGGCCGAGGACGAACCCCTGTGGTACACCGGATACTACTTTGGTAGTATCTGAACAGCGACCGTCAACCCAGGTGAACTGGAGGCGATCTGTCAGGAAGCAAATGATCCATGATAGGATTAGTGGGTCGAGGTGAAGGCATGAAAGTTTGGGCACTAGTCGGGGATGAGGGACGCGATCGAAAACCTTTGAAAATCCCAGTAAATTACGTCAGTCTGAAATGAGGAATCTAAGTTTAGGTAGAGATCTATGGTGAATTCGAAAGTTGTGTTTCGCATGATAAGCCCGGACGAAAGTTATGTTGTCTGCTAAAGAAAAAAGAATTTCTGTCGAGGTGGGACGCTATTTGGGAATATATGACGCGTTCTAAAAGTTTACATGCAATACGTGTAAGTGAGATCGGGTGATAATTGGATGGGTCGGAGCGCTTACCAGATTTAAAAATGGGGATTACTTTGCTTAGTTTCCAGTCTCTGGGCATAGTACCCTCGCTTATAGACTGGGTAAAACTGATTTGTAATGTCGGGATATAAATGACGTTATTGGCTTTTAGTATCTTCACCCGTATGTTGTCAGGTCCGGGGGAGCTATATATTTTAAGTTTATTTATTAGGCTTGCGATACCTTCAGCAGTTACATCAATGGGAGGCATTTCAGTGCCGCGAAATCTTGGTAAAACAGGAATGTTGGTGGAAGATCCACAAGTGAAGACGGAAGAGAAGTATAAATTGAAGAAGTCAGAACGCTTTTCAACTGCAACATGGGACCCATTGGGAGTAGTCATGGTAATGTTATGCGACTGATTTCTACTTGGTGCGAGTATTTTCCAAAATTTTTTCGGGTTTACACGGATGATGTTGATAAGATCCTGGTGATAAAATTTTTTTCTTAGAAAGCTCCAGAAGGCTGTTGTACTCACGCAGGCAGGTGAAATACTTCTTCGATTTCAGGGCAGAACCATATTTTTCGCCACTTTGAAAAGGCGCTTTTCCTTTTGTGCTAGTTTTTTTAGTTGGTTTGTGTACCAAGGCTTTCCCATGAGACCATGAATGCACACAAGTGGTACGCGATTATTGATTAAGCCGAGTAGCTTTTCCTTGTACAACAGCCAGTTTGCATCAACACGCCTTTTGAAGGCAGTTTCCTTGAGGTATTAAAAAAATATTCAGTTCACTGTTAATTGGGACACCGCTAGGGGGCCCCGGAGTGCGGACGCGTGTCGCACCGGTTCCGCAAATTTTCTATGGTTTTCGGCGAATTATCTACAGCTATCCTGTTCACGGTATTCCCAGCTGCTTTCGAAAGTTCTACGGACTCTCTCGATACCAGATTTCGGCAGGTGAGCCCGTTTTCCGGCCACTTTTCGAAGATTTTCCGCGTCGCCACGTCGGCACGACAGCCAGGCTGGTAGACAAGGCACGGTAGGCCTAAGCGTCAGCGGAGCCCCAATCCGCTGCGTCGGCTTCCGAGATGGAAGTCGTGCAAGTCGACGGGGAGGAAATATCGCCGGCGGAGCTCGGAAAACAGCAGGGATGGTGCGAGATCAAGCGTAACACCAAGAAGGCGGCGGGTGACGACGGCCCTGCGACGAACCAGCAAGCCGCGACAGCGTCTTCCGAGAAGGCGGCGTCTATAAAGCAAGCGACGCACTACGTGCGGAAGATCACCATGGCGAGCCGAATGCCCAACCTACCCACGGACGACTACAAGATCATCGTGCGGCCCCGGGACGGCATCAACGTGTCGAAGTACCAGAAGGACCGCGTCCATTGCTGCATACGCAACGCAGCAGGCGTGGGACGCGAGGCAGCTGAGGAGGACAGCGTTTGTCTCAATGAGCGTCAAAACGTGATAGTGGTGAGCACTCCGTCAGAAGATCGCGCTAGACGATACGGCAGCATTTGCAAGCTGCGCATTGGCGACCGCGAGTTCGAAGCAAGCGCCTACAGAGCGGCTCCGGAGAACACATCCAAAGGTGTTATCAGGGGCATATCGCTAGACGAAAAGGCGGCGGACGTCGTGAGAAGTCTCGTGAACCAGCGAAACCCGAACGTCCTGCATGCCAAGCGCATGGGGAACACGAGCAACGTGGTCATCCTCTTTGACGGCTACTACGTGCCCCGTTACGTGAACTACGGCGGGATGTTGATGAGGTGCTCTCTCTACAAGAAACAAATCGACATGTGCTACGAGTGCGGTCGTCTGGGACACAGGACCGACGTGTGCCCCAACCCGAACGACAAAAAGTGCCGCGGGTGCGGATGCAGCAACCCACCCGACGACCATCGGTGCGAGCCGGTGTGCCAACTGTGTGGGAAGGGTCACCTTACCGGGGACCGCAAGTGCAAAGCCAGGTACAAGACGCCGTACCTAGTCAAGCGACGGCAATGGGAACGCAGAATGCGCGAGGAGGCTGAGGCCGCTTACGCCAGCAGCAGCACGTACGACTGCAGAGAGGAGAGCTACCGACAACGCCCCACACAGAGACGAGCTAGCGCCGACAGCCGCTCGGCCTCGAGGGAGAGCCGTGCACGTAGCCGCACTCGCTCCCGCACTCGTTCTCGAGCCCGCTCTCGCACCGGCTCCCGCCCCCGCTCGGTGAGGCCTCGCAGCAGGTCGACGGCCCGTGCCAGCCATGCAGCTGCAGCGGAAGATGGACGAGGATCCAATCCCCCACAGGTGAGCTGGGCGGCGGTCGCCTCCGGAGGCGCACCTCGTGCGCCGCTATCGCGACCCGAGACTGCCATTAATAGAAACCCCGGAGGAACTAGAAGCAGCAGTAGCGCTCAGAGTAGCAACTACGGAACAGAAAGCGTGTTACAGAAGCGACTGGATCAGTTAGAATCCGTCATCAAAACACTACAGCAGGAAAATGCTAGGCTAAAGAACGAAATTACCACGTTAAAAGGGGCCCCAGCAACCCCCTCTCCTCCTCCTCTGACCAAACCAGTCGCCGCAGACGCAGCTGCTCGAACGGTCGAGAGCGCGGAGGAAGTCATGGAGGCGCAGGACGCACAACCCGCTCCTACTAAACGCAAGGCGCTAGACCCGCAACAGACCGAGACCACATTGCAAACGCGCGAGCAGAAACTCCGCGAGCGAGTCGACAGACTCGAAGACAAGGTAGACACGATGAAGACGCAACAAGCGCATCAAACAACGCAACTGAACCGCGCAATAGCTCAGCAAACCGCGCAAACCGAACAGCTGAGCAGTGCAATAGCACAACTCACTCAAATGGTTGCGACGCTCCACTCGCGCATAGACAATATTGAAATGCGGCTCCCGGGCGCAGCGGGTCGCCCGGTACGGACGACTGGGAAACCGTACCTTAGGCCGATACCAGACGAAGAGGTGCAGGATCAGCCGGACGGCAAATAATAATGCGGACAGTCACGATGGCTCAACACATCACACAAACACAACGCCCACGACCGCGTAACACACAGAACACGTTCACAATCTGGCAGTGGAACTGCAGGGGGTACAGGAGGAAACGGGGGCATCTTCAACAATTCCTACGCAACCGGGAACGGCCTGACGTAATCCTATTACAAGAAACCAATGACGCGGTCAAGCTGGCCGGTTACAAAGCGATCGATGAGGCCGTGACCGCGGGAGCACCGCCGGCCGCTGCAACGCTAGTGAGACGCAACCTCACCGTGGCGCAACGCGAACTCAAGAACGTTAGAATACCGCACGTGCTGATTGAGCTTATTCCGACGAAAGGGCGCGGTCTGTTTGTATTGAACGTGTACAGTAGACCTAAAGGCAAACACCGCTTTAGCACGTTACTGCGAAAGGCGAGTGAGGCAGCCGGCGACAGGCCCTTAATCATCGCGGGTGATTTCAACGCGCCTCACGCGGCGTGGGGGTACAAGTACGAAACGCCGAAGGGTAAGCGCCTGTGGGAAGACGCGCAGAATGAGGGGCTGGAGCTCGTTACGGACCCTTCCGCGCCCACACGCAAGGGCAACAGCGTATGTGCGGACACTTCGCCCGACCTTACGTTTACGAAGAACGTCGCTGGCGCGCGGTGGCATAACACCCAGGAGGACTTGGGTAGCGATCATTCGGTGATCGAGATCCAGGTCGATGTGGGACCGCACTACCATCACCACGGTCATCGGGATGGCACTAAGGGCAACCACTATCGGCTGGTAGAATGGGACGCGTTTCGCAAAGCCCGGAAGGAGCATAATCGCGGCAGCGATGCTATCGACGACATCGAGAGCTGGACCGCGACGCTCAGGAGGGATGTCGAAGCGGCAACGCGGGAAGTACCGCAGGAAGCACACCTAGAGGTGATAGATAGTAAACTCCTACACATCTGGGAAGCCAAGCGCAGCTTACAGGACAGGTGGAAGCGTCAACGACACAATCGAACGCTACGCAGACGCATAGCACGGCTAAACAGAGACATAGAAGTCCACGCATTGCAGGTATGCAAAACGCAATGGGAGGAGACGTGCAACGGTATGGAAAATCAGGTAGGAATGGCCAAGACATGGCACCTCCTCCGGCACCTCTTGGATCCTGAGGAGAGCAAATCAGCGCACGCTCATAAGATTAACAAGCTAGTACACGACTACGAAGGCACGTCCGCGGACTTTCTAGAAGCCGTGCGAACCCGTTACGTCAAGGCAACTAGCCCCGTCTCGCATCCGGCGTACGCGGGGAAGAGTAACGTGCAGCTAGATAAAGACTTTAGCGTAGCAGAGGTGAGGGCGGTACTGCACAAGCTCAACAGAAAATCGGCGTCGGGCCCGGACGGCGTAACCAATAAAACGCTCCGCAACTTGGACGACGAGTCGATAGAACGGCTGACGGATTACATTAACGTGTGCTGGAATGCCGGCGCGATACCGAGCTCGTGGAAAACGGCGCGCATAATTATGATCCCCAAACCGGGCAAACGGGTACAAATCGACAATCTTCGACCAATATCCCTGACGTCCTGCGTCGGCAAGGTCATGGAACACGCGGTTCTCACTCGCCTTACCAACTACCTCGAGGACCGAGACATGCTGCCGCACACGATGCTGGGGTTCCGTCGTGGCCTTTCTACGCAGGACGTCATGATTCAACTCAAACACCACATCGTAGACAATCCCACGCGATCCACAAAAGCAATACTCGGTCTTGACCTCAAAAAGGCGTTCGACAACGTAAAACACGCTGCGATACTTGAAAGCATACGAGCATTGGGACTGGGCGAGAGAACGTACGAGTACGTACGGGACTTCCTTACGGGTCGTCATGCCCGCATAGTGATCGGCGGACTAGAATCGCAAGACATAGACATAGGTTGCACGGGCACACCGCAGGGCTCTGTCATCTCGCCCATGCTCTTTAACGTCGTGCTTCCCGGATTACCCCAGAAACTGGCAGAGATAGAAGGCCTCCACCACAGCTTGTACGCCGATGACATTACGCTCTGGGTTGCTGAGGGAAATGACGGCCACGTAGAGCAAACCTTACAGGCGGCTGTCGACGCGGTGCAGGAGTATCTACGTGACACGGGCCTCGAATGCTCCGCGGCCAAATCGGAGCTCCTGCTTTACAGACCCACGCGCAGGGGACGCAAACCCAGGAGCTCCGATTCCGCAGCCGAGCACGCCGACAGAGAAATTAGAGTAGTCACATCTGACGGCACCATCATCCCGCATGTTCACAAAATTAGGGTACTGGGCTTGCACCTGTCGGCCAACGGCCACAACGGCGAAACCGTACGCAGACTAGAGCGTGCGGTCAATGAAACGATCCGGTTACTGATACGCATCACGAACAGACATAGCGGAATGAAAGAAAGCAATACGATCCGCCTGGTACAAGCGTTCGTAACCAGTCACATAAAGTACGTCGCCTCCTACCTCAAGTGGCAGGTGGCCGAACGAACTAAACTAGACCGCCTCATCCGCAAGGCGTACAAACGTGCCATAGGATTGCCGATCAATACCAGTACGGATAAATTTCTCGAACTGGGTTTACACAATACCCTAGACAAGATAATAGAAGTGCACAACGTCGCGCAGTACGAGCGTTTGTCAAAAAGCAGAACCGGACGACACATCCTCGAGACGCTGGGCATCAGCTACTACACACAGCAGGGCGAAAAGGTTGCGATACCCATACCGATTCGCGAGCGCATCGCCGTTTCGCCGTTGCCCAAGAACATGCACCCGACGCATCACGCTGGCCGGCGCAACAGGCGCGCGCGAGATTTACAAAAGAAATACGGCAGCAACAAAGAACCTGTCTACGCAGATGCGGCCCGTTACGAGCGGCAGCGTGGTTTCGCGGTTGCAGTCACGGACCACAGCGGAACTTGCGTCGCGAGCGCGACGATACGCACGGAAGAGACGGAGGCGGCCGAGGAAGCAGCGATAGCCCTCGCGGTGGCCACCACGGATGCCGAGGTGATAATCAGCGACTCGCAGGCAGCGATACGCAACTATGCTAGCGGCCGGATCTCCCGGGAAGCGGCCCGCATTCTCCAAATTCTACAGGGCAATATTTGCCGCAAAAACGACCGTTTCCTCGTATGGACCCCCGCCCACACGGACCCTCCGCTCTCGGGAAACGAGACGGCCCACGCCACGGATCGAGGACTTACATGCCGAGCCGCGGCGCCCGCCGGCAATCCCGACGTCTCGCCCACCGCGAGAGCGATGCAGGAGTGGACGTGGGGGGATCGCATGACCACTTTCAGAGACATCACGCAACACTACAGATTGAACAGATGTAAATACCCACCACCGCACGCCAACCTAAACAAGAAACAGGCGGTTGCCTGGAGGCAATTGCAGACACACACATATCCTAACCCGGTGATCCTTCACCTCTGCTACCCCGACATATATCCGTCCGACGCCTGTAAAGCGTGCGGAGCCAGAGCGACGCTGCAGCACATGCTGTGGGCATGCGCCGGTAGCCAGCGGCAGGAGTCTCCGACGAACGGGATAGAAATGGCAGTCTCGAACCGAGGGGCGCGTTGGGAGGCGGCCCTGCTCAGCCACGACCTCGCCGATCAACTGTGGGCCGTCCGGCACGCCGAGGAAGCCGCCCGAGTCCAAGGACTCGAGGCCGTCACCTAGGCTGGGGTGCTTATGGCCCCACCCCACCCAAATCGCCGGGCATTTTCAATAAAGTTTTCACCACCACCACCACCACTGTTAATTTTGCTAAAGTCAGCTTTTTTGTAGTCCCGTATTAGTTTTATTGAATTCTGTTTCACTGGAACTGGGATTCCCAAATTGAGAAGGACACTACTGTGATCGCTCAGCCCATTGGCAAATGCTATCGACTGAATGTATTCGGGTTGAGAAGTGAGGACCAGGTCAAGGGTGTTTGAGCCACGTGTAGGTAAATTTACTGTTTAAAAAATTATGGGGTTTTACGTGCCAAAACCACTTTCTGATTATGAGGCATGCCGTAGTGGAAGACTCCGGAAATTTTGACCACCTGGGGTTCTTTAACGTGCACCTAAATCTAAGTACACGGGTGTTTTCGCATTTCGCCCCCATCGAAATGCGGCCGCCGTGGCCGGGATTCGATCCCGCGACCTCGTGCTCAGGAGCCTAACACCATAGCCACTGAGCAACCACGGCGGGCAATTTACTGTTTGTATAAGGTTGAAGTTTTATTCTATATCAACAAAATCTCTTGACTGGCGGGATGATGTTAGATTATCCCAGTTTATATCCGGAAAGTTAAAATCACCACAAATAATGTAGTTAACACGTGGGAATTGAGCGGTTGCATCTGAAATGACAATGTTAAGTTCGTCGGTAAAGGAAGAATCACAATCGGGTGGGTGATAACAAGATATGAGAATGCATATTCTCGTAGGCATGGATGTGTGCACACAAAGAATGTCGTGAGTACAATTGTTCGGGAGGTGGTAACAAGGAATGCTGTTTTTCGTGAAGACAAGAACGCCACCACCCCTTTGTTCCCTCCTATCGCGTCTGTAAACAGTGTAGGGGGAATCTTTATGCAGTAGCTCAGTGCTATCTGTGTCAGGGGTGAACCAAGACACAGTTAAAATGGCCATGTCTGTGTTATTGTCGTCGAGAAGGGCTTCAATGGTATCTTTCTTTTTTACATGCAACTGCAAACATTAGCCAGTATAACAGATAGTATGTGATTGCGTCATGTGTCAACAGGGTTTAGTAGCGGCTGGGAGTGAAAGGAGAGTGCTGGGCAAGCCTGAAGGGACGGCTAAAATTTAACTTGTAAAAGTGAGTCTGATTGCACGTCATAAAAAAACTGCCTATCATTGATCTGAAGTTTATCGAAGCGTATCTTGAAAGTGGAGGCGCTGTTTGTTTCGCATAGGCGTACAACGTTTTCCTTGCAAGCCGGACGCGCGATGAAAATTCTTCCCGGATAGAAATTGGCGTACCTTTAAGCTTTGGCCCGGCAGACGGAATGCTACACTCATCTTTGTACCGCGCAAGTTTCACTGCAATTGGTCGGTGTTTACCGGCCTGGAAACGGCAAAGCCTGTGTGCGCGTTCTATGTCACCTTTAGTGATGGAAATTAGAACTTTATCTGCACACAGTGAAATAACGCGAGACTCTGATTGCTCCCAAGTTTCATCATGCGCATCCTGAACACCGAAAAAAAAGTAGGTTGTCCCGGCGAAGCTGGTTTTCAGAGTTATCGCATTTCTGTACGAGGCTGTTTATTTGTGAAGTGAGTTTAATTATTTCACGGTTGTCACTAGATGCAGGTATCGAGTGACTTGATTTATGAGCGTCTACAATTTTCTCAAGGGCGTCGACACGGGTGGATAGACGGCCGACCTGGTTTTCAATGGTGGCCTGTGTAGCACGAATTAGAGCGAACTCAGACAGAACGGTGTTCCGAGAGGTTTCTAAACGGGATAGGGCGCTAGCAATGGATTCAAGGGATGCCGTAGTGGTAATGTCATTAACAGGACCGGGATTAAGTTCAATGTCCCCAGAAAGGGCTGGTAAAAGGAAAGTGAGGTGATCATTCACACATAATGAACATAGCAAGCGGCACGAAACTTCCCGACCGGCATCAAATGTGTCAGAGGGGCACGACACCGCAATAAGCATTCGGTCACTAGAGCGTACACATCTTGCACAAGGTAGGTAACTAACCTGCCCAAACAAAGTCGGCGTCATGACGATGCTCGGTGCGGTGGCATGCCCCAAGTGGTCCCAAGATGGAGGCTGCTTAAGTTAAAGTAGCGAGTCCATTGGCGAGGCTCCCGCGCAGGAAGCAAGGTAAATATACGTGGTAGCGAAGCTTCCATAGGAGCCCATACGTTCAAAACATGGCGGTCCATCGCCGGTTCATGGGGCTTAGCTCCATCTGTGTGTGGTGGGAACACTTCCGGCGGAAGTAAAAATAACGTGACGCCATGTCCGTTAAAAAACAGAAGTGACGTCATTTTGTTTTCGAAAGCGCGAAATTTGTTTTGTTGTTCTTCCTTTGGAGCTATATATTCAAATGCCCCGCCATTCGACTTGATGGGCGGTTCGAGCTTTCAGCATGGAAAACGATGCAGGAAAAGGCCAGCCGCCAGCCGTATGGTTGTCGAAATAGCATCCCTGCCCAGAACGTACTTTCCTTGGAGGCCAATGAAAGGTTTAGGTGTAGAGTGCTGATCCTATTGTCGGATGCCAAGCCCGTCGGCCAGCGCAGTCGCACGAAAATAACTACACAATTATCTGGCGGTCGTAACTCACAACTTTTGACTGAACAGATTAAGAAGCAGTGAAGCTACCCGCATCACCAAATTCAGACAAACTTCGACAAGCAAGAAATCACAAATTCTGAGGGGGGCGTATTTCAACAGGTGATACGAGTGCGCCTTTCTGTCCATTTCAAGACGTGCATTGCACTGCGACCGATAGTGGCGTCAACGCCCCCTGTAGCGATGGGCGCTGAAAAGAAATGCATTTATTAATAATAATAAAATTAAACGTATTTGCTTAACTCATCGCGAATATATAAAATTGACTAGGAATTTCATTCTCGTTGAACGAATCTAACTGTGTCTCGTTTGAATTAAAAGACGCGTTTTTCTTTCCCAATGTTTGTTCCCTCCAAACATAGTCGCGCTTCAATCGCTGCTCCCATAACCCCCCATGCTGATGTCGGTGACAATATGTACTGAACCGCTTTTCGCCCGTAGCTTCGCGACCTATTTGGATCGACCTTGCAGGAAGTTTCTCGCTGTAGCCAGGCGGAAAGCACTGTTTGGGTTAGAAGTGGCGGGCTTGAGGGAAAAATGGTTTATTGGTCCGAAGGCTGGGGAAGTTGGCAGGCGATGCCATTCCGGTTGCGAGCAAAAGATGAGGAAGGGCAGGTTGCACCGACAAAGGCAGCCGAGGTGATTGGCGATAGCAGCAGCGCCGGTGAAAACAAAGTCGGCGTCATGACCATACTCGGTGTGGTGGCATGCCCCCATAAAGATCGCGTTACGACCTCGAGGCAGGCTCCACGTCGGCGACGTGACCCGCGTTGAACTAAGTCGTGCAATTGCGGGGGCGGCACAGATCCCCGTCGAAGCAAGTGAGGACGTCGCATGCCCCAGCCTCCAGCAGAACATCGTCGTGGTGAGCAGCTCCAAGAGAGAGCAGGCCGACCGATACGCTGCAGTAGGAAGGATCGACATACGCGGCACGGCGCACGAAGTAAGTACCTAAGAAGCCACCCCCCCCCCCTACTGCACGGTGAATGGCGTCAAAAGGGGTATCCCACTCGAGGATACGGCCCAGGATATTCAGGATAATGTTTTGCACAAGCCTAATTCAACGGCCCCACAGGCAAACCGAATCGGTAAGACCCAATCAGTCGTCATTGCTTTCGAAGGGCACAAAGCACCCTCGTGAGATACTGTAACCTGTTCACGGAGTGCACGTTGCCCAGAAAAGAAATCGACGTATGCTATGCATGCGGAAGAGTGGGCCACAAAACGGACGTGTGCCCAAATCCTTCGAACACGATCTGCCGAGGGTGCGGAATCTCCAACCCCGCCGAAGACCACAGATGTGTCCCGAAGTGTGGCCTGTGCGGAGGCAAACACCTGACCGCGGACAAGGCCTGCAAATTCCGCATCAAGACGCCCTACTTCGTCCACCGGCGACGCTGGGAACGGCGCCGAGTGGACGAAGAATACGTCGGGAGAAAGAACCGAGACAAGAGAGGTCCTGCAGGCGGACCCCGCCGTAGAGCTTTCAAACAATGAGGCTGGTCACATACGCCAGGCCGCTGCAGCAACAATAGTGGCGCGGAAACAGTCGCCAGAGTCGCCCCCTATCGAAGACACCATCCGGGGGCGGCAACGGCGGCGGCAAGTGCCGCTCGCGCTTCCGGTCCAGTTCGAGATCCGGGGCCAGTTCGATGTCCCGGAGCCAGTCAACCAGACGCCGAGGGATCGCCGAGAAAAAGGTGGGCTGAACCAACAGGTCTCCGTCACTCGAACCAGCAACACCGAATTCACACCCCTCGTTCCATCCCAACCCCTTAACCTTCAGTAGCGACAGTAAGGACAGTAGCGAATTGATAGAGCTTAGGAGGATCACAAAGCGCCACAACGCTCAGATCCAGGAGAAAAACGGCCAAATACAGGCGCTCATGAATAAGATCAAAACGCTGGCGAGTAAGGGCAGCTAGGCAAATGCAAGCCCCCAAAACAATAGCATGGCAGCAAACAACACCGCAGGCTTGCGCAGGGTGCCGCGGAGGGAGCCCGCACCCCTCGCCTCACCTTGAGCGGGCTGCAGTAGAGGCTAGGGCCACGCGCAACGTGCATCAAATAATCAAGAGGCGATGGATGCCAAAGAGAGCCCTGCGAGCGGAGAGGAAGCGGCGACCACAGAGACCCCGACCAAGGCAACTACACAGATCTAGCGAGAAGGAGAGCTGACGGCCATTTTGGCCGCAATTTCCCAAATTAACGAAAGGCTATGCAAAATGGACGCCGACTCGAAGCTGTCGAGAATCAGCCTCACACGCCATCGGTGAAACACAAGCGCCTAGCGCCAAAAGTAGCCTCAACATCGGCAAGGAACCACTTCGGGTCCCTGAAAAAGGAGCAGGACGAAAAAAAACATGGCTGTGGCTTAGGTAAGGTTAAGCCCAGGATGCGAAGCATACTAGCCTTTATTTTAGTTGTTGAACCACTGTTTAGCCTGGTGAACTGCTGTTGCTTGGCTATATTTGGTTCGGCTAGACGAAGAAACAACTCATGCATTACTTCTTCGCCTTCAAGAGTGGAACGCGACAGCGTTCCCGTCGACCCGCCAAGGGGTGTAAGACAATGGGCTACAGGGCAGCGACTACGCGCCCCGCATTGGACGCGGTGAGCGTCGAGCAAAGCAGCGTTCGGCGCGGCAACGAAATGTGCGCCTGAGCAAGAGACGCACGCCTTAGAAACAGCGCGTTTCTAAGGCAACACCGCATTCACTAGAGGCGCTTTTGTACCGCTTTGAAGCGTTGTACTCGTGGCTCAGTGGTAGCGTCTCCGTCCCACACTCCGGAGACCCTGGTTCGATTCCCACCCAGCCCGTCTTGCAAGAGTTGAGCCAAAGCCACTTCTCCTCTGTCGTGACGTCACGGTTTCACGTGATTTCATGGTCACCGCCGCGCCTGAGGAGCTGGGTTGAGCCCTCGTAATATGCTTCGCATAAAATCAAAGGCGCGAACGCGAAAAGGCTCAATCAACTCGAGACGTCCGGAAAGGATGATGCAGAAGCCTAGTGAGAAGCACAAGAAGAAGACCGGGGGGGGGGGGGGATACCACCGTTTTTATCAATGAAACTGCCGCGGGATTCGCAACAAAGAAGCGGAACCAATGTTACACATTGACTGGCAAGAAAACAAGGGCGATGTAATTGCTCTACAGGAAACAAACGGGAAACCAAGACTCCCGGGGTACGTCACTTACACGGACCCCACGGAGAACGGAACGGCGGTGCTCGTCCACAGCAACGTGGCGGCAACTCAATATGTCACGGCGCCGGGCGGGTGCGAGCACATGCTGCTCGAAATTCATGCGAGAGAAATAGGCAGCTCGGGAAAATTGTTTGTAATGACGGTGTACTGCCGGCCGTCACAACGGCAGTACGAGTATGAGCACATCGTGAGCCAGGCAAAAGCGTTGGCGGGGACCAGGCCGATCCTGATCCTCGGCGACTTGAACGCCCCTCACACAACGTGGGGCTATAAGTTACAGTCGAAGAGAGGAATAGCATTGACCAAAGCAATGGAGGATCACGAGGTGGCCCTCCTGAACGAGCCAGACGTAACCACCAGAAGAGGCAACAGCGCCGCGAGGGACGCCACGCCAGACCTGTCGTGGTTATCGGGCACGCTAGACGTCTCTTGGAGAAGCGAAGAAGTGGACCTGGGGTCTGACCACAGCGTGACCGGCATCACGATCCGAGACTTGCGATATCGGGTTGTGCTGGGGGTGGCGTGGATCACGGATTGAGGAAAGATGAGGAAGTTTACCCAAGAACAAGAACAGGCGTCCGAGGAAGAATCGGGAGATGCTGAAACACAACAGAGGTACAGTGAACGGGCGACGGACCAGAAGAAGGCCCTCCAAAAATTTACCCTAGCAATCGCCACGACGTCGCAGACACCATACGTGGACGCCAGACTGACTCACATGTGGGCGGCCGGGCACTCGTTAATGCGGCGGTAGAAACCTCAGAGACACAACACAAAGCTGGCCAGGTGCATAGCAGTCTTGAAAAAACAGATCGCCTAGCACGCGGCCTAACTATGCAGGAAAAATTGGTTGAAGACCTGCGACTGCTTGCAGGGCAAGCTCTCGAACTGGGATACATAGCGCAAGAAAGGCACAGGGACAAACAGGAACAGGGAATGGGCGCTAACTTTTAATAATTGATTTATTGCAGCTCGTGAGCATATATATACTCACTGGGACGCCACTGCAATAGACAAACTGAAGGGAAGGAGGAAAAGCAGTCATGTGACTACTATACACAAAAATTCAAGCTCTTTCTTTGATAAAAGTATAGACGGCCTGCTCGCAATTGTCACCTGCTCTGACTATCTCAGCTGCTTCGAAGATTTCCCTCGTTATCTTACTCCTGTGGTGATAGACAACAAGAGTTTGTTTTAGGAGAGGGAAGCATGGTGCCTTCGCGTCACATTTTCTACAATGTGCAACCAGATGCCCATCTATTGCGATGTTCTCCACTTTGCTACTATGCTCCACCAGACGCACGTTTAAACATCTGCCCGTCTGGCCCATGTAGCACTTCCCACACGAAAGTGGGATCTTATACACCACGTTGCGAGTGCATGTAACAAAAGGATCTTTGTGCGCGGTGGCGCAACCAGGCTTACGTTTCCTCACAGGACAGCTCAACACACTCAACCTCAAGAGTTTGTTAGGTGCTGTAAAAACAACGTTAACACCAGAACGTTCCCCAACCTTTTTCAGGTTGTGGGAAATCTTATGAAAGCAGGGAATGACAACCACCTTTCGTTCGTCCCTTTGTACTTTCCTCTCTCGTCATCCGCTCTCTGCTCATCGCTCATGCGTGAAGTTATCTTTCTTCGACGATGCAGGCTTTTCGCAACCGAGACAATGATATGTCTCGTTTAGTTCGCTGCTTCCAGACGAGCCACCTGCTTACTAAGGCCTTCATGCAGCAAGTGAGCACATGACTTAGATAGAGCGCATGACAAGAAAGAACGTACGATACTTCTTTTTATGAGTTTTGAGTTTGCAGAACTGTAGCTCAAGGGCGGCTTATTAGCTCTAGGCTCATATACCCACCACACGTGTTCAGCTTTGAAATGCCAACGCAAGTCTAAAAACATGATATTGCCCTGCGCTGGAAATTCAGTGGTGAACGTAAGTGGCCTATAATACCCATTGAATGAGGCAAGAATACTGTCAACAGCAGGGTTTGAACAGTCAAAACAGCAATCTACACGAGAACTGGCGGCCGGATCAAGTAGTGATCTATCCAAATATACCAAAAAATCATCTACCTATCTAAAAACCTTTACAACGCTCAAGTCACCCAACCGTACAGAAAGAGCTTTGTCACATCGAGCTAAAAACAGGTCACTTAATATGGGCGCTATGCATGAGCCTATGAAAAACACCCTGCTTTGCCAGGTAAATGTTAATGTCAAATTCAAGAAAAGTGGACCTCAAGTAAAATGATAAAAGTTCTAAAAACCTTGCCACACTTGTGGTTCATACTTTGTGGTTGCATGTGTTTGCGCTGTAACAATTTTTATGTCAAGTGTTTTTGAAAGACACCGATGCTGGTGTCGTCCTCTCGTCTCGTGTCCCATCTCCGTTTTGCGCTGTTAACACCAGGATGGAAAACCAACAAGCCCAAACTACTATTTTAGCGATAATGATGATTATTACAATCTCACGTTGTACCATTGGCATCCAGCAGGGCGACTGATGATGACGATGACCTAATGAAATAATGATGATGGCTTAATGGGATTGCGCCAGGGCTAAAATTCCTATGCGTTTTATGCACTGCGTGGGGAGGCACTACAGTGTGTAAATCTTTGGCTGCTGTAATATTTCGTTTCAGTTTCGAATCGTTACGTCACGGCGCCACTCAGTGCCAAACGCTGTAAGTGTGCGAGCTGCGTTTCCCCTCGCTGGAATAAAGACATTCTTCGTCTGGTCCCCGACTAGAGCAGTGCGGCTCCTTTTTGCGGCGCTTGGCGCCGCGGCCGTTAGACCTCATGCCGCAGGTCCCTCGTCCGGCCACCCCGTCGAAGCTACTACAAACTAGCGACGAGGTAAGCCGTACTTCTGCGTAATACTTGCCTCTACCGTTCTACTCCTGCTCCCCGCATGCAAGGCGCCGCAACTACGTCTGATTCTCCATCAACTGCAACAACTTCGCCTCTGTTCTCGATGCCCAGCATGGCGTTCGGACTCCCTGTGCCGCCTTTCCTTGCATTACCCGGCACTCCTTCGGTACCGTGGCTCACGTGGTAACATCCTTTTTGCACGTTTCTTCAGGCGACCGATGCGAGGGAGTACAAGACGAGAAGAAGAAAGCCATATTAACGCGATAGCGTTAAGGAGCTCGTGTCGCAGAAAAGCCGTTGTCGTCAGCGTCGGTGTCGGCGGCGTTGGCCGTGAGCGACAAATCCCCGCAGCCACTTCATGAATAAAAAACAACTTGCAAGATGGGCTGGGTGGCAATCGAACCAGGGTCTCCGGAGTGTGAGACGGAGACGTTACCACTGAGCCACGAGTTCGATGCTTCAAAGCGGTACAAAAGCGCCTCTAGTGAACGCGGTGTTTGCCTTAGAAACGAGCTGTTTCTAAGGCTCAGGCGTGCATCGCTTGCTCAGGCGCAGATTTTGTTGTCGCGCCGAACGCTGCGTTGCTCGACGCTCACCGCGTCTGATGCGGGGCGCGTAGTCGCTGCGCCGTAGCCCATTGTCTTACACCCCTTGGCGGGTCGACGGGAACGCTGTCGCGTTGCACTCTTGAAGGCGAAGCTTAAGCGTCCTCCAATTTTTACCCAGTAACTTAGACTTCGAGGGGCAGCGTCTCTACTACGACCTGGCGCAACGAACGGACCTGACAACTGCAACTTTCGAAGACATTCTTCACCTCTTGGACTGACATTATGAATAAAGCACCAATCCCCTGGTGCATCGTATCATCTTCGGGGACAGAACGCAACAACCCGGGAAAGCTTTCAGGACTTCGTCACCGCGTTACAAAGGCTAGCCCCTGCTTGTGCGTTCGGCGCTTGGCACAAGTCCCTTCGCGACCAAATCGTGCAAGGCATCGCATCAGCAACAACACAAGAAAGGTTACTGGACGAAAGATCATCCTTCAAGCTCAAGAAAGCCGAGGAAATCGCGTGGAGCAAGTTGACAAGGAACTTCAAGTCTTCGACAGCTCATCTGTTAAGCGCATTTCGACGCAACGCCAAGATAGCGTCGACAGCCATCACCTTCCTCGGCCGGGCGCGCAAGATGGCGGCTTCCGCTACCCTCGACCCGGCGGGTTCAAGATGGCACTCAACGGCATGGCGAAAAGTCACGACCTGGGGAGGCCGGCCAACATGGCGCCCGGCCAGAACGCCGCGAAATCGGTCGAGACATCGCAGTTCACTGCTACCGATGTGGTTCAACTCACCACATCGCATCCGATCAAGGTTGTGCTGCCAAGCACGTTACCTGCCGTACGTGCGGAAAAGTGAGACACTGCGCTTCAGTTTGCCGTTCAAGGAATCCAACGCATGGACAGTCCCCCGCTCGAACGCAGCTTGTTTCCGCTACCGCCAATACAGAATCGGTCACTACAGTTCCGTGTGTGCTTGCAATTCAAGCACCAAATTTCCGTCCGATATTGCGACTCAAGCTGCTTGTCGATACAGAAGGCACGGTGTCGCTGATGAACTGCTGCATGCACGACGAACATTTCAATTTTTTCCCCTTATCTCCTTCGAGTCTTCGGCTCAACAATTACTCTCAGTAAGGAAAACTACTGGCCTATATCCATTTTGCCCGTATTATCTCAGGTTATAGAAAAAGTTTTGCTTGAGGTCATGACTTCTTTCATTCAAAAGTTTTCAATTTTGTCTGACCGACAATTTGGTTTCGCACAAGGCCGGGGTACAATTTCGCTGCTGGAAGAATTCGCAGATGATCTCTATTCTGCTTTTGAACCCAATCTCTGTAGCTGTGCTTTGTTTCTCGACGTATCCAAAGCCTTTGACTCAGTTTGTCATGACATATTACTTCGCAAATTATATCTAACTGGTGTTAAGGGCCCCTTCTATACTCTACTTCAAAACTATCTCACGAACAGGTCCCAAATAGTTGTTATAGGTACCAAATACTATAGCAGCGAATTATCCCTTGGTGCTGGTGTCCCTCAAGGGTCAATTTTATCGCCCCTTCTGTTTAACAGATTTGTGAACGATTTCATTTCAGTAATTCCAAATGGTAAAGTGTATCAGTATGCAGACAATATCGTCCTTCTAACAAAGCATGTTAATTACAAAAAGGCTGTTGAATAGCTGCAGCAATCGGTGCATGAAGCTATGGTCTGGCTTATTAAAAACAAGCTTACCGTCAATCAAAAAAATACAAAAATTATATGCTGCAAAAATCCCGTAAAAATTGGAACCACGGTCATTCCAGTGTATCTTCATACCCAAGACTGCTTATCCTGGAGGTGTACTCCTGTCGAAAATACAAACTCAATTAAATATCTCGGCATTCATTTCGATAGTGACTTGTCGTGGCATAATCACGGGGCACATGTACGCTCCAAACTAAGATCTGTTGCATGTTCACTCTTTAACATTAAAAGCTTGGTGCCGTTTCAGACTAAAAAAAAATGATAGTACATTCACTTGCTTACAGCACCTTAAGGTATGGTATACCAATTTTCGCTTTCTGCTCCCAACGTTGGCAGGACAAATTTGATAACCTCTTAATAAATACATTAAAAAGTGTGGCGTATAATCGCGTGACACCGTGAAACAAAGATAATTTTCATGATCTCGCTTTCCCGCCCTTTCAATCTTTATTGATTTCTACGGTTGTGCTGCACCATTTCTGGACGGGTGAATTTAAGCAACCGCACGACTCCCTGCGACCGCTGCGCGAAGAAGTGCGCTTCGTTGTACCGCGCGTATCTACTAGATACGGAGCAGCAGGACGGTGTGTGTATGTCCCCAAGGTGTTTAATAATTTGTCACACGACTATTTTTCTGTGGACTCTCGGTGTAAATTGAAAAGTCTATTGAACATATAATACAGATGTATGTACTTATTTTCCTGTTGTTTGTCGCAGTTTAGCTGTGATTACTCTATGCTTTTGCTTCGATGCCTTGGACACCTGATCTACGTTTATCACTCTCATTTGCTTCCCTTTTCTTTCTTGGTTTTAAATTTGTACATGTATACTGCAACCACATCGCTTAGCTGACGATGCCGGGCCACGTCACACAAGTCAGCATTGGCATAGACGGGCCCATTTTGCTGTACTGATTTTCTTGGGTGCCTAATAAAGATTATTATTATTATTATTATTATTATTATTATTATTATTATTATTATTATTATTATTATTTCATATTGAGACGCTCCACAACTACCGACCTCGCTAGCTTCATGATGCATGCCTCTCAAGCAGTGTATAAGAAAGGACAGCTGCATGTCATTTATTTTGACCTGAGTAAGGCGTTTGCTGTCATATGCCCCAAAATACTTCTTTAAAAGTTGGCATAAGTTGATCTGGACCACTCTGTCACAGCTTCGATGAGAAGCTTCGTACGCGACCGGTACTGCTACGTTAGCGTAAATGGTCAGTCGTCAGAACTTTATGCGGTTACAAGTGGAGTTCCTCAAGGCTTTGTCCTGTACACACTTCTTTTCTCGCTGTTTATTGACCATGTTTCGGCAGTCATTCACAATTCTTCAATGTTGGTATATGCTGATAACGCGAAACTTTTCAAAGCGGTAAAATATGTTAATGATCGCGCTGATCTTCAGAAGGTCATTGCAAATTTGGCGTCATGGTGCGCTGAAAACAAGCCGCTCATTAGTGCACCTAAAACTAAAGTTGTCAGCTTCACGCGCAAGTCTAACAGGACTTTATTTCCTTATAGCGTTAGAAACATTCTCCTGTCAAGAGCTCAGGGAACGAAGGACCTTGGAGAGCACTTCGATAGCTCTCCGGGTATCTCGCCCCACGCTCAACAGACGAGGCAGCGTGCACTTCGAACGCTCGGCACAATACGTCGGCTGAGGAGAAATGTACAACAAGCTGGGCCAGTTTTAACTTTATAAAAGAGCCTATGCCTTCTAGTTCTTGAGTAAGCCTTCGTGGTTTGGGGCGGCACTTGTAGGTCAAATTGTGAACTTCTCGAAAATTTGCAAAAAAAGGTCGCAAATATATTTGAACACCGTGTCTGTCAAAAGCCTTCCCACTCCTTACAGCTAACTCAGGCACTCACGTCACCTGTAGACGCTCGGATGTTCGGATGTTCTTTTTTTCCACAAGTTAATCGATGAAAAAATCTGCAGCTCGCACTTGCTTTCTAATGGGCGTTTTTACATTCTGCAGAAAGGCACCAGGAAACAGCGCGTCTTTCAGCCTTCAAATTTTTGGGACCCTCTATCTAGAGAGCAAGCGAGGTATAAGGCCATTCCGAATGCCTGGATATTTTCATGTCCAATTTTAATATTTGCCTGAAAGGAGTTGCCGAGGAATTTGAATAACTCAACAAAAACTCTTATATCTGTTGTGTGTTCCGTCAATGTGTAATCCTTTTTTCTGCTTCTCCACTTTCATTTTGTATTCTCTTCGCGTATACATTTTAAGCCCTGTTACCCTGCTACCTTTTCGTCGACGGAAGCTTCACCATACTCCTAAGTACGCTCTCTGCAACTCGGAAATATCATCTGTGGAGTAACGCACGTACCTTGGCCTTACACTCTCAACTAACCTTTCTTGGTCCTCTCATATTACGAGCATCACTAACGAAGCCAATCGCGTGCTTGTTTACTTCCGCCCCAACTTGCGCTTCCTGCCGCCATCCTTAACGATACTAACTTATCGAACTTTTCTCAGACCTAAGCTAGAATACGCATGCTCTGTTTGGGACCCGCACGAAACCACCCTTTCTAACACTCTAGAAGCAGTTCAGAATCTTGTAGCTCGTTTTGTTTATTCTGATTATTCTTACCACACTAGTGTCTCTCAGCTAAAATTAAAGGCAGGAACTTTCAATCTAGATATAAGGCGTCATGTTTTCAGACTGTGTCATTATCACAAATTTTATCATTCTGCTCCTAGTACTTCAGCCATCATTCTAGCGCACCGTCATTCTTGCCGATTACGTCACGAAAAATCTGTGTACCCTCTGCCTGCCCGGACCACTGCGCACCTACATTCTTTCTTTGTGAAGACTGCCCGGGTCTGGAATGACCTTGCCACCGATGCCGTGCACCACTCCAATCCACATTATTTCAGGGCTGCTTATGAGTCCAGATTCCACTGAAGTGGTCATTTATCTCTCATTTAATACCCCACACAGGGGCCTTCGAGGTTAAAATAAGTAAATAAATAAATAAAAATATGTATTCGCGAAATTATTATTTTTTATGTGGCGCACGCGTGTATGTATGTGTTGAAGCGGTCTGCGCTGGACGCATGAAAGAAGACGAAGGAATGTGCTAGGGAAGAAGTTGGAATAAAATGGCGGACGACACCCGTCTCACTTTGATTATGTCATTTCTGTTGCCGTTCTAGTTAGGAACGCTACATTTTAGCGCAGCCGACAGTTTTCGAAGGCCAGCCATGCGGGTGACGTTTTTCGTCGACCAGGCGTCATCGGAGTCTGTTGTGCTCACCCGATACCAAGTGCACGGTGAGCCAGCGACGGACCTTCCTCTTGAAGTTAGTTCTACCACGCTGATCAACGTGGTGCTGCAACAAGCTGCAATCAGCCGCCAAGCCCTCGTGCAAACAGGATCGGTGACAGTGAATCTACAACTGCAGACACTGAGCGAACTCGTTCTGGAACCCATACGACGGGGCACCCTCAAAGAGGTTTTTCGAGTACGCCTGTGACAAGAATCTGTGGCACTCCGACGCCACAAAGATTTTGCATATGCGCCGCTATTTGGGCGGTATAGCCAGAAAATGGTATGACGTGCAACTCATGGATCATGGAACAAAATGTTGGGAACTGTGGAAAAGCAACTTTTTAGGGGCTTTCGAAGGCAACGCAGTAGAAAGATGGGATGCGGCACTGCGGTTCGGTTATACAGGTGGCTCTCTGCTTGAGTACTGTCTTGAGAAGCGTCACCTATTGTATTCTGCAGAACCGAAGCTGTCGTCTTCTTCTGTTGTAGCTTTGATAACGCTAGGGTTGTGTATCGAGATCCGTAGTCATGTCCAGCTCAAAACTCCAAGAACGTTTGATGACCTTCTGAACTTTCTACAGACCTCAGTGCCAAGAATTACATCGAGAAGACAGCCAGATGGTAGAACAGAGCAACTTGATTCCCGTGAGCTGAGTGAGCATCTAGAGTCGTTGCCGTCAGCTGAATGTGAACACAGCTTCATAAACAAATCTCTGGGAAGCGTAAATCATGACTGTGAGGATGGTGAAGAACCAATTACCGCAGTTCACGGCAACCTACTTCCACATAATCTGTCTACCGTGCATCACAAGCCCCAGAAAAAGAGCTTCAGTGAGACAGTGTATTTGGTGTCGTCAAGCTTATTGTACGCCCCCATCAAGGTAGATAGCATTGAAGTGAAGGCTCTCGTTGACAGTGGAGCTTCGGTATCTATTATCAACAAGACTCGAGTGGATGCCAGTCGTTTGCACGCTGGTAGAACATTGCGTGTCCAAGCCTACGATGGGTCAGTGACCATGCATAGCGAATGGGTAACCCTGGCTATAGAATTTCAAGGAAATGCTATTACCAGTGACGTATTAGCCATTCCCAATGTCACCTACGATTTTCTTTTGTCCCGTCCAGACATGAAAAAACTTAAGATGAACCTCTATTGGGATGACAAGGTAATGGCCGAAGACACGATAAGAACAGAAGACCATGGTGAAGAACCTAGTGTATCAAGGCTAATTTTTCACCACGAAGACATCAAGACTAAGTACCCAGAGCTTATATGCATTGGAAGCTACCCTCCAGCAATGAAATCCCATGTCGTTCCTTTCGAGCTCGCAGATAAAACAGTGGTTCGTAGAACCCCCTATAATATGTCCAGAGGTAAAAAGGTGTGGCTGAAAAAGGAGTTGCAAGAAATGTTAGACGCAGGTATCATCCGGCCTTCTGTATCCCCATTTGCTTCTCCTATAACTATCGCACCTAAAGAAGACGGGACATTCCGCCTCTGCACAGACTACCAGGCTCTCAATCGTCAAACTGAATTGATACCTTATCCAATGCCGAGAATCGACGACATCATTGACGAAACCTGTGGTTGCCATTGTTTTTCACGAATAGATCTCTGCAAGGGCTTTTGGCAGATTCCACTAAGTGAAGAAACGAAGAAGTACACCGCGTTCATAACCCCATTTGACTTGTTTGAGTACAACCGCCTACCATTTGGTTGGAAAAACTCCCCTGCGTGGTTTCAGAAGATTATGACGGACATTCTGAAACCTTACCTGGGCACATTTTGTAATGTGTGCATCGTCGACATCATCATCTACTCAAAGACAGAGGACGAACACCGTAGTCATCTTTCAAAAGTTCTTCATGCCCTCAGTCTTGCCCTACTCAAAGTCAACTTCAAGAAAAGTGCGTTCTTTCAAGATACCGTAGTATTTCTTGGCAGGGTGTTTGATGGACAGACTAAAAGCACCAAGCAAGAATCGGTAGAGAGAATCTCCAAGCTGGTAAAGCCTTATGATGTGCACTCCCTGCGCGTTTTTCTTGGACTTGCAGGACACTTCCAGGCGTTTATCCAAGACTATGCACTGAGAACAAGGTGCCTCACACGTTTAACTCAGAAAGAAGTGCCTTTTCATTGGGACGAGAAGTGCGAAGCTGTCTATCGTGAGCTTGTAAAACGAATATCGTCGGACCCCATCTTGCGAATACCGGATTTTTCTTTGCCTTTCGTGCTGAACACGGACGCATCACATTAGGCTACCGGTGCAGTTCTATACCAGAAGCCATCCAAACAAGCTGATCAAACCAAACACTACGTCGTGGGGTACTACAGCTATACCCTGAAACCCGCCGAAATCAATTACTGTACCACAGAAAAGGAAGCTCTCGCCATCTTAAAAGCTGTGCAGTACTTTCGTACTTACCTGGAAAGTGCCAAATTTATACTTTTCACGGACCATCAAGCATTGACTCAACTTCTGAGCATGGCCGAGCCAAGAGGCCGCATTGCTAGATGGGTGAAGTATCTGCAACAATTTGATTTCGTAATTTCGCACCGTCCTGGCCCACTCCTCACTGACGCTGACGCACTATCAAGATTACTTGTACAGGAATCAAGCAATAATCCAGAGACAATCAACCATATTAAGCTATGGGAAGGTACAGAAGAGCTCCAGTTTATCAATGGAAGGTATCACGTACCACCAACTATGATTCCAAGGATTCTTCATCTATACCACGACACCCCTGAATCGGGTGGACATGATGGCTTCTGGCGCACTTATAAGAAATTGCTCAGGAGATTCACATGGCTGGGCATGAAAAAGGACATCAGCCATTACATCCGCACATGCCACCTCTGCCAGGTGAACAAAGTTAAATTCAAGCAATCTACAGACGTTATGACAAACCCTGAATATTCAAGCGTCCCGTTCGAAGTAATTCATTTGGACTTCGCGGAGCTCAAAAAGAAGGGGGAAGGAGTCAAGTGAACGCAAGCTTTCTTGCTCTCCATAGATGAGTGCACACGGACGATTGCGGATAAAGCTGGCAAAGAAGACGCAAACAGCGTAATAGACCTCCTCAAAGCTGAGTGTTTTAAACACACAAAGACGCTCGTCTGCGACAACGGGCCGGCTTTACGCAGTGCCAAATTATCAAAGTGGGCCCAGGAGCACGGCATCATGATAAAGTATTCTTCTCCATACCACCCGGCAGCAAACGGCCTAGCGGAACGTGCCATACGAGACATCAAACAGTATCTGAAGATGGATCCAGACTTCGCCGGTGGCTGGAAGTGCTGTCTCGAGGCCGCTGTGAAGCATCACAACAGACCATACACCACGAGTTTAGGCTGCAGCCCTCATTTTGTAACTTCAGGTACAGCGCCCATACTTCCAGCAGATCGTGAGCTAGGTCTCCTAGAGAACCTCGAACTTGCGGAAGTAAGGAAAACTGTCAAAGAACAGGAGATCTACAAGCGCCGCATGAAGCGAAACTTTGATAAAAGGCACAGTAGCGAGATACCGGACATACAGCCTGGAGACTATGTCCTTGTAAGGAAAGGAGCTGTGCCCTCAAATTCAATATATTGCGGACCATTTCAAGTTATTAAGACTGCATGCCAGCATGGAATATTGAAGAATGTCTGGTACGGCGGAGCCTCGGGCCAAACGGAGTGCGCTGCTATTGGAAACGTATTAAAGTATTACCCCAGGAGGTGTAATTAAAAGAAATCCGGAAGAGTGAAGCGGTCCGCGCTAGACGCATGAAAGAAGACGAAGGAATGTGCTAGGGAAGAAGTGAGGAGGAAGAAGTTGGAATTAAATGGCGGACGAC
The DNA here is from genome assembly GCF_038994185.2 of Dermacentor albipictus. Lineage (NCBI taxonomy): Eukaryota > Metazoa > Arthropoda > Arachnida > Ixodida > Ixodidae > Dermacentor > Dermacentor albipictus. Next base: position 138,208,896 of record NC_091827.1, on the reverse strand, counting down.
ACCCGTCTCACTTAGATTATGTCATTTCTGTTGCCGTTCTAGTTAGGAACGCTACATGTGTGAGCTTGCATTGTTCTCCCTGTGCATTGTTTTGCATGGTGCGCTAGCACCAACACCCTTGAGGTTGTTCCTGGCCGCTTTATAAACACCTTTAAAATTATTATTATTATTATTATTATTATTATTATTATTATTATTATTATTATTATTATTATTATTATTATTATTATTATTATTATTATTATTAATATTATTATTATTGTTATAGGTATTATTATTATTAAGTTCCCTTATAGTGAACTTGGGCTACCAAACTTCCATTCATTACTTATAGAAACAGTTGTCGTTAAACATTTCTGGAATTCCGATTTCAAACAAAAACGTGCCGCCGCAAGGGAGCTTAGAAAACATGTCCGTTATGTTGTTCCACGTTCAGCCACAAGGTATGGCGCGGCCAGACGCTGTGCTTATGTGCCTGACATATTTAACAAACTACCAGAAGAGTTATTTAACGCGACATCAAAAAGAACGCTCAAACACATCTTAAAACAGCTAGAGTAAAATTACCCTCTTGTACATTGCTTTTTTTTTGCATCGCAATATTTACCTCTTCAATTTTTGTTATATGTAGATAAACAAATGTTATCTTGTTATTTTTAATTTTTTTCCTTTCAATTTTTTTCCTTTTTTTTCTTTTATTCATCTCTCATCAATTTTTGTACTTCTGCCTTGTCTATCATATTCATTGGCACGGTCCTACAAGCCAACTAAGGCTTAGACCGGCCTGCTTGTGTTGTTTGTATATTGTGTGGCAATAAACATTATTATTATTATTATTATTATTATTATTATTATTATTATTATTACACGGTTGTACATTAGCCTATGTTTATATTATCTAGCTAGTTTGCTAGTACAATGGGAAAAGATGACAGCTGCATTTCCTGTCATAAGGCTCTGCCTACCGATGGAAAAATAATGACGTGTGCTCAATGCAAATATTCGTATTATATAGGACAGTCATGTTCTAGAACAGCATCTAACACTTTCACTACATTGGGGAATGCTAAGAGAGATGCGTGGGTCTGTAAAACGTGCAGAAGCAACAAGAAACTAAACAGCGGCGCAGAGACTGAACTTGAGGAAAACAGTGGTTCTGAGTCTTCACTGTTGGATGAGCTAAGGAAAATCAGCAAAAGTTTGCAATCGTTGCCGATTCTGCATAAGAAGGTTGATTCTCTCCTATTACTGCAGGAAGAGTTCACGGCTGTATCGAAATCAGTTAAGGAACTAGAAGGATCGGTGTCGTTTTTGTCAGAGAAGTATGATTCTGTTTTGAAACAACAACAGGTCATTCAGGAACGTCAAATGTCTGATTGCGCTGAACTGGAAACTCTGAAAACAACGGTGTTAACTCAGGCAGTAGTAATACAAAAGCTAGACGAAAACCAAAATGAAAGTGAGCAGTAGAGCAGAATAAAGAATCTTGAGATCCACGGTTTGCCAGTGAAAAGTAATGAAAGCCTAGCACAGACAATCACACAAGTGGCAGCAAATCCGGACCTCTCAGGGTTTTCGTCTGACGATATTGCAGCCGTACACCGCTTAAAAGTCAAAATCAGTGGTACACCTCTGGTCTTGGTGCGCTTTAAATCTGTAATTTGGAAGAAAAAATGGCTTGAAGCGGGGAGAAAACTGAAGAAACTACATGAAAGTGCATCAGTTCCAAAGCTCTACTTCAATGATAACTTGACCAAAGTTAACCGTGATCTCTTCTGGAAAGCGAGAACGAAGGCAAAGGAGGAGGATTATCGGTTTTGTTGGACGAAAGGAGGGAAGATCTTCTTGAAAAAGAATGAAACAGCACCTCTTGTTCGAATTGCTAAACATGCTGACCTGGAAAACATTGCTTAGCCAACATGGCTTTTTTTATTCACTGAACTACCGGACTTCAGTTCATTTAAACAAGAATTTCCGTGCAGTTCTGATGAAGGCATTACCATTGTGAGCGTTAATATTCGAAGTCTGCGTAAATACTGGCACGAATTTAAATTTCTGGCTGAATCGCCAGTTAACTTTGTAGACGTATTTGTGATTACAGAAATCAATGTTTCCAAGGCTTGCCTTGATACGTTTACCTTGCAGGGCTTTTCCGCACATTTTGTCACACGAAGCGGGCGTCGTGGCGGAGGCATTGCTGACAACTGTGAAGTTTCTTCTGTTGATGCTTCTTTTGTACATGCCGAATCTATGATGGTCAAAGTTTGTAAGAGGTCATTTTCTGTTCATATCTTATCGATTTATCGACCACCCTCATGCAGCCTTTCATGGTTTCTTGTTGAGCTTGACGAAGCTCTGCAGCAGTGGAGCTCAGCGGACCAATTTTGCTTGATCGGAGACTTGAATATCGATATTTTATGCCCTGAAAAAGTGAGTGTTTGTGATTATTTATCTACCTTATCCGCTTATGGTCTGGAATGCACAATTGCAGCTCCTACTGGAGCGGAATTAGTTAATAATAGCCCAGTGCAATCTTGTTTAGATCATATAGCGGTCAGAGCTCCCAGCTGTTCATTTAGGTCATGTACTATTCTACAACGGATGGCGGACCATAATTTTGTAGCATGCCATTTTGTTTTACCGGACGCGTCTGGAACGTCATCGGTGGAAGCTGGATCTGGGCAGTGTAAATGCCTTGTCCCTACTGTTAATCAATCAAAGCTAGATAACCTTATCGTTTCGTTTGACTGTGCAAGCTTAACCAAAGAAGATTCCTCGGGCAAAGTATATGAAACGTTCTGTATGCAAATGAAACATTTTGATTTAGGTTGCACACGGCTGATAGCTAAGCCGATAAGAAAGACTCACTGCTGGATGAACACGGAAATTCTTGCTTCCATTTCGTATCGAGACTACTTGTAGAAACGCTGCAAAAGAAATCCCAGAAACCAAAGACTGCGATTGGAATACAAGTCGGCAAGAAATAGAGTTGTTGCTCTTCTGCGTGCCGCCAAACGCCATTACTTCTTTTATAAAATCCAACAGTCTTCAAATATTGTAAGCAAAACTTGGTCTTTGGTAAATCATCTCAGAGGAGTGAGTTCCAATAACCGGTCTATTTTCGGTGCTTTTCAACAACCTCCCACAGAAGTGGCTGATGCTTTCAACAGGCACTTTGTTAAGGCGTCCCAAAGGCCGTCTCTCCATACACAAGCAGTACGCCGTTAGGGCATTCCGTATCTGCGTCGGCTTTTCTTCCGAGAATGTTGAAGGATGGTCTGAAAGAAATTATTTTCAATTTTCGCCCTAACAAGCCCACTGGATATGATGGAATTTCTTTACACACCATCAGAAGGAATTTCAATGCGCTGTCAGATATTATCCTGCATATACTGAATGGTTTTTTGGAAGGCGACGAAATTCTAGAATGCTTAAAAACTGCATTTGTTGTACCACTACACAACTCATGAAGAAAGATAGTATTGAAAACTATCGGCCAATTTCAATATTGCCGATCATTGCTCAGGTCTTAGGAAAATTTCTTTTCCACACTATGTCTTCTTAACAAATTTTCTATCCTGACCAATCGACAGTTTGGCTTTGTTTCAGGGCGTGGTACTGTGCCACTGCTCGAGGAATTTTCAGATGAACTGTTCTCAGCATTGGATCAGAATCTTTCCACGTGTGCGCAATTTTTAGATGTAGCGAAACCGTTTGACACCCTGAATCATCAAATCTTGTTAAGTAAACTGCATTTTTGGGGATTTCGTGGGCCTTTTTACAATGTTCTCGAAAATTACTTGAGCAACAGATTTCAGGTGGTCTCTACCGATGATAAGGGCGTATTCAGTTCTAAGCTGTCGATAAAAGCTGGAGTTCCTCAGGGGTCCATTTTGTCGCCATTGTTGTTTATTATCTTCGTTAACGACTTCCCTTTGGCAATTTCGAAATGTTCAGTATTCCAGTATGCTTACGACACTGTATTATTATCGAAACCCCTTTCTTATAAAACGTCCACTGAAATGTTGCAAAATTACGTTTACAAAGCAATGCTTTGGTTCTCTAATAATGGAATTGTTGTAAATGCCGAAAAAAGAAAACTCGTTTGCTTTCGCTCACCACTTAAGACTACTGTTATTAACATGCCTCTCTACTTGCATGAGTCAGACTGTGTTCATTCTAAATGTGCGCCTATTCCATACGCGGATTGTGTGAAATATCTCGGAATCTATTTCGATAGTAATTTATCGTGGCAACATCATTTACCACGTATTTGTTTTAAACTGAGGTCAGTAGCGTATTGCACCCTTGTCTGTAAAAAAGATTATAGCACATACACTAGGTTACAGTGTGTTGAGGTACCACAATACAGTCTTTGGCTTTTGTTCTGATCGTTGGAGATGCAGGGTAGACCGGAGTATAAAAAACATTCTTAAAAATGTCACATACGATTCCCCAATAAAAACATCTGCAAATACGTTCCGTGAACTTGGTCTACCGAACTTCCAGTCATTACTTATAGAAACAGTTATCGTGAAACATTTCTGGAATTCCGCTTTGAAACAAAAATGTGCCACCACAAAAGACCATAGAATTAATTAATTAATTATGGTGTTTTACATGCCAAAACCACTTTCTGATTATGAGGCACGCCGTAGTAGGGGACTCCGGAACTTTCGACCACCTGCGGTTCTTTAACGGGCACCTAAATCTAAGTACACGGGTGTTTTCATATTTCGCCCCCATCGAAATGCGGCCGCCGTGGCCGGGATTCGATCCCGTGACCTCGTGCTCAGCAGCCTAACACCACAGCCACTGAGCAACCACGGCGGGTAAAAGACCTTAGAAACATGACCGTTATGTAGTTCCTCCTTCAGCCACAAGGTATGGCGCGGCCAGACGCTGTGCTGATGTGCCTGACATATTTAACAAATTACCAGAAGAAATTTTTAATGCAACATAAAAAAGAACGCTCAAACACTTCTTAAACCGGCTACAGTAAAATTAACCTCTTGTACATTATTTTTGCATCGCACTATTTACCTCTCCAACTTCTGTTATATGTAGATAACCAAATGTTATCTTGTTCTTTTCAATTTCTTGCCATTCGTTTTATTTTTTTTGTCATGTGTCATCAATTTATGTATATTTTTTTGCCGTGTCTATCATATTCATTGGCACGGTCCTACAAGCCAACTAAGACTTAGACCGGCCTGCTTGTGTTGTTTTGTATATTGCGTGACAAGAAACATTATTATTATTATTATTATTATTATTATTATTATTATTATTATTAACGACGTTTCGGCAATTATACAAAACATTTCAATATGGTTATACGCTAATAACTCTCTAAAGGTTACCGCTTCAAAAACCCAACTCGTTTGCTTCAGATCCCCTTTAAATCTACCCGTAATAAATGTACTAATTTTCCTGCGCAGTCGGAACTGTCATTCCTGTCCATGCGTACCGGTTGAATACGTGAACTCTTTAAAATACCTGGGAGTATTCTTCGACAGCATACCAGCCAGGCATACTGAATTATCACGCATTTGCGATTAACTTAGGAGCGCTGCATGGTTACTCTATAACACTAAATCTATCGTTCAGCTTTGAGTAAAAACAAAAAAAAAACATGCGCATGCCTTGGTCTACAGCACTCTTCGATATGGGATTACTGTTTTTGCTTCCTGCCCCACCCGATGGCAAAATCGTGTTTACTCTTTGTTAAAAAAAACATACTAAAAACAGCCTACAACACTCCGTCAATCACAAACGGCAAAATCTTCTCAGCGGTTGGCCTTCCATGCTTCTGGACTCCGTTTACACAAACTGTGGTGCTAAGGCATTTTTGGCTCAGTGATCTTAAAGTATGTTAGAAGCCCCCGAAGCCTTCGTAATAGTGTTCCTTTTGAAGTTCCGCGATCCTCAACAAGATATGGTGAAGCTAGGCGTTCTGTTTATGTGCCGAGAATTCTGAACGATTTGCCAAATGAGGCATTCTCCATTACATCAAAAAAGGCACTGAAAAACGTGACTTGTTCACTGTAACATCGCTGCTTCATCATCATCGTCAGCTTGGTTACGCCCACTGCAGGGCAAAGGCCTCTCCCATACTTCTCCAACTACCCCGGCCATGTACTAATTGTCGCCATGTTGTCCCTGCAAACTTCTTAATTTCATCCGCCCACCTAACTTCTTGCCGCCCCCTGCTACGTTTCCATTTCCTTGGAATCCAGTCCGTAACCCTTAATGATCGTTGGTTACCTTCCCTCCTCATTACATGTCCTGCCCATGCCCATGCATGTCCATGCCCATGCCCGTGCCCATGTCCTGCCCATGCATTTCTTTTTCTTTATTTCAACTAAGATGTCATTAACTCGCGTTTGTTCCCTCACCCAATCTGCTCTTTTCTTATCCCTTAAGTTACACCTATCATTCTTCTTTCCATAGCTCGTTTGCGTCGTCCTCAATTTAAGTAGAACCCTTTCCTAAGACTCCAAGTTTCTGCGCCGTAGGTGAGTACTGGTAAGACACAGCTGTTATACACTTCTCTCTTGAGGGATAATGGCAACCTGCTGTTCATGATCTGAGAATGCGTGCCAAACGCAGCCCAGCCCACTCTTATTCTTCTGATTATTTCCATCTCATGATCCACATCCGCCTCACTACCTGTCCTAAGTAGATGTATTCCCTTACCACTTCTAGTGCCTCGCTACTTATTGTAGATCGCTGTTTTCTTCCGAGACTGTTAAACATAATTTTAGTTTTCTACAGAATAAATTTTAGACCCACCCTTCGGTTTTGCCTCTCCAGTTCAGTGAGCATGCATTGCAGTTGGTCCCCTGAGTTACTAAGCAAGGCAATATCATCAGCGAGTCGCAAGTTACTAAGGTATTCCCCATTAACTCTTATCCCCAATTCTTCCCAATCCAGGTCTCCGAATACCTCCTGAAAACACGCTGTGAATTTCAATGGAGATGTTGTATCTCCATGCCTGATGGATAATAATAATAATATCTGCGGTAGTGTTATTATTATTATTATTATTATTATTATTATTATTATTATTATTATTATTATTATTATTATCATCATCATCATCATCCGCCCTACTTCTTTTTACGTCAGTTCATTTCTTTAAGAACGAGGAATGCATCTACATAAAGGGCGCACTAAAGCGCTCATTCACGCGTGCCACTTTTTGAAAGCTTGTGACGATAGTTGCAAACAACTCGTGTGTGACAAAAATAGTGGAGATGAATAACCGCGGCAGCGACCTCTGGAGCCAATCTTTCGACAATGGGAACAGTCTCGTCATCGAAACCCCAGGGGCATTCCTCGCTCGACCGCTGTTCTTCCTTTCAAGGCTCTATCGTGCTCTGAACATGGGTATCATTTGAAAAATGGTAATATTATTGCATGTGTCATAAAACACATTGAATGCCGAAGATGTGGACACAGAGGTCATTGGGCCACGCACGCACGCACGCACACACACACACAAAAAAAAACGAATCATGCTTTAAAATTTTAGTAACAGAGCATGGACAGGCGAGTGGACAGAAGAGAGATAAGGGCGCTTTAAATTTAAATTCATACTTTAGAGCACGTTTCACCAACAAGCCGAATGCTGCACCCTACTTAAAAAGGAAGTCAAGAAAAACAAATGCAAATCATAGTGCGTACAAAAAAAGGAAAGCATTAAAGGGACCTGTTAGTTCTTCGCAGGATTTGTCAGGGATAAAATAATACAAGCGGTTGAGGCGGGCAGCTGATTCTACTGAGGGCAAACTTTTTGTAGGTAAAAAAAAGAATGAGAACGTGTTACGGTGTTTCCTAGGAGGAATATGAACTTCGCAGTGGTGATCCAGATAAGATGATATGAAAGGAGCACGCTGTATCCAGCTCTATGTACGTGCGCGATTATGATAATAGATCTTTTGGAAAAGGCAGAGGCTTTTTCTTCACGGGGAGGCCAGGAGGCCCTCCCCCTCAATTATAGGCAGGAGGGCAGCAGAAGTGGACAACACGAACGCCGACTATCAACTGCAGGGAGCAATGAGGCGAAAGAAAGAAAGAAGGCACAAAGCTCATCTGCGGAAGCTCTGCAATGGTATCGTCACGTGTCAGTCGCGCACATGTGCTGGTCTACGTGGGAGATAGCTGTTAAGGCACTTAATCTCTTCTTTATGTAAAGTAATCGAAGGCTGACTCACGCACTCAATTCCGGCATTATAGATATGCTATGCCTACAAAAGAAAGTAAGCACCTTGTCCTGTCTTTTGTTCCTTCTTTGTGTGCCGTTACCGTCGGCGCTTCATTTTTTTTAAAGCTATGCACCAACTAGCCCCACAACGTGTTTTTCTCTTCCTAAGACGCGTATCTTCAATCTTGTGCCTGTACACTATCACGCATTCATCTAACTCTGGCGTGCAATTACAATCTTGGCAATGTAGGAAACCATTAGAAGGCGATCCACCGGTCAACGACCTTTTATGTTACATTAGCCTCTAATTTATACACCGCCGCGTTTGCCCTACGTAGAACTGGCCACAGCCAAAGGGAACTTTATAAACCGCACCCATACGACAGTCGTTAAAAATGTTGTTCTTATTGTGCTTCACTGGACAAATATCCGTTCTTTCTTGCCTTTTACCTACTCCTTTTTCCTCTGCACGACAACGCATATCTTACCTAGCTCATTGGTAGCATTGAAAGCAACATTAACATCATATCTACTTGCAACTTTTTCAAGCCTGTGCGACACTGAATGAACGTACGGAATAGCCACTACTCTTTTTTTGTTATTACTGCTTTCAGTAATCACGTCCGTCCCCCTCGAAACCGACTTCTTTAGGTGCTCAGCTACAGTGGCCACTGCTAAACTAGGCTAACCTGCTTCTAATAGGCGCCGGACCTGTGCATTAAAACTGGCGCTCATTTTGTGCATGCAGGATCTGGTGAGAGAAGGCTTAAGGCACGACATGGCAATTCCGTTTTTTACTACTTTGGGATGCTTGGATTGAGAGTTCAACAACGGCTTCGAAAATCTTGGGGAGTACTGCCAACAAACGTGATTCTGTTGGAACACCAAGGAAATGTCCAGAAACTGAATTATGCGTCGCTGAGAAAATTCCTTGGTAAACTTTCATCCTCCTCCATAAATGTTAAATTGCTTACTTACTGAGGCAGCCGCGGAATCGAAGTCTTCCCTATTGCAGAAAATCAGGTAATCAGCAACGTAACGAAATGTCTTGATAACGCAATCACCTAAGGCTTTCTCTAAGCTGCTGTCAACCTTACTCAGGTAAGTATCACTAAGAATAGGGGCAACTTTTGAGCCAATACATGCAGAGAAATGCCTGATTTCTGCAGAAACACGCCATCTCTCCACCCAGTCAGTGTCAACTTTAAGTACATTAAAATAATCGCTAGAAAAGCTGCCGCGGAAACACCGATTCTGTCAATAAAAGCCGACTCTTTCACTTGTTTTTTAATGTACTCATTTACGGAATTTAGCAGCCCGTCCTGCGGAAAGGAGTTATAGAGGTCTTCAATATCCATAATAAAAGCTCTACAATCACCAGGATTTTCCTCTCTCAAATACTGAACTAGTGCCTCAGAATTACGCAAGCAAAAGGGGTCTGAAAAAAATAGTGAAGCGAGGCAGTTCTGTAGGTAACCAGCGACACAGACCTGCCACGTCCCTTTCTCTGAGATGATAGCACGAAAAGGAATTTCTTGCTTATGGGTCTTCGCCGTTAAATACAGTTGTAAGGTGAGGGATTTTGGTTTCTTGACATTAGAGGCAACCCTATCAAGATTATTTCTTGACAGGAGGTAAACCACACGGTGCTTAACTACCAAGGGCCTGAGTTTAGTGGCTATAAATTCTTTTCTATGGCTGAAATCGCTTTTTCTGAAAACATGTCATCTGGCATCATTACAATATAACCTTCCTTATCAGATATTACTGGTCTAAGTTTATCCCAGGTAGCACACAAAGTCTTGAAAACGTCGTATTAAGGAATTCAACGTCTGAAACGGATTTTTGACCAAAATCGACGCATCAAAGACGTTCCAAACAAGACAGCTTAAAAACGAGGGGTGAATACGTTTCGAAAACGACTCAAGGCGCCACCGCCACGCCACGGCGCGTCAGCCTCTTTAGCGGCTTCTCCAATCGCGCGATCCAATCTTGCGCAAGGTGGTGATACCGTCGTCAAATCATGTGACCAAGGTGGCCACGTGATTCGTGATGCCGGGCAGCCGGGCGAGCCGGGCATAGTCGCGTCCTCATGGCGTCGTCGCGTCACCGCACTCGTATTGCGCTGTGGTGTGTTTTCGGCTGTTCTGAATGTGCTGCCGCTGCCCTTTGCTATGTAAGTGTTGCAGTGTTTTGCTGTCAAGAAAACGATATTCTGTGATCAGTTTGGGTTGTGCGATATGTTTGAGCCGGGCATAATAGCGTTATCGCACTTGCATTGCGCTGTGGTATGGTAGCGGCTGTTCTGGATGTGCTGCCACTGCCCTTTGTCATGTAAGTGTTGCAGGGTTTTGCCGTCAAGAAAACGACGTTCTGTTATTAGTTTGGGTTGTGCGATCTGTTTGTGTAGTTTAATTTGGAAATGAGTGGTGTTTTCAATTGGAGAGCGCGGAGTGGAGGGCACCAATCAGCTCTTCAAGTTCATTGTCATGTTATGTGAGGCGCCTTTTCACTGACGCTGTAATTGAGGCGTTAAGGGCAGTATAAGGACGAAAGTTAGAGGGACGAAATCGTGCCTGTGTGTCCCTAGCGTCGGGATCAGCCGCTACGCGTGATCCTAACCAGAAAGCATTTTGCAGAATGCGAAGAAAGCCGGCAAAATTTCTGTCTGTGCGCACCTTGCCGATCTCCGCAATAGAGCCGTCATCGTGGTATTTTAGTCTCCCGTTTAGCAAGAGTGTTACAGACAAGGGAACTGGTTCAAACAGGCTTTTTTTTAATTATTCAGTACTAGTGCGGTATCCCAAAAGGTGAGGTCAAGTCCTCGCCCTATTTTCTTCCCTCGCGCTACAGCGCACTGACAGAATTTTGCGTGCACCATACCGTGTTTTTACCGTTTGCGCTTCAGGTTCTCGATTGTGTTTTCGCCCCCTTTACCCATGTGATGGGTGTTTCATGGTATTACCGTGTACCACATGTGTCCATATATTGTGCCCAATATATGAAACGGCCAAATTCAATTTTATTTGACGCCTCCAATGGTAGTAATGTATTGAGTCCCTTGTAGCGTTGTGCTTGTTATCAATTTTACTACTTGGCGAATGGATACAGCATGTACGCTGCATAACTCGCAAGTGGATACTGCATACGTGAGTCGAGCATACCCTTGGTATAAAATAACTTGTGTGCTGTAGGTAGTACGATTGTTTGCAGTTTGGGACATGTGTCTGAATGTACCCTGTGCGCCCTTCGCGCTTTACGGCGCCCTGCCGAGTTCGTGCGGGTGCCATGTGTGCGCATGGAGTTCGCGAAGCGCTGTCGCAGTTTTATATATATATATATATATATATATATATATATATATATATATATATATATATATATATATATATATATATATATATATATATATATATACACACACATGTGGTCTGTTCGCGCGCTTCGCACAACAGGGCATGTCGCAGTTCTTTGTCCTTGTGCAACACATTTTCCTAGCGTGCGTCTGTGCATTATTCGAGACCGGTTTCACACAGGGCTCTTTTAGCCGCTATCCAGTCCGTTACAGATCGCATTTCTCGGTCTTGATTGGCTCCTCTGCGCAAGCTACGAGAGTGAGCCAGTCGCATCGATAATTTCGATCCAGATCGGGCTTGATGGCGATCGAGAGTGGTCGTGTGACACCGGTTTTACGCATGGCTCCCACATAGGGAACACTTTAAGTTCAATGCTACTGAGTGAAGAGCCAGTGCATATATATGCCAGTGGTGGTATGCGGGCAAGTCTTTCTGGTGAAGCCAATACTTGTGCATTCAAAACATTTCAATTACCAGCGTAGTACATAGTGCGTAGCGCACAAAATGGAGCACCAGTGCAGATATCTGAGCATACCTGTCAAGGGCAGCAAGTGTGTCTACATTGAAACCACTACCAGCGTGTGCGGCCGTTCTATTTTCAGCAGCGGGACTGCACAATAATCAGTAGGGTGCTTTCAAGCTGTTTATCTATGAAGGTCTGCCTGGACTGTGTGCCGAATATTTTTGGACGTGAAAGTGGGGGTGAATTGGTAAACATCAATGGAACTGTGCCTGGACTTTGTGGCAAATGTTTTTGGATGTGAAAGTGCGAGTGAACTGGCAAAGAATTTGCTCTGGGCTACATGTGTTAAACGTTTTTCTCATTCAGAGTGCTTTTTTTTTTACTTTAGGAGACTGGAGATGTGCGCAAAGTGTGACATGTGAGTGTGCTAATTAATGTATTTGCTGGTTCGCAAATAATCCGTTGCAACTTTGTTTTTGCCAGAGAGGTACAACTTTGCCTCTTGTAAAGGGCTTTTTAGATAAAACACTTACTATTTATTCTGACCATTGCTTCCTTTGTTACACAAATGCAGCTTCCAGTGCATTCCAGTTTATTTGCATGTTTATGTAAGTTTCTAATATGAGGCTTCTATATTCATTTCTCACGTTCTGGAGTGGCAAGATGCAGCATTACTGTCTCATCGTTCGCTGTACTACAGTAGTGTTCACTTGTTACACTGAATCCCCCGTTTAAGTATTCTGTACTAATTTCACTTTATTGATTTTTTGTTGTACGGTTATTTTTTCTCGCCATTACCTTCTTTGATATATCCTAAAGGCAATATTTCCAATTTCGCATTGTTCCCATTTTTTTTTATTTCTGTCACAGGATTTTTTTATGATGGTTTGCGGCGGTATTTCTTTTTGTGCTTTTTCCAAGCTTCTAGCTGATTGGTAACATTGCTTGGAGGCAGTTACCATCCCATTCATACTCTTGCATATTTTAGTCTACTTCTTCCGTTCGCTCCGATGTCACTTCTGCATAACTCTAGTCCATCTAATAGCACGTGCACTTTACTATGATAAATTAGACACTTTAGTACACTCCAGGTTTTTCTGTTCATTCTTGTATGTGTACTTGGAATTTTGTTTATGTGCTAGTGAATGTTCAGTTTCGAGTTCATTATGAATCCTTTCTGCGACTTTTGTCATTGTCGATGTACTTTTACTTCTATTTGCATTTCTCACAAAGTTTGCTCGAACCTTGCATAAGGATTACATTTTAATAAAGTGTTTTTGCTTTGTCACAATGTTCTCATTTCATGCACTCTTGGCATGAAGGGCTTGGTCTGGCCACCTGCCAAGACATGGCCATTTGTTCTTTGCAGGATGTCATTCCCATTGTGGTTGTAAGCATCGTAGCATAGTGAAGGCGGTATTAAGGATTTATTATTCCTAACAGGCTCATTTTCGTGCGACTTGGTAGAGGATGCGCCAGCCATGCGGGGAACAGAGCTTGGCACTGCGCCATGGCCCTAACAGTCAACACCCACGCTTCTACTCATCTGGGGCGCGATTGGAGGTCGTTGTTCGAAACGCCCGGTCAGTTTCACCTCACACGACTGGCCTAGGCCGTGCCAACGGGTGCGGCTGACGACGTCTGCGCAGCATAGGCCAGTCGCGTGAGGCGAAACTAAACGCGTGTTTTGAACAACGATGTCTGATCGCGCCCGTCACCCGCGAAAATTAGCTTCAGATGATCGTAAACCTTTCAAGACCGCTTCTAGACCAGCTTTTTGATAACGTCCTAAAAACGTTTAGAAATTGGTTACGAATAGCTTTGGCAAAGGGATTACTTGTGTCTTTCCCAATCCTATTTCTAGACCGGCTTTTCGAATACGTCTTGCAGACCTGTTCCAGATCGTCTCAAGAAAGTAATTAAGCCGAACATTAGCAGACATATACGACGTTATCCCGCCGAAGTTCTCTCATTCGTGTCTTCTTTAACCCATTTTTATCGTCTTGGATAAACGCTACGAAAACGTTACGTATCTCTTTCGTGCTACCTGGGATGCTCCACAAGGTAATTAAATAACGGTCGGACTGGGTCAGACGTCTTAAAATGAGAATTTGATTGTTCATTGCTTGCAATGCGATCTGAAATTAATGAACATACGCGTCTTATGGTAGAGGCGTGGCATATCTATACTGGTGGAAGTGAGTGTGTGAGTCAGCCTTCGATTACTTTACATAAAGAAGAGATTAAGTGCCTTAACAGCTATCTCCCACGTAGACCGGCACATTTACTCGACTGACACGTGGTGATACCACTCCAGAGTTTGCGCAGATGAGTTTTCTGTCTTCTTTCTTTCGCCTCATTGCTCCCTTCAGTTGATAGTCGGCGTTCGTGTAGTCCACTTCTCGTCTCATGTGCCCTGTCTGCACGCCTCACCTTTTTTGCATAATGAATCCTTACCAACTAGCTCAGCTTTCTTTCGTTCTAAGCGCAGGAGGTAGCGCAGCCTATGATGTTATGTAGTTAATTGTTGACTATGCTGCAGCTTATTACGCCTGTGTAAATAATTTTACCCACCTCTGCGATTAGATCTCGCTTCTCGTATCGTCGAGACCTTCGTTTAGACGCCTTTTCGACTAGCTACCACGCGCTGGAGGCGTCAAAAAGGCCATTGTTCGACCAGATAGATGGCAAGATCCCACTTACGCTAAAGGCGCGTCAAATCACCAAAGACCTGGTCTGCAAAAGACGCGCTTTGTGTTTAGATTGCATCAGAGCTGTTTTGGTCAGCGTATTTTTTCGTCTTATTGAATGTGACGACTTGATACGCAAAATTCAGTTTACCCCGTGTTTGTTAGCTATCCAGATATTCTCGTAGTAAGAGCATTGCTGTAGTGCACTGCATCCTGCATGGCTGCTTCTGTGGTGTTCTCATTTAACCCGTGTCTACGGCGTTCAGCCCAGCATTACAAAGGCGTATTTTGAGTACGCTGGCCATCAAACCATGTGCATTGTATGAGGTGGCACCCACTCGCCTTTATAGGGAGTTGATATAGCAGAGAATGACAAGGAAGGGATAGAAACCTCGCGGAAGGTTTTCGGGATGATGGAAAGATAGCATGAAATGGTAAGTATTCTGCCGCACTCTTTTAAACACTTAGCGAAACAGTACTAGAAAATGATTCCCCAAATTTACATGAAAGTTCTCCAGCTGATAGCATACTGTATTATATTGTATTACATACAGTCTTAACCTAAAATCACAGCACAGTAGTTAATCAACACTGGCAAAAATATTAAATTCTGAAGCTCTCTATGCGCCAAGTGTTAGTTATATTTATGCTACTAAGTTCCCTTTGAAGAGTTATAACTTGCGTATAACTGCCAATTTAAATGTCTGCCTTGTCATTGGTTCTGTCTGAGTTGTCATTGTCTGTCTGTGTTTCAGCATGAGTGATTATTAACTTTGTGACATCTTATGCAGCTTTGTGACATATTTATGCTACTAAGTTCCCTTTGAAGAGTTATAACTTGCATATAACTGCCAATTTAAATGTCTGCCTTGTCATTGGTTCTGTCTGAGTTGTCATTGTCTGTCTGTGTTTCAGCATGTTTTTGTGTGTAGTCTGAGGTCCACATTAAAATGTGGACCTCAGACTACTACTTGATAAGTAATTGCAGACACTAAGAAAGTGTACCAAAAGAAAAAAACAATAAAAAACAGCCTGCAGAAACTTGGGCATGAGGAGATTCCCAGTCAGTGGGCAAATTTCGAGATAAAATTTACCCTACCGGGTGTCGTTAAAGGGGTCTTATGAATGTACAGGTAAGCAACTTATTCCACCTTCATTAGCCACAAATACATAGCGCCTGAAGTCGGTCGTCTTCAACACTTGGCGGAAAAGCCCTTTCACATTCTCTTCTACGATGCGCTTAAAGCGCTGGTTGCGTTCCGTCAGACACCCTTGGCAACAACACAAACCAATTTAGCGGACGCTTCAATCCAAAGAAGGAAGGCTACGCAAAACATTCACTGCATTGAAGAGACAGCAGTCCGCTCTGCTAAACTGGAAATATTATGCCAAAGGATAATGGTAAATATTCGATGCGTAAAGATGTCACAAAGTTAATAATCACTCATGCTGAAATTGTGTATTCCCATACAATCAATATTAGGTTGTTCAGTTCGCTCTGCTCAACTGAAAATATTATGCCAAAGGATAATGTTAAATATTCGATGCGTAAAGATGTCATAAGGTAATTAATCACTCATGCTGAAATTGTGTAATCCCATACAATCAATATTATGTTGTTTAGTCATCAAGCGAAAGAGGCAGTAAACGAAACGCGCGTTTTAATTCTTGCACAGTCGAATGGAATGCTGGCAATATTTACGTTTATTTTGTTTCTCATTTGTAGGGAATGAGCCTGAAATTACGCCGGCTCTTCAGTCGGAAAATGAGTCGCAGCTCGCACAACGCTCTGTACGCGTATTAGCAAAGTTGCCCGTATAAACAACGATACTTTCGTACGAGGTGTTTCACGGGACATCTCAAGCTGGTTCATACAAATGTTCTTGCCATGAGTTTGAACTGGCAAATGATGCTGATCTAAATAGTACGGAGGATTTCTCTAACGAAAGGACAAAGAAGAGCGAAAATTCAGCTACCTTGAGTTTTTATATCGCGAGTGTTAACAAAGGAAAAAGAAAGGCCGTCTTTCCATATTACCCAGGGAAGAAATGTATGTTGACTTTGTCGATATGTTGTTAGCATGGCAGCATGCCTTCGGCTTCTGACGCTGAGTGAAGGTTACGCGACAAACGCACCATCCCGCAACGTGTGCAAAGGCACAGAGTATGGTATCACTGCGCAGCGCTGTTACTTATGAGCGCATACAGCAAGCACTCCAAACTCATGAATGGCAGCTTATAATGGTGTGGTTCAAAAGCAAATTGCTAAGTTGTGGTGCTTAAACTATGAAGATAGCAACTTGAGAGGTCCGTGCAGCAAGCGATGGGAGTGACGTCAGTAGAAGGGACAGAAAGTGAGAGAGGCGAAGTGAAGAAATGCCTCAACCTGCACCAAGTAGAAGGGACAATGAAAGCGCTTCTCATACCTAAAACGAACAAATGCCGCACTAAAGGTCACGTGATATGTTAAGCCGCTGGTCGAACACTTCTTCGCCGACAAAGCTTTCTATGAAAGAGCTATCTCTCTCTCACGCCGGTGGTCCACTAGAGTAACGCGGTGGGCGTGCCAAGGGAAGGGGAAACTCTGTCGACGAGGTATGAAGATAAAAAGCTGACACGATGCAGGTGTAACTGGAGACGGCCGGCAAAGGGCAGATGTTATCGGTAGTGCAAGCAGATAGGCTACTGCTGCTGATGATCAGAACATCGTAAGCGCCTTCGCAACATGCAACGCACCTGCTGCGCTTTCTGCAGGGTTATTTTTGCTATTGCCACAAAGGAAAGACATTGCACGAGATAACTGAAGCCATCTTTATCAGAAGGACAAATCGGGATGCAATTGCAGCGTTACTTGGTTTATAGCCACGGTAAATTCCTTTCGTGATGATGATAATTTATGGATGTTGAAAAAAAAATCATGGGGTTTTACGTGCCAAAACCACATGCTGATTATGAGGCACGCCGTAGTGGAGGACTCCAGAAATTTCGACCACCTGGGGTTCTTTAACGTGCACCTAAATCTAAGTCACGGGTGTTTTTGCATTTCGCCCCCATCGAAATGCGGCCGCCGTGGCCGGGAAATTTATGGATTTTGTTTGCGCAAAGGTCGCATATGGCCAAAGAGTTCTTCATGTTGAATGAATGAATTAATTAATTAATTAATTAATTAATTAATGACGGTGGCACAGGGCACACCAACATCTTTGAAGAGTATTTCTCGTAGGAAAATGGACAAATAGCGGCTGCCTTACGGGGCTGAATACTCTACGACGGTCAATAGAACAAACTAAAGCGAAACAATGACGAAGCGATGAACACTGCGTTGACGGTGTAACAAGTTGGCTCTCCTGTGGGCAATGAGAGTTGTGCTACGCTCTTGCATACAAGTATAACTGAAAGGATATATTTCTGAGGAGTAATTCCATACGTGAGTTTCGTCTGGAGATTGCGTGCATAAGCTTTCGAAATTAGAAAAATGTTGAAGAGAATGTTGAAACAGCAAAATCGCCGTATGAGTAACTTCTCAGACACCCAGTAGCGCTGAGCCTGCAATAACTGCAAGTTCTTTGGTGCTACTGTGGGTGGTACGCAATCACACGCAAGTTATACAAAATATTTCAATTGTCTGTAAGGTCTGTATTTTCCGCATAATATGAGGTAGAACATATTGTTATGCAAGTTACACAGAAAAAGAATGAGCCACCTAAGAGAACCACTGTGCTTGCAACGAGTAATAAATGCCAGGTACAGAAGCACCCGTTACTTAGCGAGAAAGTTTGCTCCGCGTCAAAGTGAGAGACCAGACGCGAACATACCAGCGTGCTGTGTTCAAATGACGTCAATGACAAAGCCACATAAAGGTATAGGTGCATTGCACACAAAAAAAGTCTCATTAGCACTACTTCCCTTACGTTGCGTGACACATCACATAGCACATAGCCTCAGACCTCTGTCTGACCAAATGTTCTGGGAGAGTAATTAGATGTAACATGGACGTTGGTTTCACAAAGTGCACCTGCACTGTGCCTGCTGGCACAGTGAACGCAGATGACATTTGGCTCCGGAAGTTGCTTTCGCGGTAGCCTTCCTTATCGGGAAACGTTAATCCCCATATCGGCTCGGCAGTGAGCCTCCTGGCAACAGGCGTTGCTCTACAAACGCATTGATGACAGCGATGAAGTACACCTTGTGGCGAACACGGTCGACAACGCGAGAGCCGAGGCTGTTTCAAAGCTGTGCGTGTTTTCCATTAGGGCTACATGGACTGGACCGAACTGCTAACACAAAGGATGGGAAGCTTCCAGTTCGAACACCGCCGCAACGTCTTCTACACGACTCGCCAGTTCGGCGTCGTCCATGCTCTAACGGGGCCGCGACGCGCTCGGGCCCCTGCTGCCGGCCCCACTGCCGAACGCGCCTCCGCCGGGGCAACCCTCGGCCGGGGCGCCCAGCCGCTCTCGACCGCGCGCGAGAAGGCTCGACGCGCGCACACCGAAAACGAGGAAATATGCTCACCTGTGCCGTTTTTCGTTGCGCACGGTGGGATCCCAGTGGGGCAGCCATCTTGAACGCACCGATCCCGAGATACCTCGCGCGCTCACGTCGGGCGCGGGAGGCGGGGGGGAGGGGGGGCGGGCGGTCGCAGCCGCGGATTCTCTCTCCCCTTCACGCACCGGCGCGTCGGAGCGGAAAGGATGGAGCACAGCACTCAGAGAAGCCGCGCTCAATGGTCGGGACGGAATCTGGGCGACCGCTTTTGTAGCGCCATCTGTTGTTGGCAAAAAAAAGCTTCCTTGTTGTTGTCTTGCTCTCGTTGTTGTTCATTTATTGGCTTAAGTTATACTTCTGCACGAAGCGCTAGGTGGCGTTGCAAAATGGTCAAGTTCTAAAGTGCATTTATATTCGTGTGGCCTTGCTCGTAAGTGTTGGTTGCATTTGCCCACTTAGCAGACAAATTACCTCCCAACGAAGGCGCGGCCCCTGGTGGCTGCTGCCGCCGCAGCCGCGACGGCGCGGTGAACTCATTCCGCTTTTTGCTGTTGCCTGCTCCGTGTCGTTCCGCGTGCGTCATGCGGAGTGGCGGGAGGAGTGCTTCGCCGCACAGCTATCGCGCTCCGGGAGAAGTGACATTACCGTTGTGCGACTCGCACGCGTGCTGACCTTCTTTCACGCGTTCAGTTTGACGACGAATGTGCATCGAAGGGTAGCAGGCTTGTATGGACCTATTTGCGGATACAACGGGCGTGTGGTGTGATATTCCTTGAATGGTGGATCATTATGACGCCGTCATTAAATAGCGCTGTTAAACTTAGCCAACTTGACTGCGAAGTGAACGGCGTGATCGCCCAATGCGACTTAAAGGTGCTCCAGGACCTGAAAACATACCTGTCAGCAGTAGAAGAGGTAATGGACGGTAACATAAGAAAAAAAGTTCTCGAAAGTCGCTTCATCATCAAACACTTCGCCACTAGATTTGACCCAACCGAAGCTGTTGCTTGAATAGTAGTAGTAGTAGTAGTAGTAGTAGTAGTAGTTGTAGTAGTAGTAGTAGTAGTAGCAGTAGTAGTAGTAGTAGTAGTAGTAGTAGTAGTGTAGTCACGACTATCAGAATTAGAAGAAAGAATGGGCTGAAATAAATAATCAGAAGAATATGAATGACCTGGGCTGCGTTTGGCAGGCATTCTGAGATGATGAATAGCAGGTTGCCATTATCGCTCAAGAGAAAAGTGTATAACAGCTGTCTCTTACCAGTACTCACGTACGGGGCAGAAACCACCAGGCTTACGAAAAGGGTTCCACTTAAATTGAGGACGACGCAACGAGCTATGAAAAGAAGGATCATGGGTGTAACGTTAAGGGATAAGAAAAAAAGCAGATTGGGTGAGGGAACAAACGCGAGTTAATGACATCTTAGTTGAAATCAAGAAAAAGAAATGGGCATGGGCAAGACATGTAATGAGGAACGAAGATAACGGAAGGTCATTAAGGGTTACGGACTGGATTCCAAGGGAAGGAAAGCATAGCAGGGGGCGGCAGAAAGTTAGGTGGGCGGATGATATTAAGATGTTTGCAAAGACAATATGTCCACAATTAGTACATGACCGGGGTAGTTGGAGAAGTATGGGAGAGGCCTTTGCCCTGCAGTGGGCGTAACCAGGATGATGATGATGATGATGATGATGATGAGTCATGACTACTACTTTAGTAAAGCAGAGACGGCCTCGAGAAGTATGAAGGTTCGGGTAGAGGCATGCACCGCACTCCCCGCATCACTTCAATGAATCTCAATAGCCTTGTCTGATGCAGGAAATTGGCATGTGATGTCACGAACCAATCAGCCATTTTTACCGGCGATTTTCATTTGGAGTGCTGAGCTCGGCTTAGGAAGCTCGGCCACACTGATCAAAGACTGTTCCTTGAGTCATGTTGGCAGTTCTGCAATGTGCTCGCAGTTTCCTTGAAGAGCAAAAATATAGCTTTTCGTTTGCTCCTGTTATTAAAGAAGACGGTTGTGCTACTTGGAGAGTAATCCAGAGTTGATACATTTGTAAGCACGCAATGATTGTTTAGTGGAAAAGAATGCCCCCAGGCACCACAGCACGGAGAAACAGCAGTGAGGCTGACAAAAGTTAGTATAGGATTAATAAGAGCAAAGAAACTAAGAGCAAGGAATGTACTAGAAAGGACACTAGCTCCTTGCCATGTGTGCTCCTTGTTCAGGCCTTGCGTCTTGTTAGGAATAATTACAGAAAATAAGCTTTAGTTCATTCCCTAGATCCCAGTTTATTCACTATGTCATTGGTCTTTGCCCGACATTGCATAATAAGTGAATGAAAATAAACGAATTGCGCCCAGTTGTAGCGGTAGTGTGCATAAGCACGTTTCCAAACCGTTTCAACATTGATTAGGCTACGCACTTGGCCCGTTGTGACACAACTCGGTGCTGCTTAACCGCAGCGTTGTCGATGCGTGGTACGCGAACGCGTAGAACAGGTCGTTGTTTTACGTAACTGTTGATTCTCTTTAAGGGCACCTCTGTAACTACGGGTCTACGGGTCGAAACATGAAGACAGCTCTTCTGCAGCAATATGCAAGCCTTGCGCCGCTACATGCTACCAATCTTAGACGATATGCTAAACCAAGATGCGTTTATGTTCCGCTGATGTTTACTAGCATCCATAACAAAACACCGGCTGCTCGCAGAAAGCGTATGTTATATAATTCTGAATTGTGAATCAATTCTGAATGACGGTGAAAACTGGGAAAACGCATCACGTGAAATATTTAACTGATTGTTTTATTAGGTTCGTCATAGCATCCAGTGGCAGGATGTTGATAAAAGATAAGCTCACCAACGCGTCGAAGAACCGCGTGCCCCTTTACTCATGTGCAATGAGAGTAAAGCTTAAATACATCTGGCGGGAGAAATAACAGGAGTGAGCATGGGCAATTTAGACGGTATGCATTATGCTTATCTTGGAACACGATGTCACAGTGCACAATCAATTCGAGCTTCCTATTGTTTCCAAGGATGACCTACAGGAAGTAAAAGACCCAGTCTATACAGCAGAGGTAGGAAGCACATCATTTTAAGCTTTTGAACAAAGCATTATTTAAGTTATATTGGTAAGGAAATAACTTGGTTTGTATTTCTTTATATTTCTGTTTTTTTTTCGTATGATTCTTCAAAACAGAGGTCTGTCACTTCAATACACACAGAAATTCACCGTCTGAAATTCTATTGCCCGCTTTACAGCGCTTAGTGCACTGTAATAGTTTCTTTTAAGTCATCATCTCTCATATCAATGTAAAATCAGGCAACCCTACCTTACAGGCACATCGAAATTGCCGTATATTATCGTATTCAGAAAATATATATATATATCTAAGGAACAACTTCCTACGATTTGGAGAAAACAGTCTCCTTAAAGCTCTAGTAGACACAACTGATGGCTGTGCAGCCAACGGCCAGTACACTTTCTTTTTACCGTTATTGATTTATTTTTTAGGTTACTTGTTTATTTGTTTGCCTGTTTCATCGTCCGATAAATTAAATACGTTCAGCACAAAACAAATGTTCACGCATAAGCACAGAGCTTACCTGTACCCCTCCTCCCCCCCCCCCAAAAAAAAACGATATTAAAAAATAAATAAAATACGAGTAGGAAAGCTTTGCATTCGCACACACCTTTCAATTGGCAGAGAAAGCCCGGCAGCCGACCAACACGAAAAGAGGCGAAAGAACGAAAGCAAAAGGAAGAGATCTATTGCTTCAATGGCGTTTGCAGAATGACAGTCTTCTATCGTTGCTGCTGTTGTTTTCTTGGAAATAAACAAATATATGAAAGAAGCGCTTAGAACAAGGGTAAACTGAACCTGCTTTGTGCGTATTGAAGTTTCAACAGTGCGCAAGTATAAGCAGTCCGCAAGCAGCGTTTGTTTAGCTGACACCTTTAACCTGCGCCCGTTCTTCGAAGCTAAATATTCTGCTAGTGTGGCATGTCCATTCTTCTGCCATTGTGCATTATTGGCACTGAAATTTTGGTGTCCAAAGTGCGGCATAGAGAATTTTATTCGAGAGGCTGAAAGTCTCAGGGAAGACATCTAGCTTCATCTGGCGGACATTTCTCCAACTATTTGACGCGCAGTTCGAGCTTTGGCGCAACGTGGCAGGCCTAGGCGCTCTTATCTGAATGAGCGCAATGTCCTGAGATCGCGATACTTTTACGGTCAGCTCCATACTACATGTCCCTGTATTTCGCGACACCCATTGCGAGCTATTTTAATAAGCCACGCTATGTAATTTTTACTGCGTAATTAAGACTTTGACATTGTTTAGTTTTGTCAAAAGTATGGTTCGAAATTTCTCGTATAGAAAGAGGAAAGACCACATGTAAAATGTCAGTGATTTCTCTGTCGAGCGCAAACCACGAATTGAACGAGAATTATGGAATGGCATTTTTTGAAAATCAACAATTGTCAAAAACCCGAATGTAGCTCGAAGCAACAACGGAAACGAATACGGATTTCTCAAGAAGCTTCGATGTTGAAGAATGATTCGTTCTGGTCCGAGGGTAAAAACAGGTCCAAACGGCAGGGATTGCAGAAGGAGTCCGAATAATTATATTGCTGAAAGTAATCACTGGAATATGTTGATGGGCTGCTAGGGGGCCCAGCATATCAGCGCGACGTGGAGGAAAGAAAGCCGCCGGTGACTCCGTCCGACCGAGTATTTGTTTCCACGTTGCATCAATATGCACCCTCTGCATCGGGGCACTCAATGCAGCAAATCAGTGCTGCTCAAGCTCGGAACCTGGAGTAAGGTTCTTGGAAAGCAAACGTTGTCGCGCACATGACTTGAATCGTTCTCCGCTTTGCGAACTTCCGGAAAACCACCTTCGCGTAAATGGTAGTACATAAACAGAATTTGAAAGATTATCGTGTTTTGTAAGCATTAGTGGCATTCTTCGTTTTTATACAAGTAAGCAGAAGCCCACGCGGCAGCTTAAAGGAGGCGTGGTATAACCGCTTTCCGACCATATAACAAGGCCTATTCCAAGGTCGCCTATTTTACGCGCGGCTTAGAACTTGATACTCCTGCAGATCACGAGCATGTATTCGCAACTTTAAACGGTTGTCGGTACGCCAGTAGGGTTCGCCTAGCCGGGTTCACGGCTGACTGCACAGGTGCGATTCCGGAACTACGAGGCCAGAACCGTTTAGAAATCTTTCTACATTTAGTTAGCCATCGCGATCAGGAAAACACATCTATCACGGATAAATTAAAGAAGTATTTAGGCACGTAAGATGTACGAAATGGGTTGCAGAAATCTCCGAAACGCGCTGCCGATGTGTGCCTATGCTTCCCTTTTCGTGTGTAGATGCCGAGCATGCATCCGCAACGGCTAAATTGCACGCATTGCGAGTTCGGCGCCAAACGGGATATCAATGGGTTTCCCGCGCGAAGTGTACAGACAATGTGCAACGGATCGCAGGCACAAGCTGTCGCTTAAAGGGGGCGTCGTACAACCGCTTTCCAACCTTATAGCAAGGCCGCTTCCCAGGTCGGCTATTTTACGCGCGGCTCAGAACTATTGTTTCGCGGCCCGTCTAGCCACTGAGAATTTGCCTTCGAGAGAAAGTCTCATTCAACGCACCCTCTTTACATCCGGCGTCTCAGCCCTGCGTGGCGCATCAGCACCAGCTCCGTCTCCTTCGGGAAGATTTCTCCGATGCATGAGACAGGCAGCCGAGACCGTGATCTATTTGGCGTACATCCCTCCAGATGCGACTAGTAAATTCGCGGTAAGCGCTGAAAGTTTTTTTTATTTTCTAATTTTCATTTTTTTCCACATGTTAAAGTGCCGGTCAATTCTGCGGAATATATGCCGTGTTCATGGCGCGTACGTACGGGAGACTCCGAAACCACGATGTTAGTACCTTTGAGAAATGCTATGCCGTGCCTCTTGCCGCCATTATCAAAGCCCGTATACCACGGATAATTCAAGCATGTTTTCAGGCATTCGAGATATACTAAATGGACTTAAACGAACTCTACCGAGAGGCCATGCGCTGGCTTCCTAATGAGATACCCCCGTCACCCTCGCAAAAGAAAAAATCAATTGCAGCGCTAAAGGACGCGGAAAAGTGATGAGAAGGTTTGCAGTAGCACGCAAACAAACAAACAAAAAATAACTGTTATGTCAACAGTTGCAAAGTGTACATACAGATATACATCAAGGAAAAGAAAAGTCGTAGTTCGCGTCCAGTTATTTCTTCTACATTTGCACTTATGTTCCTTTTCGCGGATTTCCGTTTGTACTCCTGTAGGTCACGAGAATATATTCGCAACTGTTAATGTAGGGTTTTACTAGCCGAGTTTACGGCAGTCTGCGCAAGCGTGATTCCGGAACAATGAGGCCAGAACTGTTTAAAAATCGTTCCACATTGAATCTATCGCGGATAAATCAAAGAAGTTTTTAGGCATGTAGGGCCCTCTGGCCTGTACTTGTCGGTCGTAAGGTAGCCTCGCCGCCTACGGGATTATCAAACTGAACTAAGTCGAATGCTCTGTTGACATAGTCGGAAGTTCAAATCCCTTTATGAGGTGTTTTTTTTTTTTGACGAGCGTGAGCTTGAAATTCTTCTCCTCCACTGCACATCTGCAGGCTTGGAGTGACGCCTGTCACCGGCAAAAGATGGGGAGAATGAGTGAGGCTACACTGTTCCAGGCGCAATCAAATTAGGAAGGCCCATTAAGCTTCAACAGAACACTCCCTCACAAGAACACGAATTGGCCTGCCTGGTGCAGTATTCTGCGACTGCCTCCCAAATGAGTCACTCAATCACCCAATGGCCCTCAGTCCCCAGCAGCTGCGGAGCACCTGACCAAGGCGGCGGTCAGACCTGTAACGCAGCAGATTGTGATAAAAAACTATGGGTTCGGACAGGCCGCCAATGGAAACTGACCCTTGCATCGTTTAGCACCCGCACTCTCTAGAGTGACGCTGGCTGAGCAGGACTCTTTGATGAACTATCAGACATTATATGGGATATCATAGGCCTTAGTGAGATTAGAAGAACTGGTGAGGCTTACACATTGCTGAATAACGAACATGTCCTTTGCTATATAGATCTCCTAGATGAGAAGCAATTCCGGGTACGATTCCTAATCCATAAGGACATAGCGGGCGAGATTGCCGAATTCTACGGCATTAATGAGAGGTTAGCTGTAGTCATAACCAAATTTATTAAGAGGTATATAATAAATGTTGTACAGGCCTACCGTCCAACATGCAGTCACGACGGTGAGGAAGTACGTCAGTTTTATGATGATGTTGAGGTAACGGTGAGAAAAGACAAAAGTCAGTATTGTGTAGTAATGGTAGACTTCAATTCAAAAGTGGGGGAGAAGCAGGCTGGTGAATTAGCAATGGGGAACTACGGCGTTGATTCTAGGAACGCTAGAGGAAAGATGCTGGAAGAATTCGCAGAAAGGAATAAGCTTCAAATAATGAACACCTTTTTCTGGAAGCGTAGCAACACAAGTGGACCTGCAAAGGCCCGAATGTGGAAAAAAGAAATGAAATTGACTGCCTGCTTTCCGCTGGTCCCAGCATATTGCAGGATGGAGAAGGTAGGAGGTAGGGTAAAGTGCAG
The DNA here is from genome assembly GCF_038994185.2 of Dermacentor albipictus. Classification (NCBI taxonomy): domain Eukaryota; kingdom Metazoa; phylum Arthropoda; class Arachnida; order Ixodida; family Ixodidae; genus Dermacentor; species Dermacentor albipictus. Next base: position 138,182,020 of record NC_091827.1, on the reverse strand, counting down.
TGATCATAGGTAAGTGAGGACTGGAATTCACCTCAATTTGAAGACAGAAAGAGCAAAATTGGTCAAGAAGAAACAGGTCAACCCAGAGGCAGTAAGGGTAAAAGCAGACAAATTCAGGCTGGTGCTTGCAAACAAATATGAAGCTTCATTAAAGCTTATTTCTGGGCGAGCTAGTGCATGCTTGACTAAAAATTGTAGCAGAGCAAACACATGCATCCATGAAGTAAGAAGGACGAGACACAAGCGCTTGTGTCTGGTCCTTGTTACTTTGTGGGTGCATATGTTAGCACTGCTGTAATTTTTAAGTCAAATATGAAGCCTTAGAACAGAGAGGTGATGATAACGTAGAGCTAATGAATCAAACCGTAACTAGGCTGGCTTCAGAGGCAGCAATTGAAGTAGGAGGCAAGGCACCAAGGCAACTAGTAAGCAAGCTCTGCCAAGTATGAAAGGACGTATTAAAGAAATGGCAAAGAATGAAAGTATCGAACTCAAGAGACGATATAGAATTCGCGGAACTGTCAAAAGTGTTCAACAAGGCGAAAATAAGCGATATCCGAAACTATAACGTGAGAAAGACTGAAGAAGTCGTAAAAGATGGATGTAGCCTTAAATCAGTGAAAAAGAAACTTGACAAAGTGTAAACCAAGACGTAGGCACTGAAAGATAAGAAGGGTAATATTTTCAGATATCTCGAAGATGCAGTGAAAGAAGCGGAAGAATTCTATACTGACCTGTACCCAGAGGACTCAGGATATCTCCATTAGAAACAATAATGAACAGGATACAGAAAATCCTCTTATAACCAGCGATGAGGTCAGAAGGGCCTTCCAAGACATGAAACGAGGAAGAGCGGCAGTAGAATATCATCATCATCAGCAGCAGCATCATCCTCAGCATTATCATTTATTAACCCTTAAGGACCCTTAACAGGGCATTACACAAGGGGGGGGGGGACAGTATTGAAAGAACATATAATGGAGCGAATGCTATTCAACAATGAACCAACTACGTTACAAGTACAGAGCGCACACACACAAAAAAAAGGATACAGTAAAGAGCAGTGGAAAACACAAGACAAAAAAAGGTAAAACACACATCCTTTCATAGAAGGATTGGATGGAGCAAGTAGTTAGGAATAAGCTAACAAACGAAGAGATATTTAGTAATAAGAGATTTACACCCAACCGGACATTGATATACAAGTCAAAGTATACAAAGCATAACGTTAATCAATATCTTCTATTGGACAACGCCTGTAAAGTATGAATGGTGCGAGAAAACAAAAAATGCGTAGTTCAAGTTATTTAACGAAGAGTTTAGTTAAAGACTGCCTGAATTTTTCTGGACTTCTCTCAAGAGCAACTGCTTCGGGAAGGCAATTCCAGTCTTCAATGGCTGCGGGAAGAAACGATTTATAGAATGCAAGAGTCGAACCATGAAGGCGTTGGACGCTGTTGGAGTCGAACAGGCGGCGAGAAGTTAGAGCGGGTGGCAGTAACAGTGTACCATGCAGGTTACAAAAGTTGTGATATAGCTTGTGGAACAGGCTGAGACGTGACATTCTCCGTCTTACTGCTAAAGGGGGTAGTTCAGGAGTGAAGTTTTTGTGGGTTACGCTGAGGTGTGTGTATTATACTTTGATGAAACGATTTTGGACCGACTCGAGAGAGGTCATTATATTATGTTGGTAAGGGCTCCAAATGGGAGAAGCATATTCGAGTTTTCTCCTAACGAAGGTTTCGTAGGCTATTTTCCTGATTTGCGGGGGGGGGGGGGGGGGGGGGGCAGATGTAGTGTTCTTTTTAAGTAACCTAGTGACCTTGAGGTATCAGTTACAATATTCGATATATGCTCCGACCATGTAAGTTTACTGTTAATGAGGACGCCTGGGTATCGGTAAGAGCTAGTATGTGATAAACATGTCAAATTAAGAGAATACTGAAAGATCAGATTAGTTTTTTTGCCTGAAACGACCATGCATTGCACTTGGACGTATTAGGCTCCATCAACCAGCGCGAGCCCCACATTTGGATTAGGTTTAGGTTGCGTTGTACTAATGATTGATCACTACTGTTTGAGATTCGACGATATACAACGTAATCATCAGCAAAGAGGCGAATAGATGACGTTATTCCAGATGGCAAGTCATTTATGAAGTTAATGAAGATAATTTATGAAGAAAAGCAGTCTATTTCACCAAAGATAGAGGAGACATAATGCTTGGAAAACAGGCGGCTCTTTATACGAAGTGTCTGTCAAATGCAAGCGTCCCAGAAAACTGGAAGAATGCAAACATTATACTAATACACAGAAAGGGAGACGTTAAAGATTTGAAAAATTATAGGCCCAATAGTTTACTCCCAGTATCATAAAAATATTTACCAAAATAATCTCAAATAGAATAAGGGCAACACTGGACTTTCGTGAACCAAGAAAACCGGCTGGCTTCAGGAAGGGGTACTCTGTAATGGATCACATCCATGTCATTATGCAGGTTATCGAGAAATCCGCAGAGTAAAATAAGACTCTCTGTATTGGCCTTCATAGATTACGAAAAGGCTTTTGATTCATTAGATATACGAGCAGTCATAGAGCACGCTTACGTAAATACCTTGGAAAATATCTACAGGGGTTCCACGGTACCATAATTGTATACAAGAAAAGCGAGAGGATGCCTATAAAGTAAGGGGTCGGCAGGGAGGCACAATCTCTCCAATGCTATCAACTGCCCACTTGGAAGAAGCACTCAAGCTATTAAACTGGGAAAGCTTAGGAGTAAGGATCTACGGCGAATATCTCAGCAACCTTCGGTTTGCCGATGACATTGCTCCATTCAACAACAATGCAGACGAGTTGCAAAAAATGCTTGAGGGCCTTAATAGAGAGAGTTTAAGAGTGGGATCGAAGATTAATATGCAGAAGACAAACATAATGTTGAATAGCCGGCCAAAGGAACAAGAGTTCAGGATCGCCAGTCAGTTTCTAGAGTCTGAAGGAGCATGCTTCTAGGTCAAATAACCACAGGGAACCCTGATCATGAGAAGGAAATTCGCGAACATTGTTTAACTGCGCGAGCAAACGAACCACAAAGACAGCGAGGGACAAGGAAATTCATAGAAAATAAAAATGGGTTGGATCGCATACGGCCGACATTGTCACCTCCTGAGTGGACGCTTACCAGTATCATTGAAAAGCAAGGTGTACAACCAGTGCATTCTAGAAATGCTGACATATGGGGCAGAGACTTGGAGGCTGACAAAGAAGCTTGAGAACAAGTTAAGGACCGCACAAGGAGCGATGGAACGAAGATAGCTAGGCATAACTTTAAGAGACAGAAAGAGAGTGGTTTGGATTACAGAGTAACGGGTATAGGCCATATTCTAATTGACATCAAGACAAACAAAATGAGCAGGGTAGGTCATGTAATGCCCTGGTTAGATAACCGTTGGACCATTATGGTTACAGAATGGGTATCGAGAGAAGGGAAGCGCAGTCGAGGATGGCAGAAGACTAAGTGGGGTGATGAAACTAGGAAATTCGTGGGCGCTAGTTGGAATCAGTTGGCGCCGGAGAGGGGTAGTTGGAGATCGCAGGCAGAGGCCTTCTTGCTGCAGTTGACATATAATAGGCTGATCATGATGAGGAGGAGAAGGAGGACGAAAAAGAGTGTAAGAAAGAATTGTTATGTTTAGAGATAAAATCTTCGCCTTTATTAGGTTATTTAGGTGATTATTTATGGTCACCAAGTATGTTGAAATACAATATTGTTATGAAGTACTGAAACCGTTTAGGACTGCTAATTTATTAATAATAAGTACACTAATGACAATACAATTGATTACAGACCGTAGGAATACCTATCTATGAAGCCTTTGCACTAGTGTGCAAAGAGTGGGAAAAAACACATTACACTGAGAACCCCTGTGCAACGGGCAAAGCAAGATGAAATAAAGAAAAAATAAATATAAAGTGTAAAGGCGGCCAAGAAGTCTGCTAATCATGAAACATAATTATTTATGAGCACGGGCAATTAACACTGAAAATAATTAATATTGACACATGTACTTGTTTAGCGAATGACCACGTTTTACCGCCTAACGAATGTTATCGCACAGCGCAGGATGGACCTGCAGGTATCGGAAGTTTCTCGAACATCATCGATGGTTCTATCTACCGTCTGTTGTCAGCGAACCTTGTGTAATCCGATTTCTTGTGTGCGCGACGGGAATGGTGTAGAACTTTGTGGAAGCCACACGGGCACCAGCGATTGCTCTGGAACCTTCGATGACTGATCTATAAGAGTTGACGCGCTTGACCAGCTGATCACAGTTTCGACGATCGCCGACTGTGTTTACCGCTATCGCCGTTCTCCGAATGTAGCCTGTTTTGGATGGTACAAGTTCGCCCAATAAAATGCTCGTTTCGTCCAGATCAGTTTTGCTGCTTTCTTCACCGTACCACTACATGATATTTGGTGGAGGTGCTAGTGCGTTCAACTACCGAACACCCCCGCAAAGCCGCTATCGAAGACCGAGGACAACACCGACGTCGCCAAGGACCAGCAAGCTAGCCGTGAAAGCATGCACTGCTACCGGAACAGGGATCTCTTCCCGAGAAGAGCAGAGGGATCAAGCCCAAGGCAGCAACCCCAATGGCTGCCCCATCGTGACCCATCCTGCTGCAACAAACTCGGGACCGACCAACCTTCCATGGATCGTCGTCTGAAGACCTATTAATGAACCGCGACTTTCAACAACTGGTGCTGCAGCGACAAGCTGCGACACGTCTTTTTCACATTGGGAGGCGCCGCCAGGACGGGGTTCGCGAACAGAGACACCACCCTAACGATGTGGGCCCTGTTGCGAGGCGGCTTTCTGCAGACATACACAAGCGCCTCGGAGAACGAGCCCAAGCTCTACTAGAAACCCGAGTGCAGTTGCCCAATGAGACAATGGTGATCTTCACGGAGGAGATGAGCCGTCTATTCTGCCACGCCGACCCCGAGGTGCCCGAGGAGAAGAAAATCCGCCTACTCGTGCGTGGTGCGAAGGAGGAAGTTTTCGCCTCAATGGTACGAAGCCCACCGAAGACCGTCGACGAGTTTCTTCGAGGGGCCACCAGCATCGAGAAGACGCTGCAAATGCGGGAGCGGCAATTCAACCACCGCATGAACCCAACAAACTACACCGGAGTTCAGTCACTGGCCACCGACGACCGGCGCGAAACTATTAGAGCGGTCATGCGAGAGAAGCTTCCGAAGCTGTTCCCTTGATCACTGCCTCAAGTGGCTTAGATTGCGGATGTCGTACACGAGGAGCTGCAACAATCACTCGGAGTACCTCAGTCGCCGCAGCCTCAGCAGGAAGCAACGACGTACGCCGTAACCCGCCTTCACGTTCCCCCTCCGCACCTGCACCAGGGCCCGGTAACGGCACAGTTCCGTCGTTCACCACCACCACCACCAGCACCACAACTCATAGACGCACGCAGCATTCGAAGAAAGACTGACGCTTGGCACGCCTCTGACTACCATCTGCTTTGCTATCATTGCGGAGAAGCCGGCCACATCTACCGCCGATTTCCTTACCGTGAGATGGGACAGCAAGGGTTCGCCGTCAACATACCGCCCCAACAGCCAGGTGAACGCCCAGGTGACTTCGCCGACTAACTCACTGCCACAGAGTGAAGCCCTCGACGACAGTCCCGTTCGCAGTCACCAGGCAGCTTCCTGTCGCCGCAACGCCGATGATACACTGGCCGAGCCCGGGGCCGCTCTGCCAGCCCAAGTCCGACTGTGTTCGCCGCTGTCGCCGTTCTTTGAGTGTAGCCTGTTTTTGAGGGCGCAAGCTCGCCCAATAAAACGCTAGTTTTGTCATTATCAGCTTTGCTGCTTTCTTCACCCTCCATACTACGTGACAATATAGGCAGAATACGCACCACATGCCTTTTTTTTCTTTTTTAGGTCTAGCCATCAGACACTGACTACTGCAACAAAGTCACCCTGAAAACACGATACGTTGCGAGGCAGTTCTTTGCGGCACGCCAACTTGTGCATATGGTAAGTAAGAAGCTTTATACAGCGTGTACTGGCAACGGCCACCCTAAAGAACAAACGGTGTGAGTACGTATTGGTATAGAAGTTCTCAGTTGACTGCATATCAGAGGATTGAACTGGGCTCGACAGAAAGACAAAAGTAGTGAACGAAAATAGATATATATTTGTCCTGTGCAGCCTTAATGTTGAGAAATGACGTTCTGCCTAACACCACAGGGGCGAAAATAGTTTAATGTGTTGGTTCTTGAGTATGGATACCAAGTTGCGCTGCGTAGTTTTAACTAAAAACACGAAAATAAACCACAATCACCCAAACACGATGACGCACGTCATCCTGTGCGTGCGTGTTTTATTATTGTGTGTTTCATGAGAATTGTGCAGCGAAACTTGGAATCTACATGCAGAGGCACACTCTAGCAGCGCGAAGCATCTACTAGTAGTGTGCGGCGTCGGAAACAATGAAGGGAGAGCTAGCCATTTGGTACATGACCAAGAGCGCAGACGGCTCGTTATTATTTTTTTATATGAGCTCTAACGAGGGCAGAGAAGCATAGGATGCCACGTCTGAAGCATGAAGCATGATGGTATTTAACGCCATCAGCTTTACGCATTGGAGCATTTCGAAAGGTTTATAAAAATTGCAAACGATGCGCTTTCCACAGGAACCGTAATGCCATAGCTCTGGACGCGTTTTACAATGGCGTGTTACGGTTCAGTGCACCAACATGGAAGAGAAAAAAATATATTCTTGAGGTTGGTGCAAAACACAAACTTGCCTTTTTATTCTTTAAGACTGATGGTAGCGCTAAAAGGGACGAACACACGGTGAAAAGACGACACGACGTTGTCATTTGACCGTGCTGCCATTTTGAACAACACGGTCAATACGATCATTGCTCGAAATTGAACGTAATAACGCGAAGTTCCTGATACACAGAACACCTTGCGGTTGACAAGAGTTTTGATCCAGTTACTAATTGGTGTTCCTTGTATAATGCGCAGTGGTCTGCAGTATTGCAAATAAGAAAAATAAGAAAGACATAACGTACCTTTACACCTAAGGAATTCAAAACCACTATTCAATTAATTTATTTTGAAGTACCACTGAACACCTATAATCCATGAAATGTATTTGTGAATTCACAAAAGAACAAAAAGAAAAAGCACGAAACGTGAACAAACCGCAGTACAAGGTGACAAAAAGAAAACAGTTCCAGAGCACATATGTTATTTGGAAATGCCCACATCAACGGGCAAATGATTTGTTAGGTTAAAAATGTCTTACAGTATTCTATGTAGAAGTTAATCTAACATAGAAGTTATTGTAATTATGCAAGTTTGGACGAGGCACATACAACGCTACATCCGATAGTAACCGCGGACAGGAGAGGCGGTTGTGGACTAATTAAAAAAAAAAAGACAATCGATATGTATTGGTCTAATTACTAGGGACGAAATGTTAAACATGTACAATGCCCGCTCGTAGTCACAGTAACACGTCTTCCGAGAAATCGGTCATACAAGATTCCAACGACACATCACTGAACGGATTAATTATTTTTTTGTCATGTTGGTAAAATTAACAGCATCCCATACAACAGAATAAAACTCTGTTTCACATGTAATAATAAGACATTAAAGAAAAAAATTACTCGACCTGCGTTAGTAATTCACCCTACCGCAATAAAACGAGTCACGAAAGTCAGGAAGAAGTCACGAGAAAACAGAAAAACGAAGAGTGCTAGAGACGCCGCCTTGAAGTTCCCGGCTCAGCTGGCTGTGACGTCATGCATTTTGGTTCACACTGTTACGCGAAGGACAAGTCAGCAAGACGAACAACTATTTACAAGTTATATTTACAACAGTGGTTGCAGCGCTGACCGGTTAGATTCACAGCGCGAGCCCCGTTCGTTCTTCCTCCTCTTTTCTCGAGCGATGGCGCGCACGCGGCTCGTTCAAACAATCAAATACAACAAGCGTGTAGCATAATCCCCTGGCGGCAGAAGCGACGTCACGGAGCGTCTAAATTTCATCACTGGGAGAGTGGTACTGCTTCAGTCCTGTGACGTGCACGATATCACTGGCCTGGTAAGCAGATGGGGCGTCAGGGGCGATATCGTAAGTGACGCGAGTCACGGCACGAAGCACTTGGTATGTGCCTGTGTAACGAGACAGAAGGTTTTATGACCCGCCAACCTGACGCGACGGAGACCCTAGAAGCACCAAAGAACCAGACGGGAAGTGCACGTCTTGGTGTTGTCGGTCGTAGAAACGCCTTTGACTCTCTTGGGATTTTAGAAGGCGGTCGCGGGCAATTTCCCTTGCGTGGACACCGCGGGCGATGGCGTCAAGTGCATATTCACTGGTCGGTGCCGCGTGAAGAGTGAGGGTTGTGTCGAGGGGCAGTGCTGGTTGTCGGCCGAGCAGAAGAGAAAATGGGCAGCAACCGGCTGTGTCGGGACGCCAGGAATCATAAGCAAATGTGACAAAAGGTAGAGCGAGGTCCCAGTCAGAGTGGTCTGAAGAGACATATTTCGCGAGCATATTTGTGAGAGTTGGATTGAGAGACTGCGTGAGGCCATTTGTTTGCGGATGGTATGACGTGGATAGCTTGTGCCTCGTCGCACAAGGCTGTAGGATGTCCGCGATAACTTTTGATAGGAATGTCCGGTCACGGTCTGTGACAAGTTGTCGCGGAGCTCCATGTAATAAAATGCCGTCGCGTAGAAGAAAATCGGCGACATCTTTGGCGCAGCTCGTAGGAAGCGCTCTGGTGATGGCGTAGCGCGTGGCGTAATCCGTGGCCAAAGCGATCCACCTGTTCCCAGAGGTAAAAAGAGGAAAAGGGTGAAGTAAGTAGAAACCAACCCGAAAGAATGGTTTCGTGGGAATCTCGAGTGGTTGAAGGTACCCGCTAGGGACCGTCGATAGTGTCTTGCGTCGCTTGCATTTCTCTCACGCAGCTACGTATCTTTGAACGGAGCGAGCATGAGAGAGAGAGAGAAGCAACTTTATTGAGCCGAGCTCGACATCTTAGACACCGTCAATGGAAGTGGTTCCCTCTTCGCGGGACCCATATGCTTCCCTAGCTGCCTGGCCCCTGGAGATCAGGACAAGCTGGTCTACCAGGGCGGTGCTGGTTAGCAATGTCTCCCATCGCTCGGTAAGGGTGGATGAGGGTTGGGGTAGGGTAGTGGGGAAGGTAAGAGGGGGGGGGGGGATTGCCTTGATGAAATGGCATACTCCAATGACATGTTGGAGCGTGCCTAACTGAGTTTTGCAGAAGTTACAATCCTCCTCGTACCTTTGCCCTGGCCAAAAGAAGCGGCGGAGGATCCGGTCGTAGCTACATCACACACCGAGTTGACTGGCAGTGGGGTGGTCATGGAGTTCATGGAGATAAGCCAAGCGAAGGTGTTTAGGGATCACAAGGAGGAATGCGGGACAGTCGGGGTGAACGTTGTGGCAGTAGAGTACGTCATCTTGAAGTGTGAATAAGCAAAGGGAATTGTCGGCAAGTGACGATTCCAGGCGGTCGATGATGATACACAAGGAAGAATTGGCGGCGGCATGGAGCATTAAAAAAACAGAGAACAAAGGCCTCGATGTCAGTATCAGACGTGGAGGTCGCGTCTTCCACTGTGTAGCGAGAGAGGCAATCTGTGCCCTGTTGTTGGCCTCGAGACTTGCAAGTCACTGCGTAGGGATGTTCTTGTAGTCGGAGGGCCCAGTGACCGAGCTGGACAGTAGGGTCCTCGAGCGACGAAAGCCAACAGAGCGCATGATGGGCTGTGATTACTGAGAAGGGCTTACCATATAAATATGGGTGGAACTTTGAAACAACCGAGATGAGAGCAAGACGTTCGCGCTCGGTAACCGAGTAGTTGTGCTCTGCAGTTGTCAGTAGCCGGCTAGCGTAGGCTATAGCGCGGTCGTGTCCATGTTGGCGTTGCGATAAGACGGCGGCGATCCCATGACCACTGGCATCGGTTCGGACCTCTGTAGGTGCAGACGGGTCAAAATGTGCAAGTCCAATTGATTGGTGAGAAACGTGATAAGGCGTGAAAATGTGGCAGCCTGAGGGGAACCCCACGTAAAAGGCACGTCTTTCTTCAGAAGTTCAGTGAGTGGTCGAGCGATTGTTGCGAAATTTTTCACGAACCGTCGAAAATAAGAACAGAGCCCCACAAAACTCCGGACTTCTTTGACAGACTGAGGTACAGGAAAAGCCGTTATTGCTTGAATCTTTTCTGGGTCGGGTTGTACGCCGCAAGCATCGACGAGATGGCCTAGCACTGTAATCTGTCGGCGCCCGAAGTGGTACTTCGGTGAGTTTAATTGGAGCCCAGCCTCATGGAAGACGTCAGGGATAGCTCCGACGTGCTCAAGGTCCGTCTAAAATGTAGGAGAAAACACAAGGACGTTGTCGAGGTTACAAAGGCAAGTTGATCATTTGAAACCTTGAAGCAGAGGTTCGATCATCAGTTCGAACATGGCGGGGGCATTGCATAAACTGAACAACATAACCTTGAATTGGTAGATCCCATCTGGAGTGACGAAGCTGGTCTCTTTTTCGTGGTCTTCCTCATCGACGGAAATCTGCCAATAACCAAATCGAAGGTCGATGGACGAAAAGTAATTGGCACCCTGAATACAATCAAGAGCGTCGTCGATTCGTGGTAAAGGGTGAACGTCCTTTTTAGTAATTCGGTTTAGGTGGCAGTAATCAATGCAGAAACGCCACGTGCCATCTTTCTTTTTGACGAGCACCGCCGGCGACGCCCAAGGCCTCGACGAGGGCTCAAGAATGCCTCTGGCGAGTATCTTGTTTACTTCCTGCTCAATAACTTGCCGCTCTGCGACGTACATGCGATACGCTCGGTGGTGAATGGGAAGAGCATCACCAGTGTTTATCCGATGCTTAACATGGGACGCCTGACCAAGTGGTAAATTGTAGGTGTCATATATGCCGCGGTAGGAAAGCAAGAGGTGATATAGGGCGCTGCTTGGTCAGGTGCGAGGTCCAGAGCAACCATGGGACGTAATGGGCCGTCGAGGTTCAAGGCATCCTGCGGGTAATCAGGAGGATCTGGAGACGTGTCGGCTGCAAAAGCAGTGACGTGGTCGGCTGTCACTTGCTGTAGCGTCGCCACCGCTATGCCTTGAAGTAACACTTGCTTCGTCAAGCCAAAATTGATAACGGGGAGACTCATCCGATTAGCGGCAAGGGTTACGACGGTGTGAGGCACAGAGCTGTCGCGCGCCAGGAGGACATCGCGAATAGGCGCGACGACATAATCGCCATCAGGCGCGGTCGCCGTCAGGCTAATGCGACAAAGGTTGGTGCTTTTGGAGGCAAGCGAACAAACGATGTAGTGCAGAGGGTGTTCGGTTGTTCGGGGCAAACGTCTGAAAGAAGAGCAAGTTCGAGATACAGCGTACTGGTTGCACAGTCAATGAGGGCAGAATGCATCGTCAGCAAGTCGTGCCCGAAGATTAGGTCATGAGGGCAACTGGTCAGCACGGTGAGCAGGACTGGAACTTGGCGGCCAGCAATGCATATACGAGCAGCGCACATACCAGTGACGACAACACTGGCGCCATTGGCGACGCGCACGGCTTGAGTGATGGCAGGCGTAAGAACATTTTGAGGCGACGACATAGGTTAGCGCGAATTATGGACACTTGGGCTCGAGTATCAATTAATGCCGTCAACGGAACACCACCTATTCTACTTCAATTACGTTCGTGTTGGTGAGGAGCGTCAACGGGGGATTTCGACAGGATGAACGTGATGCAGCATTACTTCCAAGAGCTGCATGGCCTAGTTTGCCGTTCGTCGGTTCGGCGAGAAAAAGCGGCGAGGTTGGGGTGACGGGGAGCGACGGCGTTGAGGCGACGGCGATCGCCTCAACGCCGTCGCTCCCCGTCACCCCCACGGAGGAGCGGCTGTCAGGGGCATCAGAAATAGAGCACACACGACGAGGTGAATAACGGCGAGCGTCGGGGTATGAGCGAGGAGCAGTGAATGAGCTCCAGTACGGTGGCATTCAAGAGGTGCGGCAGTGGCGGGATACATGAACAAAGCGGTGGCAGCGGAAGCAGATCGATTTGTCATCTGGGGTTCGCAACTCAGCAGGATTGCGTGGTCTGGGAGCTAAATACTGGTCATTGCAGGTTGTGGACATGGGAATGGGTACCGAATCGGGTCGGGAGACAGTGCAGGTGGTAGAGATGTCAAGGTTTGCAATTTTTTGGCCCACAACTGCTTCCGTAACTGAAATAGTACAGCCCGCTTGGTCAAAGGTACCGTGAGGAGGGCGTGGATGAAGGGGGCCCGGACTCGCCGCTTCAATCTCACGGTGAACGACACGTGTGACGTTTTCTTGAAATGGTCGTGTGGCGGTAAGAGCGGAGCAAGAGGACGTGGCAAGGGTGTTTGGGAGCCGGAATATTGTGGGACGATGCTGCGGCTTTTGGCTACCTCGAACCAGCGCCATGTTTTGACGATTGCGTCGATGGTAGAAACGTTGTTATAGACGAGTAAATTGAAGCCGTCGTCCTCGATGCCTCTTAAGATATGGCCCACCTTTGCAACCTCGCTCATGTGCTCATCGACTACCGGGCAAAGCGCGAGCACTTGCTGTATGCAGGAGATGTACTATTCGGTCGACGACTAGGCGTGGGTGGCAAGCTCTTTTCGCGCAGCCTGTTGGCGACCTGACGGGTTGCCAAATAGGTCGCGAAGCCGCTCTTTGAAAATGTCCCAGCTGGAGAGCTCGATCTCATGGGTGCGAAACCAGACACGTGGTGTCCCATCCAGATAAAAGATGACATTAGCAAGCATGATGGTAGGGTCCAACTTGTGGCTTTGGCTAACACGCTGATACATGCTGAGCCAGTCGTCGACGTCAACGCCATTTTGGGTGGAGAATGTCCCAGGATCACGGAGACTAGGAGCCGTAACGTACGTTGTGGTTGGCGCTGCAGGTGTAGGTGGCGATGGGGTTGTTCCATCGGAAGCCAACACTGAGAAGACGATGGTGCGGCCGGTTCGGAGCTCCGTGGCGAGGACGGGGAACGTTCCACCTCCACCACAATGTTACGCGAAGGACGAGTCAGTAAGACGAGGAACAATTTACAGGTTATATTTTGAACAGCGGTTGCAGCGCTGACTGGTTAGAGTCACAGCGTGAGCCCCGCTCGATCTTCCTCCTCTTTTCTCGAGAGATGGCGCCCACGCGCCTCGTTCAAACAATTAAATACCACACGCGTGTAGCAATATTTTCCGGCGTAGTTAGATGTTTATCGCTGAATATTAATTACATTGTACGCTAAAAGGCCCAAAGAAGGAACTTAGGAAGCTTCACAAGGTTTTAGTAAACATCGTTGACCGAAACACACGCACACGCGCACGCACGCACGTACACACACACACACACACACACACACACACACACACATGCACACGCGCACGCACACACGCACACACACACACACATGCACACGCGCACGCACACACACGCACACACACACACACACACACACACACATGCACACGCGCACGCACACACACACACACACACACACACACACACACACACACACACACACACACACACACACACACACACACACACACACACACACACACACTGACGCATCGGCCCGAGGGTTTCGATGAGTAATTATTAACTCAGCACCTGACGGTGAGTTTCTCTTCTAATAATAGCCTATTACCGCGAAGTCAATGAAGCTGTAGTTGCTCAGGAATCGACCCAAACTGATTCAGTATTTCTCCTTGCCTTAAAGGCCAATTATCCCTGCCAGGTTCGTCTTGCAAAGCGACGATTTCCTTCCTCGTGGCGCGCGTGTTCGCCGCCTTTGTACAGGAAAACATTTCCGAGTCTCCCGCAGGCGCCAGAGTGAATCAGCCCAGCGAGAGGCTTGGCTCTCGCGGTGAGTCAGCGCATCAAGCACGGCGGGTGAAAATGGTGCCCCCTGGCGCCGCCGAAACACGAGCGCCCACTGGGCGCAGAGGCTGCCTCGACTCTGCACCTGGCAGTCGTCTCGCACCGTCGCGCTCACCGGCGACCTTCGCGCATCCAGCCGAGGGCCGGAAAACGGAAGCCATTGGCCGCGATCCAACGAAGGCGACGTTGTCGACACCACCGACGTCGCTCTTTTGGCGTCGCGATGACGACGCGGGAGAACAGGACAAGGGCCCTTTAGTGCCGCATCTTGGAGAATTGCTTTTCAAAAAAAAAAAGAAACTTATGCTGCTGGTGTTTGGATATTTACCTGATTGGCTCTCTTCTTGCAATTACCTAGCGAAGAATGGAGGCAGCCGTTCAACTTTTACCGATCGTGTAGTTGAATTGCGCAGAGTATAGTACTTGCAGCGAATTCTCGGTTACCTCTGCCCACCATCACAAAAGATTCATTATAACTTCTTTTTGGGCGAGTTGGTGCAGGCTTGATTTAAATATTATAACAGATCTCACACATGCAACCACAAAGTAACAAGGACGAGACACAAGCGCTGACTGCCAACTAAACTTCATTGACGGAAGACGGATACCTCATATAAGAGGAAAGGCAAAAGTGAAGTGGAAGGGAGCAATACAATCAGGAAAAAATTGCGCATCGATGAACGTACGTGCCGGATATCAATGAAAACAGTCGCAGAAAAACAAAGAACTAGAAAGAAGGCAAGCCATACTAAAAGACAATCAAATCAGTAAGCGATGGTTTCCAAAAATTGAAGCTCTGCAGCCAAAAGCGATACAGAGGGGGTGCTTATACACTTGCTGCCATATGTTCTTTTGTGTTCATTTTGTATTCGACTGAGTTGTGTGGTGAATGCTTGAGAAGCTTAAGGAATAGCATGACATTTTGTTAGGTTAGGCTCAGAATAGATCCGCAATTTCAAAATGAAAGTTTACGTGATGACACGTGCCTTTGGCCAACAGGGTGCATGTTGCATACAGCTTGGAAGGTCACGCGCAAGTGGATAAGTTCTGCTTTTGCCGGAGTTATGAACTTGTCGTCTTTTATTTGGCAGGAGTGCTTTTTTGGTGGCACGTTTTGTAGATTGAGTTAAGCAGGTTTAATTTCTTCGACGATGTTAATTTTTTGAACGTTTATGTTTTAGGAGCTTTTGTTAGACAAAAGGAATCGTTGGTGTCTTCTGCTCTTGTTATGGCGGACTTTTTCGGGTTAGTTTTATGTTTACTTCCCCGAAAACGTGGCAGCTGAACGCTCGAGAAAGGAAAGCAAAAGTGTTTTTGTTTTCTTTAGTTACACGGAAATGTAGGCTGAAGTTTAAAAAAAAAAGCCTCAGTGTAATTTTGATTGCTACTTGTTTTGGATAGTTCGCAAGATTTTTCTTTAGAAGTTCTTTTTTTATTATTTGTCAGATTAGTGATTTATTGTAATAACGCTGCGTCGTATCAGGACAATAAAGAAGAGCACTAGATGGAAGCCGGAATAATTCGGACCTTCTGAGCAAAGTTAGGAAAGTGATGAGGGTTGAAGATGGCACTCCCTTTGGTTTATTTCACAATAGGATATTATGTAATCATCATGTAGCTATATTGGGCTTAGTGTTACAAATTTGAATAAAGTAGCCTTCCTGATCGGTGGAAGCTCTAAGTCATTATTACTGAACTATTTGCGCGGACACATAGTTGAAAGTTTCTTGATACTTGTGCCGATTAACGTGTGCCTTGCGTTTCGTGGTTTTCCTTTAGGTAGGGGGTTGTCAGCTTATTGGAATTTGTGCGCTCTGGTGATTAGAGTAGCTTGCATGTTGCGCTTGCTGCATTGTGTGTGGGCGACAAAGGTTGTTCTTTGGTGTTTGTCGTGCTGTATTAATTCAGTCCAGTCAGTACCCGCCTATCAAGAGGCCTTCGGCCAGAATACCTCCATTCTTGGAAGCTGCGACCCCATGGCATTGATCAATGCAGGCATCGAGCCGGCCGAGCTGAATTGAACAACTCGACCCCCAGATGCACCATCTTGTCGCGGGGTTGCTGTTGTGCCTGATGATCCCTCGGAGCAAAGAATACTTCACCGGCAGACATGAAGCTGTCACGGATGCTGTTCAGGGCCTCATCATTCAGTCGAGGAAACTCAATCAGGGTCACCTGAGTCTTACTGGCAAGCAGTCGTATTCCAGACCTTTGGCTTTTCGACCGCCCAGAAATGACAGCTCCCTTCAAGACAACAACGATGCCCTCTGCATCAAGACGGCCAGATGGGCCAGTTCGTTGGGATTCATAGTAAGATTCGTTACAGTGCAACATGTCGTCGTTTTATACCTTGTTTTATCCTGGTCTTGTGTTGCGCTGTAACGAACCTTACTCGAAAGCGACCCGGCCAAATCATTCAGAAAATCAGGGACAGATTACCCGGCAACTCACCGTGGCTGCTTAGTGGCTATGGTGTTGGGCTTCTGCGCACGAGGTCGTGGGATCGAATCCCAGTCACGGCGGCCGCATTTCGATGGGGGCGAAATTCGAAAACACCCTTGTACTTAGATTTAGGCGCACGTTAAAGAACCCCAGGTGGTCTAAATTTCCGGAGACCTCCACTACCGCGCGCCTCATAATCAGGAAATGGTTTTGGCACGTAAAACCCCATTATTTAGATTACCCGGCGTCATCGTCGCTAAACGTTCGAATGCCCAACGTCAGCTTCGTCAGTGCCACATTTCGTGTTAGGCCGGGGAGCGAAGCCGAGCGCGCGCCTGTGCGCTGGCCGAGCAAGCAGTCCGGACACCGGGCTCTCGGGTGATGAAAGAAGACCCCCCCCCCTCCCCCCCGTCGCCCCTTTATTATCGTGCACTGGTTTTATATACTTGCGTCACATGACCACAGATGGCAGTCGCAGTTGCCAGTGGCGGCTGGCGTCACGCGTCAAGCAGGAGGAGACGATTCCTGCACATTACTCTTTTCAAGCACTATTAACATCACGTGCATACAAAATAGTATAGAGAGACAAGCATCCGGTTGTATTCAGTTTCGTTATTCATTTGAGTTCTTGATTGCCCAGGGGGCGCTTCTGTTCTTCGTTATATATATGGTTGTATGTGTTTAATAAACGGCTTTTTACACTGGAAGGCTGGAGTCTGGCTCCCACCTTCGAAAATACCACACATCCCTGACAGAAAATAAAGCAACACAAAATAAAATCACTCAAAGCATCAGTCGTCCACCCCTAGCCCTATGGGCTTGCGAACAACTCTACCAAATCTGGTCGTAGTTACAATCTTGTTTCAGAATCGTTACCCTTCATCTCCGTCAGAGTTAGAGGCACCCAAGCTTCGCGAATTTGGTTGCCTGTACGAGTGACCAATCGGGCCCTGCTGAGCTGTTCCTGACTATCAGGGAACTCGTAGCTTGCGCTACCTACCCGGTCTTTTGGGTGATGGCGCGCATTCTCCTGTTTCGACGGACTTCGAGCCCGCTTTCCCTTTGGACACGGCATGATCACGGCTATGGTGCTGCTCCGAGCACAGTACCTTTGGCACGGAGATCATCCACCCACACCACATCACCTGTGTCCGCCTTTGGGAGATCTTTAGACCGGTGATGACGGCTCTAGTGGCGGCTTTGCCCCTTCCTGACCTTACGGTCATTGGCCAGCGCTTTCTGCTGGCAGCATTGTCCCGGATTGCGATTCGAAGGCAGCATTGGAACTCTTGTCCTAAGCGTTCTACCTATTAGTATTTCCACTGGGCTGACTTTCAGAACACCAGGCCTGCGGCTATAAGCAAGTAAGGCTGAGTAGGGGTCATGCGACTTCAAAATGAGATTCTTAACCGTCTTTACCAAACGCTAGGACTTCCCCGTTGTCTTGGAGGTGCCTCGGACTCGTGGTGACACGACAGGACCTATATATTTTAGAAGAGTTCGAAACTAGAGTTAGAGTTAGAAATATAATAACCTGTATAGTTTTGCGTATTGCTCGGATTCCACACTGACGAACAGGGGACCATTGTCGGTCACCACACACTCGGGAATGCCATGGGCGCTATAACGCAAAATTATTTCAAACTTTTCTATTTCAATTCTGCTATCAGCCCACCGCGATTGCTGAAAAATTTTTGGTGCCCCACACTTCACCTGTCTATCACGCGACGTCACGAAAACCGTGATACCTCCCCATCTGATATGACGTGTGCACACTGATTATGCATAATTAGACCGAACAAAACAAAAATAGTAATTTCTGATTCGATGCCTTTTTGCCATTAGCCCTCGGCTATTGGTCAAAAGTTTTCGGGCTGCGCCCACTTCCCCTGCCTCTCACGCGACGTAACAAAACCGCAAAAGCTCACTGCGTCAAAGTGACGTGTACGCATTAACGATGCACTATTATGCCGAACAAAACTGAGTTTTTTTCTGAAAAACCACAGGCTGCCGCGTTCCGAATTGATTAAAAGATGGCTGCCGCCGATCGCTCGGGCACTCGCTACTCGACTCTGTGGAGAGCATGGGTTTTTTTGCGTGTAATAAAACCTTTTGCGTGGCCGTGCAACGTTTTCGAGAACTTTCGGCACATTTACGACCTCGTTCTGCTAACTCTTCTTTGCTGAGGATCCGTTTTAGCGTCATTCTTAAGCTTCCGTTGCATGCCGCCGCGATTGTCGACGAACCACCGCAAGCTAAGAGAAAGCGGACCAATCGCAGACGCCGGCACCACCCTCTTCATCCGGTTATCGATATTCAGTGCAGTAGCTCGGCCCCATCAAATCCCTCTCCACTTGAGCATGCTCCTCTCCTCTTGTGAGCTAATTAGGTAAGACAAACCGCTCAGTGCAGGGAATGGTATTCGTTTATCAACCAAACAAAAGTGACCACCTATGAACGAGGGGAGCATTTGATTGGTTTGTTTACACAACCCGGCGGGTGACCGCCCGATGCTTGCCTCGGCGGTTACGCATATCTAACGTCAGGAGATTGGAATAAAAACACATTACAATAGTTTTACGTTACGCGGCCCCATGCCTCGCAAAAATGCTGTTTATTCTACTGATCATAGTAGCAGAGTTTGCGGACGGAAGAATGGCGATCTCTTGGCATCGCGACAGATAATCTACGAGGACAAGGTATTGCCAGCCGTCAATTTGACAAAGATTGACCCCTACTCTCTCCCAAAGAAAAGACGGTGTTGTCGATCCAATCATTGGTTCTATATGTTCCGGCGCATGCATCGCGCAAACGTTGCACTATTTTAAGAAAACGAAAGATGCTATCTCAGTGCTATGTCCCGGCCACCAGAAAGAACCTTTAACTTCACTATGGCATCGCGAGATGCTTTGGTGACTGTCACGCAGCTTGCTTAGAGCTTCTTTACGAAGGGGCTGAGGAATAGCTAGCCTCATACCGTTTAGCAGCAACCCGTTCACCACAGACAGACATGCTTGATTCTGCCAGTATGGGACAAGATAAGAGGAAGCATTTTGTTTTTAGGCCACCCTTTTTTTGCAGATTATTCGCAGGCTTCGACACACTTCATCATTCGCTTGATCTTCTTTCACTCTTGTCAGGAAGTCGTCGCCTGTTTCTAAACCCATTAAACAGGCTTTCGAATAAATTGTCCCCTCTGTGAAAGTCAAGCAGCTTTGCACTTTTGTACGAGCTAACGGCCAACGTGAAAGAGTGTTAGCAGTGGTTAGCGATTTGCCTTGAACATAAACTACGCAAAAACTGCACCGCATAAGGCGCAGAAGAAAGCGCTGAATTCTAGGCGGCATATTACCGATTGCCCGGCGACCCAACAGCGATACCAAGGACTTGTGGTCAATTTCGAAGACAACTTCCAGACCACGTGTATATTGACACGTGTACTTCGTTATCCTTATCGAGCGACCACTTCACACCACCTAACAAAGCTTATCCCACAGCGGAGGACGCGCCTGCCTGTAAAATAAGTTTCTGGAATGTTATCAATGGTTCCCTCCGCTGTCTTTTCCCGCAACTTGTGTAATCTGATTACATGTATGCGTGACGCGAATAGTGTAGAAATTTGTGGAAGATACGCGGGTCCCAGCGGTTACTCTAGAACATTCGACGACGGATCTATAAAAGCCGACGCGCTTGACCCGCTGATCAGATTTTCGACGACCGCCGACTGTGTTCGCCGCTATCATTGTGCTTTAAGTGCAGCCTGCCTTTGTGGGCACAGGTTCGCCCAATGAAAGCTAGTTTTGTTTTTCACAGTATTGCTACTGTGTTCTTTAACGTCACTACCACCTGAGAATATTTATCAAACCTTTCCGCGGCCAATGTCAACGCCAGCGCTTCCTTTTCGATCTTGGAGTATCATTGGTCGGTTTCGGTTAGCGAACGGCAACTGAATGCGACTGGTCCATGTTGCCCATCTTTTTGCTTTTAAAAAATAACTGCTCCCCGACCGAAACATGATGCGCCAGCTGAAAGAGTGGTCGGTAGTGAAGCGTCGCACATATAAATGCACTGCGCTCAATAAGCTCTGAGTTCTTGGAACGGTTTTTCCCGATTGCTGTCCCACGCCCAGTTTCTATCCTTCTGCAAACGACCACGCATCGGAGCCGTTGCTTCGACTAAATGTGACAGGAAGCGGCCCAAATGATTCGCCATGGCCAGAATGCTCCTAAGCTCAGGTACGTTTTTGGGCTGCCTCAAATATTTGATAGCACTGGGCTTCGCCGGATCAGGATGAATGCCTTCTTCATTCAGAATATGACCCAAAAAGTGTACTTGCTTAACCCCAAATAAGCATTCCTCTCTGTTTAGTCCAAAATCAAGAATGGGGTGGACAGATGGAATACCACACTGCGGTATAAAATTCTAAAATGGGATAAGGTGCCTCAGAAAGGCTGGCGAACGTTTCGATAGCAGGACTTATCTTCGTGAAAGGCGGCCTCACCATCCTCGGCATGTTAGTTTTAAAGGGTCAGTGCAGTGACGTCACGTGAGTTCTACCTCGGTAGCGGCTGGTTATAAAGGGAGAGACTTCAGAGGTTATGAGCGCTGTCGTCCGACATCTGTGAACGCCGTTCCCAAGACGAGCGGACAAGAGTGGGCGAGTGCGAAGAGGAGGAGAAAAGAAAAGAAAGAAAAGGAGAGAGGAAAAAAAATGGGGGGGAAACCAAGAGGCAAAAAAGGGGTGTGACAGAAAGCACAAGAAGAAAAAGAAGGGGGCATTGGAAGGCGTCGGGGAAACGAGAGTTTAAGGAGAGTTCAGAGGTTTCTTTGGCGGCATGTTTTTGTGGCATTAGAAGAGCCGGTTAGGCGGTCAGTGCGCGAGTAACAGGACAGGCAAAAAAAATCTGAGTTGAAGGCGTGACTTTAGTAGCATAGTAGCAATGCGTCAAGTAATTTTCAAGTAGTTAAGATGGCGACAAGGAGTCTGGGATGCAATGTATGACGTGTCTGGAAGGCAGCGGCATGGTCTTTCAAGGGTCGTTAGCCCCAGTAGCTCAACGTAGGTGTCGTTACGGCAGTATACAGAAATGGCGATACCCTGAGTGGCTCAGGCGCCGAAAAAAGTGAAATGACGTCTGGGACTTCTTGGTGAGGGAGTTTCAAAAAATATATAATAGAAAAGAGAAAAAAAGTAGGAGGGGGGAAACCGAAACCGGAATAAAAAATAGGAGGGTGACGTGTGGAGAAGCGGGCGGGGGCCGGTGTACATGAGAAAAGCTGGTCGTACAGTTGACAAAAATGGAAAAAAACATGAAAGAGCATAATAAATTGAGTAGTAGGCAAGAAACATTTTCAAAATAGAGGAATAGGAGAGGTTAAGAATTAAGGTTAGCTGATGGCATAATGTGTTTTGTGTCGTGGTTGATGATGCGACAACTTGAGATTTAAGTTACCGCTTTTAAAGATTCTAAGTTGTCACGTGCCAAATTGATACCCGTCGGATCTAGGCGGTTAAACTTGTGTATGAGGTATGATTCCATATAGTTCCTTTCGCGAGGTGAACGGAAATTTGTTTGTAGTATTTAGAGCCTTGCTTTGTGAAATATATGGCCATGTTAATTAATGTGACTGGCTACTGCTTTAGGTAAATTGTGTTTTGTGTCAGCGCGGTGACCGTCAAGTCTTGTGTGAATTTGTTGTCCAGTCTCACCTATGTATTGTTTGCTACAAGTGGCACATTCCAGACAATAGACTATGTTGCTTGATGTGCAGGCGAGAGCCGAAGTTACCTTGTGTGCGTAGTTTGGCGCTGTACTTTTTACTGTAGTAATAGATTGAATATGTTTGTATGCAGAGCAACTGGGGCGGCCACAGGGCCCGGTTCCCAGCTTCGTAGTTGTTGTCAGTTTGGCATGCACACGAAAATCTTTAAAATTAGTGTTGCGTCTGTAGGCTACTTTGGGCTGGTCGGGAAAAATTTTATTAATTTTCTGGTTGCTGGTGAGAATTGGGTATTATATACTGAGGATGCTATTTACGTTTGGGAGTGCGTTTGAGAATTTAGTAGTAAGAGGCGTTGTTGTTCTTGTGATCCTCGGGCGGGGCATGACGACTTCGGCTCGATCAAGCTTGGTTGCAGTGGTGTAGGCTTTTTGAAGGTCACTGTTTGGGTGGTTCCTGTTTGATAGGGTTTCTTTAAGGTGATGGAGTCTATCTATGTAGCCTTGGTTTTCAACGCAAATGCGACGTAATCGTGTGGCTTGGCCTTTAAAGATGCCTTGTTTGCAACGTCTGGGATGGTGGCTCGTATATTCTAGGTACTGTTGTTTGTCGAAAGGTTTCCTATACAGCGTTGTCTTTAGCGCCCCATTATTAATGTATATTGTTGAGTCCAGAAAGTTTATGCGCTCAGTTGAGGATTCTGATGGGAATTTTATTGTTGGATGAAAGGAGTTTAGAAATGGTACATATTTATCTAGGCTGTCTTGACCATGTTCCTTATCCGTGTTTATCCCTTATCCCTGTTTACAAACTTTATACAACAGTGGGCTATTCCATCTTACAGTCCCTTTCTTGATTTTGTACTTCCATGCCAGCTGACGATGACGGAACAGGTTAAGTCCTCCTTGCTATCATTTGCCCATGTAGTAGTCCTTGGAGACAGGCAGTACAGATACCTGAAGGAACACTTTCCAACAGGCCCACACAGTGGGGCGCAAACATCAGATATTCTCCCGTTAGTTTGTGATACACCAGTTCACACTAAACACCTCATTATCAATGTAGGCACAAACAGCGTCAGTACACAAAGCGCCGCGGAAATGATCGAGTCAATGAACGTCGTAATACGAACTATTCAAGCCACTCGCCCAAAGGCACATATAACCATAACAACTGGCGCTCCCCACCAACAAAACAAACACCGCCCCTAATCCACCAAACTGATGTACTCATGAAGCGCAATGAGGAGAGTAACAAGCTCAACTCAATTTTCAACTTAGAACCCTTCCACAAGAACGTTGACATGATGCACCACGCAGAAATACACGAAGCACCGCACGAGCACCTAGCTTGGGACGGCTTCCACTTAAACCGCAGAGGAATAAAGCTAGTTTCCCAACGCATCAAATTCTTTATAAAGGACAAGTACAGAAAAAAACACTGTTGAAATCCACCTCAAGTACCACCCCCACCGACTCTGCCGAGCTTACCACCGCGAACAACACAACTGCGACAGCCACCTCAAAACAATCGGAATGCAGACAGCGGAATGTGAAACAAGCCACTGCACAAGTGGGATGGATGAAGAAGCGCCGAGCAGCGCAGACGTGGAAGCATCGGCTCCATTTCGTTTTCCATGCTCCGCTCGCCAATCTTGAGAGTGCAACGAAAAGAAGCATACCACTGGATCCACGAAGCGACGGCAAATCGACTGACACCAAGATTCGAGGTGGGGCTTGTATTTTCACAATTTTAAGGAACTTTTTCTACTCCTACACGCCGAGTTGAGCTTAGCGGAGCTAAGCTTAGTGAGGATTAGGGCCTTTGTTGGGCCTAGTAAGCCCGCCTGCCCACAGGCATGGCGGATACACACATGGAAGATGAAGATTTTGATGGAAATAAAGAAAACAATGCTAAGGACGACTCCTGCTTGCAAGTACTAGCTGGCCGAAGATCACAACCTGGCACAAAGGCTGTGAATGAGGAGAGCACATTGCGACGTAATCAGGGAGAGCATGGCGTCAAGGCAACCATCGTCAGTGGAATGGTGGAGAGTCGGATTATCAAAGATTCGAGGATGCCTCAACTGCCTGAGGAGCACAGAAAGATGATTATACGACCTCGCGAACTGCTCAATATGAACAAGGTGAGCGCCACCACGATTGGTTCCGCAGTCATCGAGGCGTCCGGCCTAACGAAATAGGAGGCCCATGAAGATGTCTGCCCAAACGTAACTCAAAATATCACCGTATTCAGCACACCTAAGCCCAAACACCTGCGAAGTACGTTAGAATCAAGTCTTTCATGGATATGGGAGCGGAATACGAGGTAAATGTATACGAAGCGGTACCACATGCCACATGCAAAGACGTCATCCGATGAGTGGACATCAGAGACTCGCAAGCTATGATAACAAGAAATATCGTGTATGACTTGAACCCGCTTGCGCTGGCTGCCAAGCGCATCAAGACGTCGGGATCGGTCATTGCACTTTTCGATGGACTCAAAGTGCCCAATTTCGTCAGGTACGGATCCACACTAGTGAGATGCTACCTTTACAGGGAGCAATTCGACGTCTGCTTCACCTGCGGAAGAGACGGGCACCGCTGTGATGTGTGTCCAACACCTGATTATGTTCAAAGTAGGGGATGTAGAACTCGCAACCCAGGAGATGCACATGTGTGTGTCTCTAAGCATAAATTTTGTGAAAGCGATCACCCTACCGGCGACAAGTTCTGTAAGCAAAGATTTCAAATCCCTTACGTCGAACGAATCCCTCGAAGAGAGCGCAACAGGACTCAGTCGTAAACAAGAGCGCTGTCGGAGGTGCAACAGCTGGCGCCCAACCATCGTCGTGATGACAGGGAGCACTCACGCTCACGATCCGGGCATCGTTCACTGTCCAGGGAGAGAAGGCGCTCCAAGTCAAGGGAAGCGCAGGAGCGCTTCGTGCAAAGGGACCTGGCGAGAAGACACCACGAACCACCTGGGCTGACAAAGTAAAATCTATGGCGAGGGTTGCTGAGGGCGCCTCGGCTGCTGTGGGTGATGACAATGATGCCAGAATGAAGAAATTATTTGAAGAAGTAACTTCTTTAAGAAAAGCTTATGAAGAATTGACTAAGCAGGTAGTAGAGCTTCGTAAAAAAGAGCAGTTGGGCCCTAGCTGCTGGAGTAGACATAGATGACCTTTAAGAAAGAGCAACAATCCAGGGGAATCCAGGTGTCCTGCCCGTAAAGAGGGCGGTGAGTTCCGAGGATGATTCAGTCTTCTCAGCCCACAGTGAAATAAAAGAGGCAATAAAAGCGATAAGAGAGACAGTGGAAACAACCAACTTTAAAGTGGAGAAATTGTGGAAATGTAGGCTAACGGTGGAGAACAGACTTAGGAAAATTGAGACGCGAGGGGATGACGACGATTAGTATCTGCCATTGGAGGCGGATAGTATAACGTCCATTCCTGGATTGTCGGGGGCCATCACAAAGAGGAACATAGCGGGTAATAGAAAGGCAGCCTCACCTAATAACAACGGACATTAATAATGGATTTTTTGTGTGGCAATGGAATTGTCGCGGGTTCCAACACAAAAAAGCAGCACTGCGACAGCTGATCACGTCAACTGAGGCCACGCCAAAGGTAATTATGCCGCAGGAAACCTTAACGGATGAAATTATGCTTACTGGGTGCACAGTTACATGTAGAGACAAAAAAAATGGGGAGGGGGTTGGCGACCCTCATTGGCAAAAAGTTGCCATACATCAAGCATCATATCCATCTTATACATTTCAGATTTGAATTTATTCTATTGGAGATAATACTTAAAAGGAACAGAAGTAAGACGCAAAGCATTTTCTGTTTAAATATTTACAGCAGTCCTAATGATATGAGACAGGGGTTCAGAGCAATCTTCAACAAGGTGCTTTCGGTTGCGAGAAACTCCCCGCTCATTATTGGAGGGGACTTTAATGCCCCCGATCACACATGGGGATACACTTGGAACACAAAGAAGGGAGAGGAGCTATGGAGTCTAGCCATGGATCTGGGGTTATGCGTACTGAACTGGCGTATCCCAGCCGTTGTGGCACGTCCAGAAGCAGGGACTCTACACCAGATCTTACTTTTGTAAACAACTTAAGAGGACTGAATTGGGGAAATTGAAACATGGATCTCGGGAGTAACCATTGCATCATACACATAACCATACGCATACCGAGAGAGGAAACTAGAATCTGGAAATTCACTGATTGGGATCAGTTCAGAAAAATCAGGGCGAACAGTAAGAAAGTGGGGCCTATAGATGCCGAGCAGGAGCCCCTTCAGACATGGGTCATTCAGCTCAGAGAGGGCATCAAAGAAGCCACTAAATAAATTAGGACAGAGGAAAATATTGACGCAATGAACAGCAGGCTGGCGCATCTGATTGAGGCTAAACAGGTTATATTACAGAGATGGAAAACGCAGAGACTTAACAGAAGGCTAAGAAAAAATAGCGCAATTAAACAGAGAAATTAATGATCACTCGAATACCCTCGGGGAAGCAACAGTGGGATGAGATCTGTAAGTCGGCTGATGGTAGACTCAAACATTGAGGTAGCTGGAACCTCCTCAAGCACTTGCTCGACGAGACTGAAACAAGGACAAGCAAGAGAACAGCTATAGCTAAGTTGGATCATCAGGAAAGCCAAGATAAAACACAGAAGAATATCATGGATACTCTCGCCGCCAAATATGTCCCACTTATACAACCAAACGAAAGAGACGAGAGCCCCGAAAATATGGGAGGCGTATATGAAGAACTTCACCGGGACTTCACTGAGAGTGGAGTGAGGGCG
Organism: Dermacentor albipictus; assembly: GCF_038994185.2. NCBI lineage: Eukaryota > Metazoa > Arthropoda > Arachnida > Ixodida > Ixodidae > Dermacentor > Dermacentor albipictus. Next base: position 138,154,993 of record NC_091827.1, on the reverse strand, counting down.
CTCTTCACAGTCTTAATGGTAGATCGGTGGCTGGACCTGACGGAATAACTAACAAGATATAAAGAAATCTAGATGATGAATCAATTTCTTATCTAACTGAATGTTGGAGAAAAGCGGTATACTCAGAGGAATGGAGGGCAGCCAATACTATCCTCATACCAAAGCCAGGCAAACTACTCACTCTGGACAACCTCCGTGATATTTCCTAAACGTCATGTCTAGGGAAAGCTATGGAACATGTCATCCCAAATCGGCTCACGAAATACGTTGAGCGGAACGACATCCTCCCATACAACTGGATCGGCTTTCGTGCCGGGCTGTCAACTCAGGATGCTATTCTGTTGATCAAACACCAACTTACACAGGCCAGCCCAGCGCATACGAAAGCTCCTTTGGGATTGGATGTGCAAAAACCTTTTGATCGTATAAAGCATAAGGCAATACTTGGCATCCTCTCGGAGATGGGGTTAGGTAATATACTTTTCAACATGATTAAGGACTTTCTTAGAAATTGAACCGTACAACTCATGCTGGGTGAGCATAAATCAGAAGCTAAGAATTTGCGAAATAGGGGCACTGCACAAGGGGCTGTGCTCTCACCCATGCGATTCAGTTTAGCGATTTCCAAGGTTGCAAGAAATCTGGAAAAAATTAAAGTTATACATTACATGGTAATGCGGACGACATAACCATATGGAGTGCCAAGGGTAATGTAGGACAGACAGAAACCAAATTACAGGAAAGTTTATATGTTACAGAGAACACATTGAAAGACATGGGGTTGAAATTCTCGGCAATCAAATGAGAACTCTTGCTCAATAAACATCGCAGAAAAGGTCGTAAACCAAGAGGTTACATTGCAGAAGATGAGCCACGGGTGTGCTTATACACTCACGAAGGATCGGTAATCAGGCTAGTTGAAGAAATCCAGGTCGTGGGTATCACATAGACGGAAACAATGCTACCTATAGAACAATACAACATATCTCGAATATAATAAATGAAGTCATTAGGTTACTTAGAAGAATTACCAAGAGACACAGAGGCTTAGGAGAAGACAGTGCTTTGAGGCTAATACACGCCTTTGCTCTCTGTCACTTCACTTATGTGGCTGGATTATTCAAATGGATGCAGAAAGAACTTAAGAAACCTAATGTGATTCTCAGGAAGCTCGTTAAAGTAGCCCTAGGTGTACCCAGTAGCACTGCAACCGACAAAATCATGAGTCTAGGGGCGCACAACACAATGGAAGAAATCGCGGAGGCCCAACAGCTAGCGCAGCACGAAAGATTGACAAAATCATGAGCTGGCAGGAATATATTACAGTCAATAGGTGTAGAACTCAATAGATCAAGGAGCCCAATAGAGGCTGAAGTAGAATTAAGGACTGACGTTAGGAACAAGATCAGAACCAACCCTCTCCCCAGAAGCATGCATCCAGAATATAATGTCGAAAGGAGAAAGGCAAAAGCTAAAGCACTCTTGCAGGAAATAGAGCAGCGGAACCAACTGGCAGCTATAGTTGATTCTGCTGGGTGAAAGGTTAAGAAGCATATACGGCCATTGCCTGAACTTATCAAGGGAAGGTGCAAGACGCTATCACTATTTCTACCAAGGTCCTCATGGTGGCGGAACAAACGGCAATCACTCTAGCCACCAGGAGCAATACGTGGGCCTGCATTTACATTCATTCGAAATGTGCTATGAAGTGTTTTCATAAAGGCTACGTAGCTGGATTTGCAGCTAAACTTTATGAAAACATTGCGATTATGAGAACTGAAATCCGATGGTTTCCTGCGCATACGGGGAAAGTGGACGAGACCCAGGTAAACCTCAACGAGGTTGCTCAAGATTTGGCACGAGGACTTGCTAACCGTGACAGTCACAACCGAGCCGTTCATCATTAAGCCAGGGAATGTAGATTTCATTTATTAAGATACAATGACATTAGCAAGCGTTACTATTTAGGACGCAGGCAATTCCCATTGGCACATTCAAAACTGAACACGCCTCAGGCAGTCTCACTGCGCTTATTGCAAACAGGTACATATCCCATGCCATACGCCATTAATAATATATATCCAGAGAGGGGGATTAAGATGCACTGCAACGATTGTAATGGCATCAATGGAATCAGACATATGCTGGCGGGGTGTCCCACGACTCTCCCCAACCTCGTTGAAGAATGGACACAGTGGGAGAAAAAGATTCAAAGCCCATTGTTTCAGGACCAACTAAGGGCCGTCCAGAGGGCCCATGATGTCGCTGATAGGCTTGGCCTGACAGTGCCAAGGTGGGAGCCTTGGCTTGAGAAGTCGAGCCTCCGGACATCATTACAATGAAAGTTTTCACGCCCACACACACTGCACAAGTGCAACAGTCACCTCGAGAACATTTAGAACGCAGAGAGCGGAATGTCAAAAGAGCTACAAGACACACACTACTCCAAAAACGACATCAACCACAGCTCAAACAAAAAAATAAAATAAATTAAGGGGGTTTACGTGCCAAAACCACTTCCTGATTATGAGGCATGCCGTAGTGGAGGACTCCGGAAATCTTGACCACCTGGGCTTCTTTAAGGTGCACCTAAATCTAAGTACACGGGTGTTTTCACATTTCGCCCGAAATGCGGCCGCCGTGGCCGCCGAAATCGAAATGCGGCCGCCGTGGCCGAGATTCGCTCCCGCGAGCTCGTGCTCAGCAGCGCCACACCATAGCCACTGAGCAACCACGGCGGGTACCACAGTTCAAAGAAACACAATTGTAACAGACAACAGAAAATCCACTACCGAAGTTTTTACACAGACCCTCACACGCCTGCCTGCACACGCACAAAGTCAAACAGAAACCGAGCCCAAATAACGCCAGGCATGACGTAATAAACCTGCCGAACAGAAAAACACCCCATGCAAGTATATTTGCAAAAAGACAAATAAATGACAGACAAACCAAACCAGTAACTCTTCTCTGCCACGAAGCACCGAATTCCTACAGGATAGAAAACTTACCAAAAACAGGCGAGCTGCACGTCCCATCTGAAAACCCACACAATCTGCATAGAGAAAACTATAATCACTAAAGGTCTAGCACTGAAGGCTGTACCAGCTCTAGGAACACTCCCATCACACCATCGTGCAAACTGGCAAACAACATTGCACAAGGCCTCACTTTCACTTTTGAATACCCTCATGGAATACTGCGAAGAACAAATCGATAGTTTTAGCCATAGACACCTGAACACAAAGTGCGAAAACAGTCTTATAAATACAGCAACACATTTTTCTTAGATGTATGCAAATTAACTTTCCCCACACATGTACCGTACAATATGAGGCAAAATAATGCTTGGCTACTGCCATTTTGAAGAACAAGTTATGGCTTTACTAGATTAGAATATCGCGTACCGAAGTTACTAAACGCCTTACAGAGTGTTGATATAACCCTAAATGATATTTCTAGGTGAACGGTGACAGCACAACTTTCAGAATACGGCGCATTTGCGTGGAACCGGTGACGCAAACGGTTGAGCAATGATTAAAATGACTTATATAACGGTATTTTGTTTATATTTCTTGGGTATCCTTAGTACGAAAGCATGTTGCTGTACTAAATTATACCCTTATAAGTGGCTGTATGAGTTACAATGGCAAGTTTCTGAAAAATCAATGTTGTAACGATGTTTAAAGAACAATGTTTCATGAATATGCTATAAATGTACTTGTCTTTTTTTCCATTGGTGAATATGTGCGCACTTCTTTCTTCTTCTATCTCTCTCTCTCTCTTATTGACAAATGAACAGGAAGTTTTTTGGTATGAGTGTGTGTATATGCATATATGTACTCTGAGTGTATGTATCAATCTGTGCCTGTGGCCAAAAAAAGGGGCAAGGACCTAGTCAAGCTGCTGTTTTGCAGCTTTTTGTTGTTGCCCTAGTGTTCTTTTTCTGCTGTAAAAAAAAGAATGCTGAAATAAAATGAAATGAAACGAAATAAAACACAGCTCTGACACCAGATGAGAAGAAAGATTTAGAGCATTACAACATAAAACAGTCTAGAAAATCGGTTCAAAAGCAAAAGAAAAAAAGCAAACTTTAATGAAAACACAACCTTCCAGGCACAGTCACCACACGCCGACAAGAGGGACCTCGATTTCAGAAGTACCAGACGTTACGGAAACTTCACACAAAATTCAACCGCTCCAATGTTGTAGACATATCAAAAAGATTAAGTAAAAAAGAAATAGGCGTACTCAGCAAGGGCTTAAACGTTTGTCCTACGAACAACACAATAAATGAATTCGAGCTTCCCAAGGACCTCTCAGAATTTTCCCGACGAATGCGGATCAGACACTTTTTCGCATACACACCAGACACCGACACGAAACCACTTAGAGCCCAATCCACTTGGACTCCCGAACCAGAACAAGCCATATAACTTGACATATACCTTAAAACTGTCAGTAAAGAAGTAAGCCGATCCAAGACATATAAGCAACCTAAAGACATAACTGCGTCGGAGAGTCATATCATTTCAAAGCTTAGTTGCCAGAATGACATTGTTATTAAGCAAGCGCATGATGGTTGAAGTATAGTTATTTGGCCAGTAGAAAAATACAAGCACGAAGCTTACAGACAACTAAACAACCCAGAACATTACCGTAAGCTAGGTAACGATCCGACATTATCCTACACAGTGACAATTACCAACAGGCTGAAATATCTTTAGGCTGATGACTTGATAACACCATCAGAATACGAATTTCTTAAACCAAGCAACAAAACTACCGGACGTTTCTACCTCCTACCGAAAATTCATAAAATTCCATCCACTGGACTATGCACCGCTATTATCCCAGGTCGCCCGATAGTATCAAACAACAGCACCCCGACAGAGGGCATCTCCACATTCCTTAACCACTTCCTTGGTGACTTGCCAAAAGCACTTCCGTCATTTGTACAAGATACCCCCCACTTGATGAGCATTATAGAGGGCATTAATACTGAAGGCACACTAACGGCAACGCAATTCTCGCAACACTAGACGTCACGGCCCTGTACACCAATATTCCAATCCCTGATGGTTTATTTTCGATAAAAGAAACGCTGTCTAAACACAATGCGCAACACTCTACTGAAGTCTACTTGTCTCTCCATGAATTAATTCTAACACATACCTACTTTAAATTTGAGGAAAGCTAATACCTACAGATACATGGTACAAGCATGAGTACGCCTTTTGCACCAACCTACGCGAACATATTTATGGGGATTCTAGAAACATTTTCTATCGCGCTGCGCTGACAAGCCCCACACATACCTTCGATAGATAGACTACATATTCATAATACAGGGACATGGTCAAAACAGTCTAGATAAATATGTAGCATTTCTAAACTCTTTTCATGCAACAATAAAATTCACATCAGAATCCTCAACTGAGCGCATAAACTTTCTGCATTCTGCAGAAACGGCAGCAGCCGAGCACAAAACTGGCTGGATGCGACTTTTTATGAGCAATAGATTGAAATGCATGGGCCTGTATATTGGCTGGTTGGATCATCTGACCTCTTTCCATTCAATTTCTTTCTTTGGGATTATGGGAAGGATGATGCTTACACGATCGGGACGGACGTCAGATTAGCTCGAGACAACGATAACAGATGTCTGCCATACGATATGATTTAATAGGGAAGAGTCAACTGTAGGCGTTCTCTACCGGAATTTATTCGAGGGGTCGGCACTACCCAATTCTCTGCTTGCCTTGTCTTTTAGGTTACTTCTCGGGTACGTGAATCAGCAAGGTAACGTATGTGGTTTACGTTTCTCCGTGTTTCCAGTTTAAACCGAACACTTAAGCGGTATTTGTACAAGTTGTGGATCTTCAGTGCACTACTTTGCAGACTTGTTTGAGGGTCGGAAACAAATCGCACGCAATTAGTACGACCCTGAAAACACGGCTGTTAGATGTCATTTTTGTTGTGCATGGGGTGCATACAAACGCCTCATTGACACTTCGATAATTAGGGCAGTACATCCCGAATCAGAAAACTTATTGTAATAGTCGAAATAAATTTCAGCGGCGAAAGAATTACTGGCGGCTGCTCCACTGTACTGGAAACAATAAGCACTAGATTTTCTTCGAGTAACGCAACTGCTCTTTATTTAAGTCCTGCTGCGTGATAGTTGGAGCACCGTATATAATCCAATGAATAACCCAAATTAGGTCAAGCCGGATTCAGTCGAAATCAGAATCAACAGTAGTCTTGCGCAGGAACAATTATACTCGTACTCACAGAAAAAAAAAGACAGAAAGGGGCTGCAGTGTCACCGGAAAGGCGAAGCAGTATTAGAGATAGGAAAGCATGCGCCAATTACACGAAGGAACATTAAGCCACCGGAAGATGCCAGATTCTCGGGGGGGGGGGGGGGGGGTGAGAGGACTCTGGCTGGGAAATTGAGCTGTCTCCTACTATGAGGTCTTGTCAATTCTCAGATAAGGTCGTGACTTCAGTGAACAATTCTTCGAGGGCACATGAAATTTATTCAAGTAAACGCCATATATATATATAAGAGTGAACTGTAGGCGTTCTCTCTCTCTATATATGTATATAATATTATATATATATATATATATATATATATATATATATATATATATATATATATATATATATATAGTAACGTGTAGAAAGATACAGACGGAAGAGGCTATTTACACTGGACTGGAGCCACAGCACCAGGCGGACATTTTCTCGCGCCAAGGGCACAGACTTACTTCGTCGTCGTTCTCGCGGCGGCTCGTCTCTCGGGTAGCTACCGATAATATCGTAATACTACCCCCCGGCGGCAAAAGCGCCGTCATGGTGCTTTCAAATATCCAAGGCACGTGGAGAGTTGTAGGGCTTGAGTCGGGTGACGTGGACAATGTCACTGGTTGTCACATCGGAGGACGTAGTGGGCGTGGCTAGAACAATTTCATAAGTGACGCCGGTCACTTGGCGGAGCGCGCGATATGGGCCGGTATAAAGAGAAAGCACTTTCTCACAAAGGCCAACTTTACGCGATGGTGACCAAAGCAACACGAGGGTGCCGGGCGCAAAATGGACATCGCGGTGACGGAGGTCTCAGCGTCGCTTCTGTTTGTCTTGAGAGACTTGTAGACGAACGCGCGCAAGTTGACGAGCATGGTCAGCACGGGCGATTGCATCACGGGCATAAGCGCCAGCTGAAGCACTGGTGAACGGAAGCACGGTGTCTATTAGTAGCGTCGGTTCGCGGCCATACAAGAGGTAAAACGGGGAAAAGTCGGCAGTTTCGAGACGGGAAGAGTTGTATGCAAAGGTAATGTAAGGTAGAGCCAAGTCCCAGTCACGGTGGTGGTCTGAAACGTATTTGGATAGCATGTCTGTAAGGGTGCGGTTCAAACGCTCAGTGAGGCCGTTCGTTTTAGGGTGGTAGGAGGTAGTAAACGTATGCTAAATGGAGCCGGACCGCATGATGTCGTCAATGACTTTCGCCAAAAACGTAGGGCCGCGGTCTGTTAGCCATTGACGCGGAGCCCCATGCGTCAAAATGATATCATGCAGGAGGAAGTCCGCCACATCAGTTGCGCAACTGGTCGGAAGAGCGTGGGTTACGGCGTAGCGGGCCGCGTAGTCAGCCGCGACTGCAATCCACTTGTTTCGTGATGTGGATTCCGGAAATGGGCCGAGAAGGTCTAAACCAACACTATGGAAGGGCTCGACAGGGATGTCGAGCGGCTGCAGGTAACCAGTGAGGAGCTGGGAAGGCTTCTTGCGTCGTTGGCAATGTTCACAAGCGGCGACGTAACGTAGCACGGAGCGGGCAAGGCCCGGCCAGAAAAAATGGCGACGTGCACGGTTATAGGTTCGTGATACGCCGGAGTGTCCTGCCGTTGGTGCGTCGTGGAGCTCTTCTAGAACGGTTGAGCGGAGGTGTTTAGGTATGACAAGTAGGAACTCAGAGCCGTCCGGGTGAAGGTTACGACGGTACAGAGTACCGTCTCGGAGGACGAAGAGGCGCAGAGCAGCATCGGCCGGAGAGTATTCAAAACGGTCGGTAAGTGCTCTGATGTAGGCGTCACGTCGTTGCTCGTCGGCTAAATGAAGCAGCTACGATACAGAGAATACGCAAGCAGCACTGGTAATATTGGAGAAGCCATGGTCGTAAACAGGGTAACGCGACAAGCTGTCAGCGTCTTGGTGCAGGCGGCCAGACTTGTGGACCGCAGAATACGAAAATTCTTGTTGTCTCAAAGCCCATCGATCGAGCCGGCCTCTGGGATCCTTTAGCGATGAAAGCCAGCAGAGAGCATGATGGTCAGTGACTACGGAAAAAGGGCGACCGTAAAGGTGACGACGGAACTTCACAACCGCCCAGACTACAGCAAGGCATTCTCGTTCCGTAATGGAATAGTTGCGCTCCGATGTTGTGAGGAGGCGGCTTGCATTAGCATCTGCACGCAATTCTGTAGGGGCATCAGCGTCGAAGTGGGTGAAAATGGGTGGTGAGGTTAGAAGAGTAACGAGACGAGAGAAGGCGGCGGCTTCTGCAGTACCCCATGAGAATTGCACGCCTTTCTTCAAAAGAATAGTGAGGGGTCTAGCGATTGCCGCAAAATCTTGAACAAAACGACGAAAGTAGGAGCATAGCCCGACAAAACTTCGAACGTCTGCGGCTGTCTTCGGAACTAGAATTTCTAGGACAGCGCGAGTTTTGTCGGGATCAAGCTGTACTCCGGAAGCATCAACAAGGTGGCCCAGAATAGTAATTTGGCGGTAGCCGAAACGACATTTCGACGAGTTAATTTGCAGCTTCGCCTTTCGAAATACATCAAGTATAGTTGTGAGACGCTCAAGGTGAGTGTCGAACGTTGGCGAGAAGACAATGACGTCGTTGAGGTAGCAGAGGCGTGTGGACCATTTGAAACCTTGGAACAAGGAGTCCATCATACGCTCAAAGGTGGCAGGGGCGTTGCATAATCCAAACGGCATTACTTTAAATTGGTACAGGCCATCAGGAGTGATGAACGCGGTTTTTTCTCTGTCCACATCGTCAAGAGCAATCTGCCAGTACCCAGAACGAAGATCGATAGAAGAGAAATGGCTGGAACCGTGGAGGCAGTCAAGGGCGTCGTCTGTACGTGGGAGTGGGTAGACGTTTTTCTTAGTAATGTTGTTCAAATGGCGGTAGTCTACACAGAAGCGCCACGTGCCATCCTTCTTCTTAACCAACACTACAGGCGACGCCCAGGGACTCGAAGAAGGCTCAATGATGTTTTTGTCTAGCATTTTGTTGACTTCGCTTTGAATTACTCGGCGTTTCAACGCAGAAACTCGCTATAGTCGTCGATGAATAGGAGTAGCATCGCCAGTAAGAATCCGATGCTTGATCGCGAGCGTCTGGCATAAAGGGTGATTGTCGAAGTGGAAAATATCTCCGTAGGACGACAATACTTGGTAAGGGTCTTCAGCCTACGCAGAAGACAGGTCCATCGCAACCATTTTCTGTATCTTGGGATCGGCGACCGAGGCTGGCACGATGGGCCTGCTAAGCTCGCAAGAAGCAGCGGTTGATAACGCTGCCAGGTGATGGTCGCCGAGACAATCAACGTTGGCAAGGCAAATACCTTGCGGTAGAATTTGCTTTGACAATCCAAAGTTAAAGATAGGTATGCGAGTGCGGTTCGCTTTAATAGTAAGCATACTTAGAAGCACGGTAACGTCATACTCAGGCGAATAAAGCCGGTGGGGCGTAGGCGGCACTGGGGTGCGTCAGAAGGTTCTGCGAGAATTGGCAACTCAAGGCGAAGGGTACTGGTAGAGCAGTCAATAAGGGCAGAATTCGCGGAGAGAAAGTCGAGGCCAAGAATTAGGTCGTGGGGGCGGTGAGGAATCACGGTGAAGAGGACAGGGGTGTGGCGGCCGGCAATGCTGACTCGTGCCGTGCACATGCCGATAATAGGCACAGTACCGCCATCCACAACGCGGACGACGCGTGCCGACGCTAGGGTGAGGAGCTTTTTGAGTCGTCGCCGGAAGGCAGCACTCATAATAGAAAGATGTGCGCCTGTATCGATGAGTGCAGTGACAGGATAGCCGTCAACTTCAACGCCAAGAAAGTTTTTGTTCGTTGGTAACGTGAGCAGAGGTTATGAGGGCAGGGTCGACAACGCAGCTTCACCTCCAGAAGCTGCAGTGCCTAGTTTTCCGGCTGGGTCCAGGAGGCGATAGGCGGCGAAGAGAAGCGGTGGGGTTGGGGCGAATGAGTCTGATGGCGTCGAGGTGAGGGCGAGCGGCTGTAGCGAAAGTTCGGAGCAGGGGCATCAGCGGTAGTGGGTTCATGGCGGGTGGCATAGGATACAGAAGGTCCAGAGGTGCAGGAATGAGTGGCGGCGTAAGTCCGAGGAGGTGGTGGCCATCTGTTTCGGCAGTGAAGGGTAACGTGGCCGATGTGACATCAGTGGAAGCAGACCGGCCTGTCATGAGGGGTACGCCATACGGACGGGATGCGGCGAGATGTGGCAGAAAAGGACTGCCGGGGACGATGAAGGCCGGTAGAGAACTGGGGAACGTTGGGTTGAGACGTTGTACACACGGAGTTCAGACCCATGTTCTCAAATTCCGGTCTGACTACGGCCTGAATCATCGCAATCGTGGTTGCTGACGGATCGGGTGGCGTCGCGGCAAAAGCTGGCGTGCAAGCGGCCTCGAGCTCGCGGCGAACAATACGGGTGACGTCGTCACAGGTGGTAGCCTGACGTGGTCGACCCTCACATGTCGACGTAGCAGCATTGTTGGGTAGCCGAGTGATGTGGTGTGTGATATGGCGGCTCTTAGCCTGTTCAAGGCGACAGCATTCTTTAATGATGGCGTCAATTGTCGAGACGCTGCCAAAAACAAGCAAATTGAAAGCGTCGTCCGCGATGCCTTTTGGGACATGTGACACTTTATCAGCTTCAGACATAGCGTCGTCAGCTTTTCGGCATAGAGCCATGACGTCGAGGATGTATGAAGCGTTCGGCTCTGTAGATGTCTCAACACGAGATGCAAGAGCCTTTTTCGCGGCAACCTTGCGGCCAATGGGGACGCCAAACACTTCCCTTAGCTTTTCTGTGAACTTTTCCCAACTGGTTATCACGTCATCATGTGTTTGGGGCCACACGCGTGGGGTGCCGCCGAGATAAAAGATGACATTAGCGAGCATGATAGTTTGGTCCAACCTGTTATTAGCGCTGGCATGTTCATATAGCTGGATCCATTCGTCAAAGTTCTGTCCGTCCAGGCCAGAGAACACACCAGGGTCGCGATGTTGGGCAACCGTGACGACGGGAGCAGTCGGACAAGCCGAAGCCGTTTCAGAGGTGGTCTTGTCACCGGGAGGCATTGTGACAAGCTCGATGTATGGACCACTCCGGAGTTCCGTGGCGAGGACGGGGATCGCTCACCTCCACCAGAATGTTACGTGTGGAACGATACAGACAGAAGAGGCTATTTACAAACAATTGACACTGGACTGGAGCTTGTTTCGCGCCAAGGGCACAGACCCACTTCGTCGCCGTTCTCGCGGAGGATCATCTCTCGGGTATCTACCGATAATACCCTAATATATATATATATATATATATATATATATATATATATATATATATATATATATATATATATATATATATACTACTCATGGCTACTAAACCTGCTACAGGGAAGCTGATCTCACGGAAATTCCCGCATAAGATACCGCATTGTGCCGTCATCGGCGATTTGCAGACCAAGTATGTTTTCAGTCACTTTGACTCGCACGAGGACGACGCCCCGGCCTTCGTCTTGCAGTCGTATCTGAGAACGACCGGGCACCCGGTCTGTTGTTTTCACTACCACGGCTGCACAGCCATTTTTTTTGTAAACACTGATGAAGATCGGTCCACTGATCGAAACTGTTGAAATAAATACTTGTACTGTTTACCTTGTAGCACCACTCAAGTTCTTTACGTTTGAAAGGTAGCCTGAAGAATTCCTCTTTGCCTACTACTACTACTCACGGCTACTAAACCTGCTACAGGGAAGCTGATCTCACGGAAATTCCCGCATAAGATACCGCATTGTGCCGTCATCGGCGATTTGCAGACCAAGTATGTTTTCAGTCTTTGACTCGCACGAGGACGACGCCCCGGCCTTCGTCTTGCAGTCGTATCTGAGAACGACCGGGCACCCGGTCTGTGGTTTTCACTACCACGGCTGCACAGCCATTTTTTTGTAAACACTGATGAAGATCGGTCCACTGATCGAAACTGTTGAAATAAATACTTGTTCTGTTTACTTTGTAGCACCACTCAAGTTCTTTACGTTTGAAAGGTAGCCTGAAGAATTCCTCTTTGACTACTACTAGTACTCACGGCTACTAAACCTGCTGCAGGGAAACAGATCTGATGGAAATTCCCGCATAAGATACCGCATTGTGCTTTCATCGGCGATTGGCAGACCAAGTATGTTTTCAGTGACTTTGACCCGAATGAGGACGGCGCCTCAGCCTTCGTCTCGCAGTCATAACTGAGAACGACCGGGCACCCAGTCTGTTGTCTTCACTACCAGGGCCGAACTGCCAATTTTTTGTAAACCCTGATGAAGGTCGGTCCACCGATCGAAACTGTTGAAAAAAATACTTGTTCTGTTTACCTTGTAGCACCACTCAAGTTCTTTACGTTTGAAAGGTAGCCTGAAGAATTCCTCTTTGCCTACTACTACTACTCACGGCTACTAAACCTGCTGCAGGGAAACAGATCTGATGGAAATTCCCGCATAAGATACCGCATTGTGCTGTCATCGGCGATTCGCAGACCAAGTGTGTTTTCAGTCACTTTGACCCGAATGAGGACGGCGCCTCAGCCTTCGTCTCGCAGTCATAACTGAGAACGACCGGGCACCCAGTCTGTTGTCTTCACTACCAGGGCTGAACTGCCAATTTTTTGTAAACCCTGATGAAGATCGGTCCACCGATCGAAACTGTTGAAAATATACTTGTTCTGTTTACTTTGTAGCACCACTCAAGTTCTTTACGTTTGAAAGGTAGCCTGAAGAATTCCTCTTTGCCTACTACTACTACTCACGGCTACTAAACCAGCTGCAGGGAAACAGATCTCATGGAAATTCCCCCCTAAGATACCGCATTGTGCTGTCATCGGCGATTCGCAGACCAAGTGTGTTTTCAGTCACATTGAACCACACGAGGACGACGCCGTAGCCTTCGTCTCGCAGTCATATCTGAGAACGAGCGGGCATCCGGTCTGTTGTCTTCACTACCTGGGCTGAATTGCCATTTTTTTGTAAACCCTGATGAAGCTCGGTTCACCGAGCTTCATCAGGGTTATTCATCATCAGGGTCATTCCTACTTGATGTAGCATCTTTGTATACTAACATTCCACATTCTGATGGCATCATGGTAGTCGTCAATTGCTACGAATGTGTATCACCCAAGAAACTCATCGATAGCGACACATTGGCAACTTTGCTAGCCCCTATTTTGGAACTAAATAACTTCGAATTTGAAGGACAGCACTAAAGCAAATTAGTGGGACGTCTATGGGTACGCGAATTGGCCCGAACTATGCCAATATATTTATGGTTCAGCTAGATGATAAATTTTTGCTAACCAGGACATTAAAACCTTTTTACTACAAACGTTACATTGACGATGTTTTTTCTGATTCGGCCTCATGGGGAGCAGGAACTGATTTCTTTAATATCTGACTTTAACAATGCCCATCCATCTATATAATTTTCTCACACGTATTCTGCATCTACTATTAACTTCCTTGACGTCAGCGTTTTAGTGCTAAATGATCAACTATATACTGCCCTATACAAAAAGCCCACAGATAGATGTCAATATCTACACTTCGATAGCAGTCACAGTAAACATTGCAAGACCAGCATTCCTTGTAGCCAAGCCTTACGTTTTAAAAGAATTTGTTCTGAGCAATCAGTGTTTCAAAAGAATTGTGGTACCCTAAAAAATGCTTTAGCCCTGGCCATATATATATATATATATATATATATATATATATATATATATTGAAATACCACGGTTGAGACGACGCTGTAGTCCAAGAATGAAAAATGACGCCGACGCAAAAATGAACGCGAGCCGATGATTGATGATGACTTTGTACAGATGAAGATGAAGTCCTCAAAAATGCTTACACTAATTTCCCCCGTGGACGGAAGCGGCCAGCCTGGCCGCACATTAGACAGTGGAACGGATATGAAAGGGCTTCAGGCGAGAAACGTGCACGATCTCTGTTCCGCGGCAGCGTCGGTCGGTTGAGGCCTCAACAGGTGTAACGCGATAGTTCACCAGCGAAGTCTGCTCGACGACTTTGTAGGGGCCAAGATATCGACTCTCGAACTTCTCACATAAGCCGGTTATTCGCGCAGGGGTCCATAGGAGCACATCGTCACCAGGGTGGTAGGAAACGGCGCGATAAGAGGCATCGTACCCATGTTTGCGTTAGTCTTGGCTGGCTGCAGTGTTCATACGGGCGCGACGACGACATTGGGCAAGACGAGACACAAACTGGTCGCAAATAAATGGTGAAGCTTTGACGGGGCCAGAGAAGAAAGAGACGTCGAGTGATGAGGTTGGATGGCGGCCGTATACTAAGAAAAACGGAGAGTACCCGGTGGTCCGTTGAACAGACGTGTTGTACGCAAATGTTACAAATGGGAGAATCGCATCCCAATTACGATGATCAGGTTGAATATACATGGATAGCATGTCACACAGCGTGCGATGAAATCGCTCTGTTAGGCCGTTCGTTTGAGGGTGGTAGCTAGACGTTGTCTTGTGCACGGTGCTGGACGCTTGCAGAACTTGATTTTGAGCGCCTCGGTCGCTCAAAAGAACGTGAGGCGCCCCATGACGTAAGTAGACAGCCTGCAAGAAGAAGGCCGCTACTTCTGAGGCAGCTCCTGAGCGTATTGAGGCTGTTTCGGCATACCGGGTCAAATGGTCAACAGTAGTGACGGTCCATCGGTTGCCGTCTGGAGTAGGTGGGAGTGGCCCGAAAAGGTAAATGCCGATGACAGAGAAGGGTTGTGCTGGACAAGGAAGTGGTTGTAGGGTGCCGACCGGAGCAGTAGTAGGTCGCTTACGGTGTTGGAAAAGCGTGCACGAGGCAACATATCTAGCTATGCTCGTGGAAAGGCCTGGCCAATAGAATCGGCTGCGTATGCGCTCATGTGTTTTGTTGTAACCCAAGTAGCCTGACGTCGGGTCATCGTGTGAGGCCTGCAGAACTGCAGCGCGAAGAGAGCGCGGTACAACGGGAACCCATCGATGGCCTTCTGGGTGAAAAATGTACCGGTAGAGCACGTCGTCTTCAAACTTGAACAGTTTGAGTTGTTTCCGTAGCCTGGCATTGGGTGGAGATGAAACACCGCTAAGGCGATTGATGATACTATGGCAATAGGAATCGGCGCGCTGGTGAGTGGAAAGCACTGAAAGGCGGTTTGGTGAAGTCAAGGAAGAAATCCGTGTAAGAGACGAAGCGTCCTCCGTGCGGCCAATTTCATTCATTCATTCATTCATTCATTTCTTTTTATTTCTACTCTTGCCATACAACTTATCAGACACTGACAAGGTGATGTGATGTGCTCCGATGATGGTGGTAATGGGCATCGTGAAAGAGCATCGGCATCTTGGTGCTTCCGTCCGGACTTATATATGATATTGAAATCATATGCTTGCAATCGGAGTATCCAGCGGCCAAGGCGCCCGGACAAGTTTTTGATCGTCGACAACCAACATAGGGCATGGTGGTCGGTCACAAACGTGAAATGTCGACCGTGGAGGTATGGACGAAATTTCTGAATGGACTAGACAACAGCCAAACACTCTTGTTCGGTTATCGAGTACTTCTTTTCCGCGAAAGTGAGAGTGCGGCTTGCATATGCAACAACCTTTTCGCAAAATTCATGGTCGCGCTGCAGCAGTACGGCACCAATTCCGTGACCGCTGGCGTCAGTATGCACTAATGTGTGCGCCTTGTCATCAAAATGGCAAAGAACAGGTGGGGATGTTAGTGCGCGCTTGAGTTCTTGGAACGCGGCTTCACACTGATCGTTCCAATCGAAGGAACTGGAAATAGCAAGGAGCTTGTGGAGGGGCGAGGCAATGCTGGCAAAGTTCCAGATAAAACGTCGAAAGTATGAGGCGAGTCCAATGAAGCTGCGCAGTTCTTTTGCACGAAGTGGACGTGGAAAGTTGAGTACCGCGGAAATTTTATCCGGATCGGGCTGGATGCCGTCTTTGCTAACGAGATGACCCAGGACTTTATTCGTTGTGCTAGCGAAATGGCACTGCCTCGTGTTTAGTTGAAGTCCGGCATTAGAAAGGCATGTGAGCACTTCATCTAAGCGTTGCAGATGGTCAGTGAAAGTCGAGGAAAACACGACGATGTCGTCTAGGTAACATAGACAAGTTTTCCACTTGAGGCCGCGAAGAACCGTGTCGATCATTCTTTCAAATGTGGCGGGAGCATTGCATAGACCGGAAGGCATTACATTAAAGTGATAAAGACAATCCGGAGTAGAAAAGGCGGTCTTTTCTTTGTCCGCTTCGTGCATTGGGATTTGCCAATATCCGGAGCGAAGATCAAAGCTGGAGAAATATTGCGCGCCTTGCAACGAATCAAGGGCATCATCGATACGGGGCATCGGATATACATCCTTACGGGTGATCTTGTTTAGCGCACGGTAGTCAACACAAAATCGTACCGATCCATCCTTCTTGTGCACCAAAACGACGGGTGATGACCAAGCACTGGCGGAGGGACGTATGACGTTTCTTTTCAGCATATCGGCGACGTTCTCCTCGATGATTTTGCGTTCGGCCAAAGAGACTCGGTAGGGACGACGGCGTACTATAGTCTGGCCATCGGTGTCGATACGATGGAAGGCAACGGAAGTCTGTCCGAGGGACGAAGTATCCATATCGAAGGAGGCCTGGTGCTTCGTAAGCAATTTTAGCAACGCTTCATGTTGAGCAGCAGTAAGGTCAGGGCTTATCACGGAAGTAAGGGCAGATGAAGCAGATTTGTCCTGTTGAGGAAGAGCTGGCGAGGCGACAACAGGAAGCAGAGAGACTGGTTGGGTATCCACATAACAGGTCACTGCGGAGCCTTGAGGTAGGAGGATTGTCTCAGTGGCCGCATTTAAAGCGATGATTAATGCAGAGCTCTCTTTGAACCGCACCATGCAGGAAGCGAAGACAATCCCACGGGCAAGACAGCGACCGTAAAGAGTGATGAACACGTCGCCATTGGTGATGTCCGTAGAAGAGACTTATGACTTGCTCGTGGCCGGGAGGCAGTACAGAATCGGCAGCAGTGAGAAAACGCAGTCGTGGCTCATCGGTACTCCCGCCGCAATGAACTGTCTCACTCATATGGACTACACGTTGACGGCAAGAGATTAAAGCGGACGCTGACGAGAGAAAGTCCCAACCTAAAATTAGTTCATGAGCGCACGGAAATAAAATCGCGAACTTAATGTGATGACAGATATCATCAATGAAGACGCGTGCTGTACATTGGGCTGATGGTCGAATAATTGCTCCATTAGCCCCAATCAGGGATGATACAGTATAAGGCGTCTTCACTTTCCGCAGACGAGAGCACAGGTCGGCACACATAACAGATATAGTAGCTTCCGTGCCAATCAGAGCTAACAAAGGCACACCCTCCACAGACACCAATAACATGTTCGAAGGACGTTCAGGAGGACTTGGAGCACTTCGCGGTAATGCAGTTTTCCCTCCAAAAACTGCACTGGTTAGTTTTCCGGTCGCTGGACATGGAGTTGAGAGACAGGTCGAAGTGGCGAAACAGAACGTCGGAGCGGCGATGGGGAGCGGCGTCTCGAGGCACGTGTGTTGAGTGCGGTGTTGGAGAAGTCGGCAGGAGATGGAGATCGGCGAACGGGAGGATTATCGTCATAAGTGCGGTAAACGCGAGGAGGTGGCTCAGCGCGTTCAAAGGCCGCGTAACCACGCCGTTCGTCTTGCTGGCGGCGTCGGCAAAACCTGGAGATATGTCCTAGAAAGCCGCAGTAGTACCAGATAGGCCTCGACGAACGCCAGGCAGAGTAGTAAGGCGGGTTCGGAGCTCGGGTGACTAAAGGTGCCAGGTGATCGTGAACAGGCGCAGATGGTGTAATTGGAGACGGCGCGGCTGGAATTGCAGCAATCTGGGCGTAAGAAGCCGGTTGTGGGCAAGGAGAAGCGTTGGTATGCTGGGCGTTCTGCAGGGAGGCCAATTACTCCTTAACAATACCGCGCAGGTCCGTAGAAGCAGGTTGTACGTGAGCGCTGCTGCAAGGGGTTGAGCCATGCGCTTGCAATTCCTCACGAATTATGGCTCGAATGATAGACCGGAGCTCAATACTGTTTGCCAGGGGGTTGTCGGAAAAGTCCGGTTGCAAGCGGATTGAGGCGCTGACAGACGGAGACGACGTCCGACACCGTCGAAGGGTTTTGAGCGGCGAGTGCGTTGAAGGCAGTAGATCCGATACCTTTAAGAAGGTGTCGCACGCGATCAGGTTCTGGCATGGCACTGTCGACACGGCGGCAGAGTGCGAGGATGTCCTCAATGTACGAGGTATACGATTCGCCATAATGCTGGACGCGCTCAGACAGCCTCTTTTTCGCAACTTCCGAACGCACCGTGGGCTTGCCGAAAATCCGCCGTAGCTGCTCCCTGAAAGACGACCAATCACGGAAGTCTCTCTCATGATTCAGGAACCATGTCTTGGCTACTTGAGAGACGTAAAATGGCACGTTGTTTAACCGCGATGTCTCGTTCCAGTTGTATTCGCTGACACGATCGTAGTTGTCGAGCCAGTCTTTAACGTCCTCACCAGGCAAGCCAGAGAAGATTTCAGGGTCGCGATACCGGTTGTTGGCAGGGCTGGGATTGGGGATGGCTGGCACTTGAACCGAGATGGTGGATGCTGCGGTCTGGTCTTGCGACATGGCGGCCTCTTGGCGTAAGCGGCGTCCTGAACGTAGCTCCAGGAGAGATCTTCAAGTGGATTGAGGTCGAAGGGATCTTAAAGCGCCTCCACCACTTGAAATACCACGGTTGAGACGACGCTTTATTCCAAGAATAAAAAATGGCGCCGACGCAAAAACGAACACGAGCCGATGATTGCTGATGACTTTGTACAGATGAAGATGAAGTCCGCATAAATGCGTACAATATATATATATATATATATATATATATATATATATATATATATATGCCAAATGCGATGTCATTCTAGAGCGCCTTCTGTGTCACAGCCCATCCTTTGACACTAAACGACATATTCTGCAAGCTAAACTCGACCTTTTCGATAATAGAGCGCTTTCGGACGGAAATATCCGTGCACCTTGGCCTACGCATACTTGCGTACAAAATGCCATGAAAGCCCTTCTGCACTTCGTGGAGGATATTCGATTGTACAAACGCTTGTGAAAGTGGATATTCCTGTGCGACTGACTGCGGAAGACTGACTGCTATTTTTCTTTTCTGTCCTTACCTACTCTAAGCTGGCCCGTCCTTGGTTAACCTCCCTACCCTTCCCTCTTTGTTGCTCTCTCTCCTTACATTCTCTCCCAGCTACATCAAGGTAATTTCTGGCGAATTACATATATGTACTTATACTGGCCGCCGTTTTGCGCACTGCTCTTGCTTCTGGCTGGTTACTACTTGATTGGTGCTGTGCTTTAATTATGCCCCAGCTTCTTGGGTTGAATTCTAAATTGGGATTTAATGGTTGCATGGACGGAAGGCAACGCAGTCCTTGCACGCCGAAAGCTTGACAAGTGAAACAGATGACATTACTGGAGCGCAACAGTGCTTTCACACAATGAATACATTGTTGCGCTAAGAATGCATTGCTGAAAGAAAACGCCTCTATCGCATAAGCTTTTTCTGTAGACGTAGCTGATTTGTTTTACTGAGTGCCTCAACAGGAAATGCTTGCCTCTGTTTAGGATTTCATTGACTGCAACGGCCCAGTAGATTTTCAGAATCTAGTGGGCATGTCTATTGACAAACCTATGATTTTATTGGAATCTTATTTGAAGTCTACTTATATTTCCTTTAACGACGACTTCTATGTTCAACCGCAAGGAATATGCATTGGTTCCTGCATCACTCCTGTGCTCTGTGACATTTTCTTGGCCGGAATTGACCACGACCTGTGCAGTTCCTTTGACCATAGGTTCTGCCTTAAGGCTTTTGCATATGTCGAATATTTTTAAATAATATTGAAAAAGAAGCATGATTTTACCGTTTACCAGTGAATCCATGAGGTTATAGGTGTTCTTAGACTACATGGGTAGGGCATGCTATTTACAAATGAAATCCCTTCGAATGGCAAAGTTCAATTTTCATTCTGTTCTTAATTTTTTACAAAAACCATGTCTTGTCAGTATAGCCCACGTGCCCCGAAGAACTTGCTGTCGTATGGTTCGGCACATTCAAAGTTAGTCAAAAGAGCAATGGCAGCTGTTTTCCTTGAATGCGCTTTTATGACGTCGTGCCCTTACGTGATGCAGGCTAGCTTTGATAAGCAATTGGCGAGGCTACACACAGCCGGCTACCCGAGCTCGGTCGTATAGGTGGTGTCAAAAACGTTGTTCCAGAAGGTGAAGGGAAAAAGCTTAGCCCTGACCTAAAGGGATACAAAGCCGCAGTGGTGCCATATGCCCACAAACATTCCCACCACTTGAAGAAAGTGGCTAATAGATTTGGCGTGCCCATTGATTTCTCGGTGCCAAGCGAGTTGGCTTGACTGTGTCCGCGCGAAAGCGGTGTTGACGAAAAGTGAGGATGCCACAAAAACCACCCTAAACCGTACGTGAAATGTGCTACGGGTGTTATATACGAGATACTGCTGACGTGTGGGAAGTCCTACGTAGCACAAACGGGGAGATGTGTCAGTTACCAGGCCCGGGAGTATGAATTGTCTATAATTAACAAAAGTATAGCGCATTTACCTGTGCATTGCACGGTTTACTTGGCAGGCAAATGCTAGCCACTACTGCGTGAGATTAGGATAATTGACAGGAGTGGTGATCAGTTAGCAAGGTAGCTTTTGGAAGCATATCACATAAAAAAGAGAGGCACTAGTTGCATTAGGGATACGTTTATTTTTCTCTTTGACAACCAGGTGCAGCTGGTAAAAACGCGACTGTAATCACTCTAGACACCACTGATGTACGCATGCGAATTTGTTAACTCAGCTCTGCTGCAAGAATAAAACCAGTTGAAGTTCAGTGCCCTACCTATCGTTTCTTACTTGTCCTCCTAATGTTAGCGCAACAGTGTACTCATTGTATCTCAACCAACTCGCCCAACAACAAGTTCTACTCAGTGGTTTCAGGGTCTTCCGTTCATTTTCCTTCCTGAGTAACGACATGATCAGCAGTAAATGCACCATTACAGGTAGAATACACGAACAGAAGAATTTCAGGGTATATTGCCGGCTGCCGCAAGGTTATAAGCGAGTCGTTGACTCCGTACTTGAAACAACTGTCTACTAGCGAGATTTCCCCTTGCGCCTAGGATTCCTCATCGCATAATTTAAAATATATTTTCACTATATATATTTAAAAATATTTTCACAGGTGAAAGAAAAAAGGAAGAAATATTTTTGTTACCATTCCTCTGTATAAATTCTATAAGAACAGCATTAGAGCTTAAAAATCTTTCTCCTGTGGCTCCTGGCAAACCGTAAGCGCGGGTAAATTTCACATCTCTCTCTTTTCGGAACGCCTTCTTTGAACATGAAAGGGCGAGTGAGGGGTTGCCGACAAAATTCGCAGACGGGTTGGCAAACAAAGCGCATGGGTCACCGACCACGCTTTTTTCCGGTGAAAAACAACACGCGACGAACTCTGGCTGCTTGCCGCTGCTGCGGCGAGCCGAGATACATTCCCGCAGCGTGATCGCCCTGGGTGACGTCACACGGACTGCACAGGTTGTTTCTTGATGCCGTGCTTGTTTTTCTTGGAAGGCGTGATTGTTTTCCTCGAATATACTTTCTTTTGTTCGCTCGTTCGCTGGAACCTGGTTTTATTCGCCATATTTGGGCACGGCGGTGTCACATAAGGTCGACTAAACAAGCGCGAACTATACTCACATACAAACACACGCACGCGCGTGCATGTGGGTCGAGTGCGCGCCTCTTCGGTCGTCGTTTCATTTCACTTCAACTGTTTTTGAAAGTGCCCAAGAACAGCTCTACACCTTAGTATCGGTGCACTAGTGTTATACAAAGAACAGAAAACAGTAAAAAAACAGAAAACCTGGAAGGACAGTGGTAGAAACTTCAACAAAAAATGAATTAAATCGAATACAGAAGTGAGATGAACAGCCAATACAATGGCCGAAAATATCAACATCATAACGTCGTTGTTTTACTGGTTCGCCTCCTACCTTCGCTTTGTGTGCCGCTTCTGCGAGTCTCTGTTCAATTAAAATGCTTGTCTAGTGGTTTAGAGTTTTTACGCTCTCATTGTCAATATTGGAAATGAGTGAATCACCATGGAAACGAGAAACGTGCGCGCTCGATTTCTGTCATCGCCAAGCCTGCACGAGTGAAATAATGTGGTCTGCTTTTTAACGTTCTCGTTGATGTGTAGGGCCGGCAGTCATCATCATCATCACCATCATCAGCATCATCATCATCATCATCATCATCATCATCAGCCTAGTTAGGCCCACTGCAGGGCAAAGGCCTCTCCCATACTTCTCCAACTACCCCGGTCATGTACTAATTGTGGTCATGTTGTCCCTGTAAACGTCTTAATGTCATCCGCCCACCTAACTTTCTGCCGCCCCCTGCTACGCTTCCCTTCCCTTGGAATCCAGTCCGAAACACTTAATGACCATGGGTTATCTTCCCTCCTCATTACATGTCCTGCCCATGCCCATTTCTTTTTCTTTATGTCAACTAACATGTCAATAACTCGCGTTTGTTCCCTCACCCAATCTGCTCTTTTCATATCCCTTGAGCTTACACCCATTATTCTTCTTTCAATATCTCGTTGCGTCGTCCTCAGTTTAAGCAGAACACTTTACGTAAGCCTCCAGGTTTGTGCCCCGTAGGTGAGTACTGGTAGGACACAGCTGTCATATACTTCTGTCTTGAGGGATAATGGCAACCTGCTGTTCATGATCTGAGATTGCCTGCCAAACGCACCTCAGGCCATTCTTATTCTTCTGATTATTTCAGTCTCATGATCCGGATACGCGGTCACTACCTGCCCTATGTAGTTGTATTCCCTTCTCCCTTCCAGTATTTCCAGTATGCTTTCAGTAGTATTCTTTCCAGTATCCTTTCCAGTATTTCTTTTTCTTGATTTAAACTAAGATGTCATTTACCCGCGTTTGTCGCCTCACCCAATCTGCTCTTTTCGTATCCCTTAACGTTACACCCATCATTCTTCTTTCCGTAGCTCATTGCGTCGTCCTCAATTTCAGCAGAAACCTTTTCGTAAGCCTCCAGGTTTCTGCCCCATATGTGAGTACTGGTAACACACAGCTGTTATACACTTTCCTTTTGAGGGATAGTGGCAACCTGCTCTTCATGATTTGAGAATGCCTGCCAAACGCCCCCCAACCCATTCTTATTCTTCTTGCTATTTCAGTCTCATGATCCGGATCCATGGTCACTACCTGCCCGAAGTAGATAAATTCCCTTACCACTTCCAGTGCCTCGCTACCTATCGTAAACTGCTGTTCTCTTCCGAGACTTAAATATTACAGTAGTTTTCTGCAGATTAATTTTCAGACCCACCCTTCTGCTTTGCCTCTCCAGGTCAGTGAGCACGCATTGCAATTGGTCTAGGGTGGTTGCTTGGGCTAGTTGGTAATTCATGATCAAGAATAACGTACAGCGCAAAGGACAAGGACAGCGATAGACGACATATGTCGTCTATCGCTGTCCTTGTCCTTTGCGCTGTACGTTATTTTTGAGCAATTGGTCTCCTGAGTTACTAAGCAAGGCAATATCATCAGTGAATCGCAAGTTGCTAAGGTATTCTCCATCAACTTTTATCCCCAATTCTTCCCACTCCAGGTCTCTGAATACCTCCTGTAAGCATGCTGTGAATAGCATTGGAGAGATCGTATCTCCCTGTCTGACGCCTTTCTTTATTGGGGTTTTAACGCGATATTGTTGCTTTCTTTGTGGAGGACTACGGTGGCTGTGGAGCCGCTATAGATATCTTCCAGTATTTTTACATATGGCTCATCTACAGCCTGATTCCGTAATGCCTCCATGGCTGCTGAGGTTTCGACTGAATCAAACGCTTTCTCGTACTCAATGAAAGCTATATATAAGGGTTGGTTATATTCTGCACATTTCTCTATCACTTGATTGCTAGAGTGAATATGGTCTATTGTTGAGTAGCCTTTACGGAATCCTGCCTCGTCCTTTGCTTGACAGAAGTCTAAGGTGTTCCTCATTCTATTAGAAGGAAATTTACGGAATAAAGATGGGCTGAAGATCATACAGCAGACATTGTGAGATTCTGACTGGAAGCTTACGATTATCATTGAAAAGGAAGGGGATAACATATGGGGAACAAACTAAAACATGTTAAGCACCCCGCAAAGAGCGATAGAATGAAGATTATTAGGCATAACGTTAAGGAAACAGGAAGAGAGCGGTGTGAATCAGAGACCAAACGGGAATAGGATATTCTAAATGACTCTAAAAGAAAGAAATGGAGCTGGGCAGGTCATGTAATGCGTAGGTTAGACAACCGGTCGACCATCAGGGTTACTAAATGGGTACCAAGAGAAAGGAAGCACAGTCGAGGAAGGCAGAAGACGAGGTAGGTCGATGAAGTTAAGAAATTCACTGGTGCTAGTCGGAATCAGCTGGTGCAGGACATGGGTAATTGGAGATATCAGGGAGAGGCCTTTGTTTTGCAGTGGACACACAACTGTCTAAAGATGATGATATTGATGGCATGCTTGGAATTGTTGTCCAATTACGTGTACCAGCTTTTGAAACTCACTTACATTCCGCACTTGCTGGCACGTGTCACAAGTGACTGTAGCATACATAAATTCAAGTAACTTAGTTATTAAACCCTAGCGAAAACTTACAAGCAACTAACCCAAGCAAAAAATCTCATATGGCACATATGCGGCATATCCAATATTCCTCTGCGAGTAAATGAGAATATACAAGAAATATGTGTTGTCAAATAATCATACTTGCAGGTGTATAATGATTTTTTTTGATATTGTATTCATCGAGGTACTCGCGCCACTTAGTTACTAGGCTTAGGTACGCACGAATATTTAATCCTGCATATCGGACTTCTCCTCATCCCACTACTGAGCCTGCCTGCTCCCTTACCAAATAAAAGTAAAAAGACAATATGTGATCAACTGGTTTCTTGCGTAAGGATGAATAATGCGGGTGCCGTGTCTTCGTGAAAGGAAGCCGCTTCGTTTGTTTATTTTCTTATACGCTCAGGCTGGTTCAGCTCTCTCACCGATGCCGCTAACGTTAAAGTTGTGTTGAAGTAATCGTTATCTACTGACGTAGAAATCTATAGCTGTGTCGAAGAATGCACTGAGTGCGCGACAGCGGATTACAAGTGAAGCTTAGCCTGCTTGATTTTAAACCCACCCATGGCTCCAGTGGCACTATGGACGAAAATGCGTCTAATAAATAAAGATTTTTTTCTCTCGCTCTCTTAGCGCTTGTGTGCACCTATATGAAGAAAAGAGACAATAAGGCCAGAGAAAGCGTAGCGATAGACTCGAATCTGGCCACGAGGTATCATGCGACTGTTTATTAGCCGCACATAAATACCCAAGAAAGTGGACGTAGGATGGAGGTTGCGGTTGCTAAACATAAAAAAAAGTCGCACTTCATTCGGGAGACGTGAGTCCGGCTCCCATTCTGTGGGAACTTGTTTTTTCGGTCCCTTTCTTTTCTCGGCGTACTTTCTTAAACCGAATAGCTTTCTGTGCGTCTTTCGCCAGCTCTCGGGATTGGCTGCTGGTCGATGGCTGGTGGCCAGACTCGGCCAGTAAAACTTTCGTTCGTTGCTTTGTACGGGCTTACAATGACAATTTGGGTCAACGGTTTCTGCATAATTTGTATTTCTACGTGTGAGTGAAACATTATCAGTTTCCCTTACAGATTCACCGTCTTGTTTCTTCTTGTGGTTGTCAAGCACTGACGTGAGGTCATTTCCCTCGGACCCTCTTATTCTTCTCGCTTAATGGCTGTAACTCAAGTCTTAGTAGAGGCGAGACTCGAGCGAACCAAATCGGAAATTTTCAACTTAGGTTACCTTTAGGTAGCCGGTCAGTTTCGGATGATTTTTTATTCAGAACATGGCGCAGAGCTCACTATCAGAGTGCCTCTCACATGGCTCTTTTGAGGAGCGTCGGCACCCTTAAGACAGAAACCAGGGCTGGTAAATTTTCATGCGTATGCGGGCCGTAACATTGCCCTAGTTTTAATGCGATAGCATTATGCAGATTGCAGCCATTTTGTAGGTATTCGTCTTGCGAGAACAACGAGCTGGTCCCGAGGATAAAGCAGTATGAGGAATGCCGCTTACTCTGAAGGTCGTGCAGTAAAATAGAGCGTCTCAAAGTGCTAGGTATCCCGAGGGAAGAATGCGAGTACGTAGCACGTGACACACGTGCCAGATGATTCAAAGAGCGACTCTGGCGCGCAAGAAGCGCGCGTGTGATCGTGTTCTGCTGATTGGATAAGACAGAGGTTCAATCTAGGTCACGCCTTTGTTCGTAGCGTTACAGGCGGACTGGGCCAACTTTCGAGCTTACAGGAAACTCTAAGCGTATTGACCGCAGGTTAGAACGTCACAGTTTGCACGAAATGGTTAGTTTGTGGCAGGTACGATGCATGGAAACGTCACTTTAATAAATTAAATTGTGCAAGGTCGACCATAAGGCACGCGCGGGCAGCTGTCGAGCCGTAGGAATCATCAAAAATCTAAGTATGCGAATGCGTGCTGCGACAGTTGCTAGCTTGAGACCTATTATTTTTGAGATTTGTTCTATTGGAAATATCGGTGGCCTTGCATCTGCGGTAGAGGGCATGTAATAGACACAAAAGCCTTATTCTTCACTTGTTAAGCGAAAGTTTAGTGCTATGTCATTGTCTCACAATGAAGTGTCGTAAAATTTTGAGTATATTATGGTTGTACTTTGAAATATTGCTTTCCGGGGATGTGGAAACTAACCCGGGTCCTTTTGTTGAGGAAATGCGTAGGATAGGATAGGGATAACTTTAATAAGGTGCTGGCAAACGACGGTTTAGCGCATCGTGACGCTGGCCAAGCGTCGACCCGGGGTTATACCCTACTCTGCACTAGCCCGGATGGGCCCGTTGGTAATGGGATATGAGGCTTGTGCTTTTCGACCACACCCCGGGCCTGCTGGACGGCCCATAGTTGTGAGTCCTTGTCTGCAGACTGCAGTGCACATTGAAGTTCGGGCGGGTAAGTGCTGGAGGTAGCTGCCGTGGGTAACCTGGCACAGTCCCACATGACGTGCCATTGGTGCGCCGGACCCGCTGCACAAACACCGCACAGCCCACTCGGATAGAGCTCTGGGTGAAGCACGTGCAGCATTGCGGGGGCGAGGAGTGACGCGGCCTGTAGTTCCCTTGGGATTACGGCCTCCTCCCGACTGAGTGCCGGGTGGGCAGGCGGCATTGTCCGTCGAGCTAAGCGGTAACACTTGGTTCATCATCATCATCATCATCAGCCTGGTTACGCCCACTGCAGGGCAAAGGCCTCTCCCATACTTCTCCAACAACCCCGGTCATGTACTAGTTGTGGCCGTGCTGTCCCTGCAAACTTCTTAATCTCATCCGCCCACCTAACTTTCTGCCACCCCCTGCTACGCTTCCCTTCCCTTGGGATCCAGTCCGTAACACTTAATGACCATCGGTTATCCTCCCTCCTCATTACATTTCCTGCCCATGCCCATTTCTTTTTCTTGATTTCAACTAAGATGTCATTAACTCGCGTTTGTTCCCTCACCCACTCTGCTCTTTTCTTATCCCTTAACGTTACACCTATCATTCTTCTTTCCATAGCTCGTTGCGTCGTCCTCAATTTGAGTAGAACCCTTTTCGTAAGCCTCCAGGTTTCTGCCCCGTAAGTGAGTACTGGCAAGACGCAGCTATTATACACTTTCCTCTTGAGGGATAATGGCAACCTGCTGTTCATGATCTGAGAATGCCTGCCAAACGCACCCCAGCCCATTCTTATTCTTCTGATTATTTCTGTCTCATGATCCGGATCTGCCGTCACTACCTGCCCTAAGTAGATGTATTCCCTTACGACTTCCAGTGCCTCGCTGCCTATTGTAAACTGCTGTTCTCTTCCGAGACTGTTAAACATTACTTTAGTTTTCTGCAGATTAATTTTTAGACCCACTCTTCTACTTTGCCTCTCCAGGTCAGTGAGCATGCATTGCAGTTGGTCCCCTGAGTTACTAAGCAAGGCAATATCATCAGCGAATCGCAAGTTACTAAGGTATTCTCCATTAACTTTTATCCCCAATTTTTCCCAATCCAGGTCTCTGAATACCTCCTGGAAACACGCTGTGAATAGCATTGGAGAGATCGTATCTCCCTGTCTGACGCCTTTCTTTATTGGGATTTTGTTGCTTTCTTTATGGAGGACTACGGTGGCTCTGGAGCGGCTATAGATATCTTTCAGTATTTTTACATACGGCTCGGCTACACCCTGATTCCGTAATGCCTCTATGACTGCTGAGGTTTCGACAGAATCAAACGCTTGCTCGTAATCAATGAAAGCTATATATAAGGGTTGGTTATATTCCGCACATTTCTCTATCACCTGATTGGTAGTGTGAATATGATCTATTGTTGAGTAGCCTTTACGGAATCCTGCCTGGTCCTTTGCTTGACAGAAGTCTAAGGTGTTCCTGATTCTATTTGCGATTACCTTAGTGAATAGTTTGTAGGTAACGGACAGTAAGCTGATCGGTCTATAATTTTTCAAGTCCTTGGCGTCCCCTTTCTTATGGATTAGGATTATGTTAGAGTTCTTCCAAGATTCCGGTACGCTCGAGGTCATGAGGCATTGCGTATACAGGGTGGCCAGTTTCTCTAGAACAATCTTCCCACCATCCTTCAACAAATCTGATGTTACCTGATCCTCCCCAGCTGCCTTCCCCCTTTGCATATCTCCTAAGGCTTTCTTTACTTCTTCCGGCGTTACCTTTGGGATTTCGAATTCCTCTAGACTATTTTCTCTTCCATTGTTGTCATTATCGTCGTGGGTGCCACTGGTACTGTATAAATCTCTATAGAACTCCTCAGCCACTTGAACTATCTCATCCATCTTAGTTATGATATTGCCGGTTTTGTCTCTTAACGCATACATCTGATTCTTGCCAATTCCTAGTTTCTTCTTCGCTGTTTTTAGGCTTCCTCCGTTCCTGAAAGCATGTTCAATTCTATCCATATTATACTTCCTGATGTCAGCTGTCTTACGCTTGTTGATTAACTTCGAAAGTTCTGCCAGTTCTATTCTAGCTGTAGGGTTTGAGGCTTTCATACATTGGCGTTTCTTGATCAGATCTTTCGTCTCCTGTGATAGTTTACTGGTATCCTGCCTAACGGAGTTGCCACCGACTTCCACTGCACACTCCTTGGTTACCTCGGTTACCTGGAACACTTGGTTACCTCGGCATAACTCGTCAATCTGTCCTTGGTTTCCAATCACCACACGGAACGGTTATTCTCGGGGGCGCGCAAAGTAAGCACTCGCGCAGCCGAATGGACCGTCTCGTTGTGGTTGGGTGAGGATGTACACTCGCCGGCGTGTGCCGAGAACCACTTGATGCGGACGGTGCTGCCGCGGTCTTGAAGTTGGAGCTTGCCGATGATGGCAGCCGCCGGCGCGCATATTCGCCCCTTGGCAAAGTTGCGCACGGCATTCCTCGAGTCGCTGCGCACGGTGCGACACTCGGCCTCGGTGATCGCCAGAGCGATGGCAACCTCCTCAGCGTCTGTGGCGTTCGTGCACCGCATGCTCGCTGTCGTTGTCTTCATGCCGGTAGCCGCCGCAACGACCACTGCCGCGAAGCCTTCCCGCTTGTATTCCGTGGCGTCCACGTACCGGGCGTGCGGGTCTTGGGCGTGTTGTTCGGTGAAGGCCTTGGCCCGCGCCTGCCGCCGTTCTTGGTTGCACTCTGGGTGATGTTTTTCGGGAGGGGGTCCACGTAAATGTGGGCGCGCGCCTCATCTGTGATCTCGCACGGTTGCCGGCTGGGAGCTTGGAGGTTGTAACCCAGGGACGTCAGTATACTGCGGCCCGTCTTGGTGGTAGAGAGGCGCTCGAATTGCGTGGTGAGCTGCGCCTCGGCTATTTCTTCCAGGGTGTTATGGACGCCGAGCTGCAAGAGCCGAGCCGTACTCGTGGTCTCCGTTAAACCCAGTGCCGTCTTGTAAGCCCGTCTGATCAGCGTGCTGATCTTGGTCCTGTCAGTGACGTGCCAGTTGAGGCATGCCGCAACGTAGGCGATGTGACTGATCAAGAACGACTGGACAAGGCGCACGAGGCTGTCTTCACGCATGGACGCCCATCGTGTAAAGACTCGGTGTATGAGCCGGATGGCGTCTATTGCCTTGGTGGTAAGCTTATTGATGATCTCGTCGTTGCGACCGCTCTTGTTGAGCAGCAAGCCCAGGACCCTGATCTTGGGAACTTCGGGGATGCGTTGCCCCGATGCAGTTACAATCTTGATGTGATCCCGCTACCGAAGGGGAGCGCGCTTCCGTCCCGGTCGAAGCGGTGTGAGGACGAACAGCTCGCATTCGGTGGGCGAGCACATTAGGCCTGTGTCGTCAAGGTGCTGCACGATGGTGGTAACCACCGCTTGCAGCTGTTCCTCGATGCTGGCGTTGGTGCCACCGGCCTACCACAGGGTAATGTCGTTGGCGTAGATCGTATGTCGGACGCCGGTCCCCGCTACTGCCCTCGCTACCCCGATCATGACGAGTTTAAAGAGCAACGGCGAGATGACCGAACCCTGTGGAATACCCGTACTGCCGAGCTTGTGTTCGGGGAGCTTGAGGTCTCCGGCGTGCAGTTCCACCGTGCGGTTGGTCAAGAAGTCTTGAATATAATTGTAGCTCGTTACCCCCATGTCGAGTCTTGATATTTATACTAATATGGCTGAGTGTTTGACTTTGTCGAATGCACATTGTATATATAGACCCAGAATTACTTTGCTGTCTTGTCTCTTGTTGTCCATGATTTCTTGCTTCAGTTGTAACATGGCATTTTGTGTGCTGAGTCTGCGCCGGAAGCCGATCATCGTGTCAGGATAGAGGCCTTCCTTCTCTAGGTATTCCTGCCACCGGCTGGCGACCACGTGCTCCAGCACCTTGCCCACGCAGGACGTCAGCGAGATGGGACGCATGTTGCCAATGTCCAGTGGTTTGCCCGGTTTTGGAATCAGGATCGTTCTTGCCGTTTTCCACTGTCGGGGGAGCTTGCCCGAATGCCAGCATTCATTGAAGTAATGGGTTAAGGCCTTTATCGAAGCATCGTCCAGGTTGCGTAGCATCTTGTTTGTAACGAGATCTGAGCCGGCTGCTGCACGGATGTTGAGCTCGTGCAGCGCTACCCGTACCTCTGGTATGGTAATGTCTCGGTCGAGCCACGCGTTGGGCAGCCCCCCGTACGGCAGGTGGGTTGCCGTAGGCCTGTCTGGCAGAAACTTGGCCTTCAGGCTCCTGATAAGAGCGTCTTTTCCTTGTCGTTGTGTGAGGGTGTGCATGAGGCGGGCCAGGCTGTCGCGCTGGTATAACTTGGTCTTTGTTTCGCATAGGAGGTGCCGAAATAGATTCCATGTACAACTGCGATGCAGTTCCCTGTCAGCTCAGTTGCAGATTTCGTTCCACTGTTGAGGGCATAGGAGCATGCAATGTTGTTCAATGGCCCTGTTTAAGTCAGCCACCTTCTTCCTCAGTTTGCGATTCAGCCGGTGCTGCTTCCAAGGCGCCTGTATCGAACGTTTGGCCTCTATCAGATGGGCCAGGCGGCTGTCCATGGTGATGACGTCCTCGTCTGTTTGGCTTTCGCCGTGGTTATTCATGCGAAACAGTTAGCCGGCTTTTTACATGATATTGACACGTGTACTTATCTTTATCGGGCAACCACGTTTCGCCGCTTAACAACTGTAATCGCAGAGCGAGGGACGCGCCTGCATGTATCCGACGTTTTTGGAAAGTTATCGACGCTTCTATCCGCGTGTTTGTTGTCGCCGAACCTTGTGTTATCAGATTTCATCGCGTGACACGAACGGTGTAGAACTTTGTGGAAGACACGCGGGTCCCATCAGTTAATCTGGAACATTCGACGGCTGATCTATAAAAGCCGACACGCTTGACCCGCTGATCAGTTTTTCCTACGATCGCCGACCGTGTTCGCCGCTATCGTTGTGCTATAAGTGTAGCCTGTTTTTGTGGGCACAGGTTCGCCCAATAAAAGCTAGTTTTGTATTCCACCGTATTGCTTCTTTCTTCACCGTCACTACCACGTGACAATATACATTCATACCTAGACCTAGGGTTTCAAGTTGATGCTATCTTCCTGGATTTCTCGAAAGCTTTCGATCGCGTTGCTCACCATAGACTAATACTGAAGCTAATGAACCTTAACATACACCCAACCGTTAATGGATGGATTAAGGATTTCCTCTCATCCAGAGTACAATATACGTCTGTTAACAACAGTAATTCCTCTTATACCAAAGTAACCTCCGGTGTTCCGCAGGGCAGCGTTCTTGGCCCTTTACTTTTCTTAATCTATATTAATGACCTGCCTAACTGTGTGTCTTCCCACATCAGACTTTTTGCCGATGACTGCGTAATATATCGATTAATTTCATGCGACAATGACACAGATATTCTTCAAACCGATCTTAACGCTATTAACACATGGTGTTCAAAATGGTTGATGACTCTTAATACAGCTAAAACGAAGTTATTATCATTTACTAGGCGCAACCACCGTATTCCAACATCGTATGTAATATCTAACAACATAATTGAACTTACAACTTCATATAAGTACCTTGGTGTTCACGTACCGTCTGATCTAACGTGGCATCATCACATCCGCCTGACGTTGGCATCAGCTAACCGCTCTTTAGGCCTCCTCAAACGCAACCTTAAGCATGCTCCAGCTAAACTACGCAGACTAGCATACATCACATTAATACGCCCCAAAATCGAGTATGCATCAGCCATCTGGGATCCTCTTCAAACATATATCGCCCAAGAAATCGAATCACTGCAAAACCGCGCGGTCCGTTTCATTTTTTCTGATTATTCACCCTATACTACCATTTCAGCACTAAAAGCTCGCGCTCAGCTTGACGACTTATCTCATCGCCGCGGAATTGCCCGCCTCTCACTGCTGCACAAACTTTATCATCATCCGCACCTTCACCGTATCTTCGAACCAGCGACAGCCTTCTTTCCACGCACAGACCATATCTTCAAGATAAAACGCATCAGTTGTCGCTCAGCTAACTATGCTAACTCCTTTGTTCCCCGAACAATTGTTGCATGGAATAACCTACCATCACACATTGCCACTCCAACGATTTCGCATCCTTTCAGGAACTATTACGCAATAGTTACGTGTAAATATCCATCATGTACCGTTTCTTCATACGTTGTTCAGGGTATATATTGTTTTGATCATTTGTCTTACCATTCTGCGTGCACATTGTACAAGTCGATTCATGTCTTATTATTTTGTTAACGTGTCAACTGACGCATTTTCGAGCAACACCCCGTTTTACTTCTTTTACATTGTACCTATTTTATTCCCTTAATTTATTTTCTCAGACAGTGTTGTATTTTCTGCGTTTCACTTGCCTAATGTATTTCGTATATTGTTTTACTTGTCTATTTTGCTAAATATCGTACTTTTGTATAACTTTTGTGTTTTCTTTTGTAAAAATGTTGTATAACTTTTGTGTACTTCAGTTGTTTTTTTTTTCTGTAGCGCGCAAAGCTCACATCTTTTTCATGTATCTGTACCCCCTATGTAATACCCCTTCGGGGGCCTTTAGGCGTATTATGAATAAATAAATAAATGGTCTTTGTGGCTGAGCGCACTGCATCGCGGAGCTCCGCCATCCAGGTTTCGATCTCTGTGATGTCTTGTGCTCTGGTGAGGCGCCCCTTACGGAATTCGTCCCAGTCCGTCCACTTGCGTGTAATGGTATTGCTCCGTAATTGGTTGGGTATCGTAATTTCCAGGATGTAGTGGTCACTGCCCAGGTCGACGCCCGTGTTGTGCCATGTTACTTTGCCCGTATGGTCATTTTTGATGAATGTAAGGTCTGGTGTGGTGTCTCGTGCTACGGAGTTCCCGATGCGGGTTGAATGGGCGGGTTCCGTGGTTAGGACACAGTTGTGGTCCAGGGTACCCTGTACTAAGTCCCGTCCTTTGGCCGTGTCCTTCACATAACCCCACGCTCGATGGGCGGCGTTGTGCCCTCCGATCAGCAATTAGCTTGGGTGCTGGCTGTGTGTAGTAGGGTCTTGAATTTCTGTGTTTGGTGCTTGAGGTTACTGTAGATGTTGGCGATGAACAGGCTGCCTTTCCGTTGTTTGCTTAAGATGATTTCGGTGAAGGCGTAAAGAAGTATTAGGCAACTAAACAAAAGCACAGGCTAAGATTAAAAGCTTTGAAGAAAAAGTCGATAGACTCAAAGATGTGCGCAATAAGGTACAAGAATTTGAAAGTACAGAAGAGATCGTGAGCGGAAAATCAGAAACCAACAAGAAATGATAACTGACTTAGAGTACAGATCAAGGCGGAATAATGTCATAGTTTACGGTGTCAATGAAAACGCGAAAGAAACACGTGACCATATTGAACGCAAAGCGGTAAATGACATTTTTTTGAACCGTCTTGAGGTTGACGTGTCGGCAGTAGAGCGAATTCACAGGCTTGGGAAGAACAAAGATGACCGGAATCGGCCAGTCATCATGAAGCTTTATAAAATCAATGAAAAGGTAGTTTTTTTTCAAGAATTTCCATAAACTGAAGGGCTCAAAAATAAGCATTTCTGATGATTACTCGCCGGAAGCACTCAAAAAGCGAACACACCTCGGGGAAACGGCTTAGGCCGATAAAGCCGAGGAGCCAAAGTGAAGCTCGTGCATGGTAGGCTTTTGCGCACGGTAAAGCCTACTTGTGGGATGAACAGTCTGACACGTGGGTAAAGATGCCCGGTAGCAAAAGAAACCCTTCGCTGAACCGTGACTGACAAGAGAAGCAGCATGAAATACGTCTCGTGAATTTGAATGCCCAAAGCATTGTTGCTTGAGGGATTGGCTTCAACGCATGACCCTGACATAATAGCTATTACAGAAACATGGTTCAAAATTGACATGGCGAGTGATGAAGTTTTTCTTCTTCCTATAATGTCTTGCGAAATGACAGATTAACTAGAGATGGGGGCGCGCGCTATTGTTACAGAAACCACTAAAATACGAGCTTAGAACGACAGAAAGCTGAGCTAGTTGGTAAAGATTCAGTATGCACAATAGAAGTGAGGCGTGCAGACAGGACACAAGAGTAGAGAAGTGGACAACACGAACGCTGACTGTCAACTGAAGGGAGCAATGAAAGAAGACACAAAACTCATCTGCGCATGCTCAGGAATGGTAACACCACGTGTCAATCGGGTACACGTCCTGGTCTGCGTGAGAGATAACTGTTAAGGCACTTAATCTCTTCCTTATGTAATGTAATCGAAGGCTGACTCACGCGCGCACTTCCACCATTATAGATATGCAATGCCTCTACCATAAGACGCGTATCTTCATTCTTATACCTGTACAATATCGCGCATTCATCTAACTCTGGCTTGCAGTTACAATCTCGGCAATGTAGCGAAAAATTAGAAGGCGATCCACCGCTTAACGACCTTTTATGCTCCATTAGCCTCTGATTGATACACCGTTCCGTTTGCCCTACGTAGAACTGGCCACAGCTAAGGGGAATTTTATAAACCACACCCATACGACATTCAGTAAAACTGTTGTTCTTATTGTGCTTCACTGGACTTCACTGGTGCAACATGCGGACTTCCTATGGAGGATGAAACTTCCGGAGCTTCAACAAAGTAAGAGGAAACACCTTTCTAATAATTCACCGTCAAATAACGTACTGGTTGTTGGAGACGCCATCGTAAGTGATAACCATAGAAGAACCCTTGCTTTAGGCCTTAAGCACTGTTTTAAGCCTAACATAAAACCAATTGACGTTTAAAGCTTACCACGCTGTATAACCAGGTTCGTGCCGGAAGGAGAACGCTCACGCTGTATTTCGGATTGCATTGCTAGCATTAAACAATCTAATTCTCATTTTAAGACGCCTGACCCTGACCGACCGTTAGTTGATTACCTTGTGGAGCATAAACTTAGACCAGTAATATCTGACATGGAAGGTTATTTCGTAATTATGCCAGATGACATGTTTACAGGTTTCCATTGCTCGCCCCGTGACAGCAACCTCATCCTACCAGTACGTCGAACACCCCGCACAGGCCATCCAAACAGCGTCATCCCGCATCGTTCCCGAACAACTACATTTCAGAAATCATTTTTTGTCCACACAGCTCGCGACTGGAATGACCTTCCCTGTCACTTAGCACAAATCCCTGATCCAGTCCATTTCAAGACTGCCATCGAGGAAGCCATGTCATCGTCATGATTCTCATGTAACATTCATTGTTAACCGCCGTTCTTGCGCCCACCCCTCATGTAATGTCCCGCCAGGGACCCTTGAGGTTCAAATAAATAAATAAAAAAAAGCGATTTCAGCCATAGAAAAGAATTTGCAGCCAGTGTAACTCAAGCCTTCGGTAGTTAAGCAACGTGCGGTTGACCTCTTGTCAAGACATAATCTTGATAGGCTTGTTTGTAATGTCAAGAAAGCTAAATCCCTCACCTTAGAACTGTTTTGCTCGGCCGAGACCCCCAATTCCTTTTCGTGCTGTAGTGTCAGAGAAAGGGACGTGGCAGGTCTGTGTCGCTAGTTACCTACAGAACTGCCTAGCTTCACTAATTTTTTCAGATCCCTTTTGCCTACGTAATTCTCAGGCGCTAGTTCAGTATTCGAGAGAGGAAAATCCTGGTGATTGTACAGCTTTTAGTATGGATATCGAAGACCTGTATTATTCCTTGCCGCATGATGGGTTGCAAAATTCCGTGAATGAGTGCATGAAAGAACAACTGCAAGAGTCGGCTTTCGTTGAAAGATGCGGTGTTTCCACGGGAGCTTTTCTAGAAATTCTTTCGATGTACTTGAAGTCGACGCTGATTGGGTGGAGAGATGGCGTTTTTCTGCAGAAATCAGGCATTTGCATTGGCTCAAAGGTTGCCCCTATTCTTAGCAACATTTACCTGAGTAAGGTTGACAACTGCTTAGAGAAAGCCTTAGTTAGTTTGTTAATTCGGGTTTAATGGCGCAAAAGCAACTAAGGCCATGCTGCGCCAGCCACAAGGTATTAAGAATTCAAATGTTAAAGCAGTGAAAGCTGCGTTATTTTAGAGTCTGTAAAAAGCCGGTTTCTTCTAGAAAGCTGAACAAGTCAGCGAAAGGCACTAGCGGTTCATCTCCGAGTATTGAGGCGGGGTGTAAAGGTATGTGTAACTTATAGAGATTCTGTAAAAGCTTTTGTCTCTGTGTTTCAATATTTGGACATGTCATAATAATGTGCATTACGTTGAGTGGTTCATGGCACTTCTCGCAAGTTGGCGGGTTTTCGTTTCGAAGTAGAAAATTGTGTGTCAGGTGTGTATGCCCGATTCGGAGTCTACATAGGATCACCTCATAGAAGCGTTGCTGGTGACAGCACGACTTCCATTCTCTAAGCACGGGTTTTATTATGTGTAACTTGTTATTTGAGCATGAGTCCCATTCTAGTTGCCACATTAACGTCAAGGCGTTAGGAATAGCTCGGATACTGTCTCTGTATGGAAGTGTTGTTTGCGCTATACCTTTGTGTGCTGCCATGAACGCGCATCTATCTGCTGCTTCATTCCCTGGTATCCCGACATGGCTTGGGACCCAGCAAAATCGTATGGTTCCTCCATAGTCATTATAAGCCAACATGTTTAGGATGTCACCAAGTAGGGGTTCGGACGCGGAGTTAAGGTTTAGAGCTCTGAGTGCGCTTAACGAATCGGTATATATGATAGTATTCGTCTGCTTGTCAGTGGTGATTTTTTTCACTGCCGTCCATATTGCGAAAACTTCGGCGGTAAACACTGAAGAAAAATTATTTATCCGAATGCTATTTTGCCAATTTTCGTAATTATTCCGACACCTACGTATTCTTGTGTTTTGGAGCCGTCCGTGTAAAATTCCGTGTAATGTTTTTATTTTTCGTGTATAGCTCGAAACTCTTGCATTATGTGTTCTTGTGGAATGTCTTTTTTCTTTAGATGTGTTAGTGTCCAGTCACATAGCTGTGAAAAGTTGTACCATGTTGGCAATCTTGGTGGCCTTTCAGCAACCTGCAGGACCTCGTGAGGAACATCATAAGCCTGACAGTATTCTTCGTATCGTAAGATTAGTGGCCGAATCATGTTCGTTTTGCTTGTGTAGTGTAGCCTTGATTTGCACTGTGTAACGATGTTGTAGCATATATGCTGTGGTGATGATCGAACTCGTAGTACATCGGAAAGTGTAAGTAGTGCTCTGCGTTGCTGTAAGGACGGCTCATTGCATTCAACATATAAACTTTGGTCAGGCGATGTTCTGTAGGCACCGCTTGCCAGTCGTAGGCCGAGATTATGAACTGGATCGAGTCGCTTGATGTATGACTGCCTAGCTGCACCATACACTACACTACCGTAGTCGAGGATGCTACGTACGAGGGACCGGTATATGCGTAGTAGACAAGTTCGGTCAGATCCCCAGTGCTTGTGTGATAGCACCTTGAGGATATTTAATGCTTTATTTGCTTTAATTTTAGTTGTGTTAATGTGGGCCAGGAAGTTCAGCTTTGTGTCAAACGTTACGCCTAGAAATTTATAGTGCTCTATGACCGGCAAGGTTGTACCATGCAATGTGAGAACTGGGTTGAAGTGTAACCCTCGTTTCTGGGAGAAGAGAACTGTAACAGTTTTGTCTGTTGAAAAACAGAATCCATTTTTGTCAGCCCATTGTGTAAGGTTATTTATGGTTATTTGTAGTTGTCTTTCGCAAGTGGATAGACTTGAGGCGCGGCAAGCCACTTGCAGATCGTCGACATATATCGAGTGCATCACAGAGGATGGTATGATCTTATTAAGAGAGTTCATTTTGATTATGAAGAGTGTCGTGCTCAGAATACAACCCTGTGGAACGCGCATTTTCCTGTGTAAATGTGCGTGAAAGTATTGTGCCGAGACGCACCTGAAATGTTCTATTTGCCATAAAATCAGATAGACAGTTTAGCATTCTGCCACGCACTCCCAATTCAGCCAGGTCTCTTAAGATTCCATACCGCCACGTGGTATCATACGCTTTCTCTAGATCGAAAAATACTGTGAGACAGCGTTGTTTGTGTAGAAACGCTTTACGTATTTCATGTTCTAGTCGTACGAGGTGGTCAGTTGTCGAGCAGCCCTTTCTGTATCCGCACTGGTGCACGTCTATTAAGTTCCTTGATTCAAGGATGAATGTGAGCCTTATGTTGATGATACTTTCGTAGGATTTTGCTAGACAGCTTGTTAAGGCAATGGGCCTGTAGCTACTTGGGGACGTTGCGGATTTACCTGATTTCAAAAAAGGCACTATTACTGCATTTTTCCAGTCTGTAGGCATTAC
Source organism: Dermacentor albipictus (assembly GCF_038994185.2). Classification (NCBI taxonomy): domain Eukaryota; kingdom Metazoa; phylum Arthropoda; class Arachnida; order Ixodida; family Ixodidae; genus Dermacentor; species Dermacentor albipictus. The sequence continues at coordinate 138,115,028 of NC_091827.1, read as the reverse complement.
TCCAGATTCCCAGATCTTGTTGAAAAATTTAAGAAGTGTTTGTGCTGATGCTTGAGATAGCTGTGCCAACATTGTGTAGTGGACACGGTCAAGACCTGTTGCTGTTTTTTTACCGGCCGAGAGAACCCTGTTCAGTTCTTGCATTGTGAGGACGTTATTATAAGGTTCCTTTGAAGCCCCAGTGGTGGGCAGTCTCTGTTTCTCCGCTGATTCTTTATATTTTACGAATGAAATTGAATAGTGTGCTGAGCTGGAGATGTTGTAAAAGTGTTCACCTAATAAGTTGGCCTGGTCCTGTAGTGTTGTTTGTGTGCCTGGACATGTAAGTAGTGGTATAGTGTATGATGAGTACTCTCCTCTAAATTTCCTCACCTGGTCCCACATTCGTTTTGATGTGACGGTACTATTGATTGAACTTATGTATTTTCGCCATGATAATTTCTCCGCATTTCTTCGAATAAAACGTGCTTTCGCTTTGGCCTGTTTGAAATATAAAAGGTTGCTATAAGTGGGGTACCTACGTAGGATTCCCCAGGCCTTACTTTGCTTCTTTCTGGCTTCGGTACACTCGTTAGTCCACCAGGGAGTTAGCCTTTTGCGTACAATACCGGATGACTGCGGTATTGCTTTTTCTGCTGCAGAGATTATGATCTGAGTGATTTTTTTGTTAAGTTCGTCAATGTTTTGTTCTTCTGAAAAGACAACTTCCAGTTTCGCGTTTTCAGTAAAAAGCGGCCAGTCAGCGAGCTGTAATTTCCACTGGCGTGGCCTAGTGACTAAGGTTGGAGGTGATAATAAATATTTGATGATTACGGGCAAGTGATCACTGCCATAAGACTTGTCGAGGGTTTCCCATTTAAGATCATTAAAAAGAGATGGTGAGCAAAAAGCTAAATCTATACAACTAAAAGTGCGGGAAGTCGGTGAAAAGTATGTCGGTGCACCTGAATTGAAAAGGCAGGTATCATTTGATAGAATAAAACACTCAACCATTTGCCCTCTTTGGTCATTTTTGATACTGCCCCAAAGTGTACCGTGAGCATTAAATCCCCCACTAAAACAAATGGCTCCGGTAATTGACCTGTTATATTTTCTAAGTCTTTAGTGGTAAAATGGGTGTGGGGTGCGATATACAGCGAGCAAATGGTGATGGTTTTGTGAGGTAAAATAGTGACAGCAACGGCTTCTATGTGACTGGTAATGGGAACTTACCTAGCTGCAATACCCCCCTGCACAACAATGGCTACTCCACCCGAAAGCCTGTTCATCTGAGTACGGTCGCGCCGTACAACAGTGAAACCTTTTAAGATATCTTTGTGTTTTTCGCCTAGGTTTGTTTCCTGTAAGCATGAGGCCACAGGAGAGAAGTTAAATAACAGGTCTTTAATGTCACCTAAGTTATGTAAAAGACCTCTACAATTCCAGTGAATAATAAAAGCCATTATGGAATTGAAGGGTAAAAAATGGCGTTAACAGTTCAATAGGAGATAGGGAAGATGTTAGATGACGTAGGTCTCAAGAATTGTGATGCAAAAGAGCGATAACCTTCAGGTTATCGCCTTCTTCTTTTGAGTGGTTATTGGGATCTTGTCCCTCTTACCGCGCTCAAGAGAGCGCTTGTCCTTCGGTGTCAATGACACCGGTGTTCTTGTGTCGATCTCCATCGCTCTTTCTGAAGCGCTGGAAGACCGAGAGTTGGGCGCCGAGACACGTGCCTCGGGCCTTGGGGTTCGCTTGATCTTAGGGCCCTGCGGGACTGGTGTTTGCAGGGCCTTGGAAGAGGATGGAGCAGCGTCGGCTGCTTCCATCATGGGGGCGGGAGGAGTCACTGCGGCACCACTGCGCGTGGGCTCGGAGTACTCCGGAGGCCTCTGTGACGCTGCCCCCGACTGCGTCACATCGGCGTAACTTCTACGCGGAAGGTATGATAGCCGCTTTCTGGCTTCAAAGAACGAAATTTTTTCTTTGACAGTTAGTGCAATCACTTCTTTTTTTTCCAGCAAGGGCAAGACCGCGAGTAAGCTGGATGATCTTCTTTACAATTAACACAATGTGGTGCAGAGGTGCAGTTATCTGATTGGTGATCATTGGAGCTGCATTTAGCACAGGTTGCTTGGCCTCGGCATGCATGTGAAGCATGTCCGAACCTTTGGCACTTAAAGCATCGTCTAGGGCTCGGGATATATGCTCTGACATTGACTTTAACATAACCTGCATCGAGTGAAGTAGGCATTTCGCTTGTTCCGAAGGTGAATATGACATGTTTGGTGGGGATTTCTTGGTTGTTTCTGCGGAAGACTAGTCTTTGTACTTTTGTCATATTTTGTTCTTGGAAACCCTCAAGGAGTTCCTCATCGCTCAATCCAATGAAGTCTTCTTCAGAAATCACTCCCCGGCTTGTGTTCAGTGTTCTATGGGGTGAAAGTGTCACTAGGGTGGTTGCTTGGGCTAGTTGGTAATTCATGATCAAAAATAATATACAGCGCAACGGACAAGGACAGTGATAGACGACATACACAGCGCACATACACATACACAGCGCTGTGTATGTCGTCTATCACTGTCCTTGTCCGTTGCGCTGTACATTATTTTTGATCATGAAAGTGTCACTGTGGCGTCGCCAATACTAGTAAGGTCAGTGAGCTTCTCTGCTTGGTCTTTATCATTCAGTTCTAGGAGGAGGTCCCCGCTAGACATTTTGGAGGCTTTGTACGTCGGTGCGATTTTTTCTTTCAGGCATTTGGCTACAAGGAATGGTGAGAGTTTTCTTACTGGCATGTTGCTTTCGCTGTGTACTACATAGAACTTGGGGAAGGATGGAGCATTTCTCCGAAAGGAGAAACGGAATGGCACTTCGGTGCGGCATCTTTTCAGACGCCGATCATAGACGACAGAGGTTTGTGCTGCCATAGAAAATGAGTATGTTCGGCAACAGCGCCAACCGCCCACCACAGAGCCCAACGAGGGGACGCGGCAGAGCTTGTGTACAAGCCTGCACGACGCCAGCCATACGCCGTCGCTATAACCAAATATGGTGTACCCAAGGTATGATAGCCACACAAGGTTAACCCTTGCCGCCGTGGAGAAAGGAAGTAAATGGAAGAGAGAAGAAGACAGGAAAGGTAAAAAAGTGAGAGATAAAGACGAAGATTTAAGGGGAGAGAGACAGGAAAGGGTGACTGCCGATTTCCCCCAGGTGGGTCAGTCCGGGGGTGCCGTCTATGTGAAGCAGAGGCCAAAGGGGTGTGTTGCCTCCGCCGGGGGGACTTAAAGGTCCAAACACCCAGCATCGGCTCAACCCCCAGGATCCCCTTTTCCCCAGACACGGCTAAGCCGCGCACGGCTACACGCGGGAGGGTCCAACCCCCATGTGCTCGGGTACGTGGTGTCGCAACACACCAAACGCCTGCTGACGCAGACGCCCCTGTGGGGGAGAAAGCCTTAGGTGATAGCGTTATCAAGACATTTCGTCACGTTGATGATTACCTGATTTTCTGCAATAGAGAAGAATTAGATTCTGCTGCTACCTCAGTAAGTGAGCAAGTTAAACTTTCTGGGGGAGGATTAAAGTTTACTAAGGAATTTCCTCAGCAACGCGTAATTCAGTTTCTTGACATTTCCTTGATCTTCGAACAAAATCATGTTTGTTGGCAGTACTCCCCAAGATCTTCGATACTGTTGCTAAACTTTCAATCCAAGCATTTTAAATTAGTAAAAAACGGAATTGCCATGTCGTGCCTTAAGTCTTCCCTCACAAGATCTTGCATGCACAAAATGAGCGCCAGTTTTAATGCGCAGGTTCGGCGCCTATTAGAAGCAGGTTATCCTAGTGTAGCGGTGGCCACTGTGGCTGAGCGCCTAAAGAATTCGGTTTCGAGAGGGACGGACGTGATTACAGAAAGCAGTAATAGCAAAAAAAGAGTAGTGGCTATTCCGTATATTCATTCAGTGTCGCACAGGCTTAAAAAAGTTGCTAGTAGATATGATGTTAATGTTGCTTTCACTGCTCCCAATAAGCTAGGTAAGATATGCGCTGCCGTACAGAATAAAAAGGAGCGGGTAAAAGGCAAAAAACGAACCGATATTTGTCCAGTGAAGCACAATAAGAACAACAGTTTTACTGAATGTCGTATGGGTGTGGTTTATAAAATTCCGTTTAGCTGTGGCCAGTTCTACGTAGGGCAAACGGGACAGTGTATCAATCAGAGGCTAATGGAGCAGAAGAGGATGTTAACCGGTGGATCGCCTTCTAATCTTTCGCTACATTGCCGAGATTGTAACTGCAAGCCAGACTTAGATGAATGCGCGATATTGTACAGGCATAAGAATGAAGATACGCGTCTTATGGCAGAGGCATGGCATATCTATAATGGTGGAAGTGCGTGTGTGAGTCAGCCTGCGATTACTTTATACAAGGAAGAGATTAAGTGCCTTAATAGTTATCTCTCACGTAGACCAGCACGTGTACCCGATTGACACGTGGTGTTACCATTCCTGAGCATGCGCAGATGAGTTTTGTGCCTTTCATTTTTCGCCTCAGTGCTCCCTTCAGTTCATAGTCGGCGTTCGTGTTGTCCACATCTCTACTCTTGTGTCCTCTCTGCACGCCTCACTTCTATTTTGCATAATAAAATACGAGCCCTTACCGTCATTCGGAGGGCGTGAAAACGCATGGTGTCGAATATTTCTTGGAAATACCGCATTGTTAGTGGACGTTATCTATAGACCTCCTGGCAGCTCTGTGGAATTCTTTGAAAGCGTTGATAATTACCTAAGAACATTAAGTAAGAAAACGAGAATAACAATCAATGGTGACTTCAATTTGCCTGGTGTAGATTGGGAGGCAAGAATCCCAAGTTCCACTGACGGGATTCATGCAGACAGTATGTTAGAAGCAATGGCTCAGCTCGCTCTTATTCAGGTGGTCTCGTCTCCAACGTGAGTACGTGCGGCAAGTTCATCGACGTTGGACTTATTGTTTCTATCCGAGGGAACGTTTGATCATGAAATTGATGTGGAAGAAGGAATATCCGAACAGAAAGCAGTAATTCCGTCTCTCAAAGTCAGCAATAAAGTCTTAATGAAGAAATCAACTGGTAAAATATTTGACTTTTTTTTTCGAGCCGACGACCGCTCTCGACCGCTTGGAAATCGGTGTCGATGAAATGCCTCATCATGAAGACGTAAATGGACTTTGGCGTCGTTTCCCGGGAGTCGTAAATGATTGCTTGCTCAAATATGTTACCGAAGAAACAAGAAGACAGATAGGCCAAACCCATTGATTACACGAGATATTATTAATCTCAAATGGCGACTGTGCCATGCACGTCAGAGAATTCAGAGACACGACAGCAATCAGTAACCTCAGTACGCATGTGCGTAGCGAGTTAAAAAAAGCTAAAAGCTTTTTCTTTTCAAATACGTTGATTAAATATATGCAAGAATCGCCGCAGAAATTTTGGAGGTGCATGTCCAGCAGTAGAGACGCAATCGAAGCCGTTCTTGTAGATGGTATGTCGTGTTCTGAGCGCTCCCTCCTTGCTGAAGCGTTTAACGAGTACATCTGGTCTGTATTCACTTCAAAGAATTACAGTACTGTCGTAAAACACTCGGACATGTATCTTTCCAGCAACGATATTGTTATCACCAAAGAAGGTATAATTGCTGCCTTGACAAGAATAGACGACAAAAAGTCACCGGGCCCGGATAAAATTCCAGACGGTTTTCTTAAACGTTATTCTGAGTGGGTGGCATGCTTTCTCAAAAAGCTTTTTTCGTGGTCACTTCATAGCGGTATTATAACTACTGACTGTCTGATGGCAAGGGTAAAACCAATTTTCAAATCTGGAAGCAAGCTTGCCATTGGGAATTATCGCCTGATTTCTATTACGTGCACAATATGCAAGGTCCTGGAACACATAATTGCTAAGGAGTTAGTTCAGTACATAGAAAATAATAATCTTTCCTGTTTGAAGCTATCCACAGCTTTGCTGAGGCAGTCAACTCGAAAGCGCAAGTTGACGTAATTTCAATTCATATGTCAAAGGCATTCGATAAGGTCTCTCACAGCAAACTGATCAGCAAGCTTTATCACTTTGGGGTCAACGAACAAATTATTAATTTGGTTCAAGCGTGCTATTCAAATAGGCTGGAATTTGTTGAAATTAATGGTCAACACTCCCAAAGTTTACCCGTTCCTTCTGGTCTATCGCAAGGGTCTGTGTTGGGGCCGATATTATTATTGATTTACATTAATGATAGAGCCAAGCATATAGATACTAGAGTTGAGGTTCGTTTATTTGCGGACGATTGTATATTGTACTGCCCAGTGAAATCAATAGATGATAAAAAATTACTGAATAAATCCTTGGAAGGAATCCGCAATTGGCGCTCCAAATGGAATATGGAAATTAATTTTGAAAAGACCGCGTGTGTGACTGTCTCGAACAAGAAAATTCCACTTTGTTTTAATTACTTTGTAGGCAACCATGAAATAGCCCGCACTACAAAACTAAAGTATCTTGCTATCACTATCTCAAATAACCTCAATTGTAAGGATCATGGAAATAACAGATGTGGATCTGGTCAGGTGAAACTTGGATTTTTTAAAAGAAAATTGGCGCATGCAACGCCTGCAGTTAAACTTAAGGCATATACAGCTATTGTACGCCCTTCTTTGGAATTGCTAGTGTTATATGAGATCCTCACCAGCAATATCAGATTAACCAACTTGAACGCAGAGACTTGCTGTACGGTTTATATTTTCAGCGTATCGCAAAATACAGTCCGTAACCACTTTGCTTACTAAGGCAAATTTAGCGACACTGGCAGCACGCAGAAAAATTGCACGACTGAAGTTTTTGTGCCAGCTTTCAACTAATAAATATAACTTAGATCAGTCGCGCTATTTGTTACAACCTGGCAGAGTCTCTCCCCATGTGAATCACCCTTGCGTTTTTATGCCTTACAATGCCACAATTGATGTTTTTAAATATTCTCCCCTTGTTAAGAAAATTGAAGACTGGAATGCCCTTGTTGTAGATATTTTTGATGGTACAATATCTCTACAAACATTTGAACGAAAGCTGTAAATGTACCTCTCATGATGTAACTATTTCATATCATTGCTTGATGTGTTGACAAAATGTGTCAATCCTCCCACCCTGTGCCACCCCGAAAAGGGCTAACAGTATTCGAAATAAATAAATAAAATAAATGAATGAATAAAGCCTTTATTTTAACGAAGGCGACGGCTCTAGGCCGCTGATGGGGATTAGGAGGGAACGGATTGTGAGTACCCAGACTGTTGGCTGAAACACTTCTTCATCTCAGTCTGGGATATTCCGCTTTATGCACGCTCAGGTGCATGTTCAGTTCCGCCGCTCTCACATGGGCTGATCGACCCCTTCTACACTACTCGAAACAGGCCACTTTGTCTGCCATATGTCGCAATAGCTTTCTGTATTTCAGGGTTAGTTTGTATTGCAATTCCTAGTGTTCTAATGTCTCCGTGTAGTAGATGCTGAATGTTGGATCTCCCTTGTGAAAAAGCTGCACAGCTCCAAATGAGGTGTTGCAAGTCTGCTCTGCATGACTCCTGGCAATGTGTACATCGGGTGTAAGTCTTCGCAATCGTAGCCTGTGTGGGTTGGTGCCATTTCTCAAGTATGTGTGGTGTGTATGCAGCGTTGGCCATAACCTTATTCAAGAAAACCTCTTCCATGCGGGTAAGCCCGCCCTTGTAGAAGCTACACCAGTACATGTGTTTGACGACAATAAAATAAATAAAAATTTGCTGAAAGCTTTGAGTATCACTGATTGCATCCGATTCATCATCAGCAGGAACCTATACTATGTCTACCACAGGGCGTGAAGTCTCTTTCAGCACACTCTTGTCTTATTTATTATTATACATTATGTTGTATTTAGGAGATGTTGTCGCCTTTAATTGGCGCCGACTACTCCTTTTTTTCATAGGGATTAAAAAACGAATAAATCGTAACAAAATTGTAAAATCGTAACGACACTAATTCCGGTAACTAATAGCGGTAAGTACTTTAATGTACCACTATAACTGAAACGCAACTCCAAATCATAAAAACACAATGTTCGGTCACGTAATTAGACTAATGCCGCACTAAAACAAAAGTCAACTCAGTAATACAGCAACACAGAGTCCTGTCACATATGTGCACTTAAGTAAACGCAAAGTCCGGTCACTTAATTAGCTAGACTAAAATTAGGGCGCATAAGAAATAGCGGATTAAAGCCTCATGAAGTTACAAAAAACCAGGCATCAGGTTGGCGATGGTCTGGTAAAAGAAAAACGTTGAATACACTATCACGTTTAAACACTCCACTCAATATTTTCGAGAATATCGCTCGCTTCTAGATATCTTCGAAGGGCCAGTAACACTCGTCTGCTATGAGTATGTTGGCCAGGCACCTAAGATCTTCCTGAGGATGAAGGTCCTGCGATTTAAGGCCACTAAATGAAGTGCTAAGCGTTGTCTGTGCGTGTCGTGTCGTGAACATTTTAGTAGCAGATGCTTTCTGTCTTCATCAGCGGGGCCACAAGTGCATTCCGCACTATCAGCTGTTGAAAATTTATGTAGAAAGTGTTTTTTTGTAGGCGGTACTGAGACGCAGACGGTGTATCAGCGTTTCAAAGGCTCTGGTTATATTTAGCGCGGACGGGATTTGAAATTGAAACGATGGGTCAATGCGAAAGAAATCGGAAGATTTCGTGTTCTGATCGAACCATGTCACTCTGCAACCACGGACTGATATCTGTTTTCGTACGCGATGCAATTCGTCTTATGTCAGATGGAGACAACGTGTGGCGTTGTCTCCATCTGACATAAGACATATCCATCTGACATAAGACAAATCTGACATATCCAACTGCCTTATTGTTGCAACTTTCCCAGGGATATTGCAGTGGCCAGGCATCCGCTGGAACGTTACTGTTCGATTTTATTCACTTGATTTTGTGAGTTCTATAAGTACCTCGTTAACTGACCGATATGTTTTGTGAATTGCTCATGCCGCTGTGAGCTGAAGACAAAGCTGCCTACGAGTCACAAAGGATTACGCATTGTTCCCCCTTTTGCATTGACTTCATGTAGCGTAGCAAATGCAATATTGCAACAAGCCCTACTGTTGTCGATGACGTCGCGTGAGATCATTTAAATTTTTGTATTCTGGACTGAAAAAGGCAGCTGCAGAAGAATTTGTTTGGCAAGAACCATCTGTATACGCTTGAATATAGCCAGGGTATTGAACGTATATTTGGTATAACGTCCGTTGTGCTGCTAGCATAAACATATCTCGTTTCCGAATAATTATCTCAACCAAAAGCTTCATTTTTGGAGCAACAAGTAGCCATGGAGGGTAAGAGATATCTGAGAACCATAATTTGTGACGTGGTAGTAGATTTTGTGCCCATGAATCACCGAATTGATGCTCGCCTTGTTTATCTCAATTAGTGCACATGCTAGGGGGTGCCTTTTGCGCTGCACTGAAACACGAAAGTATTGTCGACAGGCTTCAGCGATCCTCATAGCAGGAAATGGAGGATGACGTTCCTGTGCAATTACTAAGGAACTGCCTAAACATTCCTCGAGCAACCTCAAGCAACCTCTTGCTCGAGCAACTTCAGATGAACAGCAGATTCCGTGCAGAATAGGTGAGGAATATGCTATCTTTTGCTTTATAATTGCATTGGGTACTTTTAGTAAGGATAAAACCAACCCTTTCTAGTCGTGCCTGCTATGTGGCGAAGAACATTTATTAACCAGTTTATTGTTCGAGTATTAATTAGTATTGTTATTGTTCAAATTCCAATAAAATTGCCTGTCTAGTATAACCCCCAGAAATGTGTGTTCTTTCACTATATCTAAAGGTTGTCCCTCAAGGCACAGCTGAAAATCCTTTAGTTGTCTTCTGGAGAAAGGCAACCCAGCCGTCTTACATTAGGCAGTTCCATTCCTATTTCCTTTAGGAATTTGTCCACAATGTTTAGGCCTTCCTGCAAAATTGATTGAACAAGGCTGGTACTTGAACCAGAGGCCAAAATGCAAGCTTCATCCGCATATATAGAATAGTGCCGTGCAAGTGGAAATCTCCGCGGTAAATCCGCAATCACACAATTTAAGAGAAACGGACTTAAAACACTGCTTTGTGGGACTCCTTTATTAATAACATGAGACGAACTATTTCCATCACTTCCTTGATTAAATATTCAAGAAATTGTATATCCACCGTAGCGTCCTTCCAGAAACGCCTAGTTCTAGCAGGCTACATGGAATATGAGCATGGCTGGCTGTGTCGAAGGCTCATTTAATTTCGAAAAAACCGCTATTGTGACCTTTCCCCTAGAATGTTCGTGCTCAACAGACGTAACGATATCCAAAATTCTATCCGTGGTGCATCATCCTCATCATCATCAGCATCATCATCATCATCCTGGTTACACCCTCTGCAGAGCAAAGGCCTCTCCCATACTTCTCCAACTACCCCGGTCATGTACTAATTGTGGCCATATTGTCCCTGCAAATTTCTTAATCTCATCCGCCCACCTAACTTTCTGCCACCTGCAACGCTTCCCTTCCCTTGGAATCCTGAGCCTAACCCTTAATGACCATCGGTTATCGTCCCTCCTCATTACATGTCCTGCCCATGCCCATTTCTTTTTCTTGATTTGAACTAAGATGACATTAACTCGCGTTTGTTCGCTCACCCAATCTGCTCTTTTTATCCCTTAACGTTACACCTATCATTCTTCTTTCCATACCTCGTTGCGTCGTCCTCAATTTAAGTAGAACCCTTGTCGTAAGCCTCCATGTTTCTGCCCCGTACGTGAGTATTGGTAAGACAGCTGTTGCACACTTTTCTCTTGAGGGATAATGACAACCTGCTGCTCATGATCTGAGCATGCCTGCCAAACGCACCCTAGCCCATTCTTCTTCTTCTGATTATTTCAGTCTCATGATCCCTATCCGCGGTCACTACCTTTCCTAATTAGATGTATTCCCTTACCACTTCCAGTGACTCGCTATATATCGTTAACTGCTGTTCTCTTCCGAGACTGTTAAACATTACTTTAGTTTTCTGCAGAATAATTTTTTGACGCACTCTTCTGCTTTGACTCTCCAGGCCAGTGAGCGTGGATCGCAATTGGTCCCCTGAGTTACTAAGCAAGGTAATATCATCAGCCAATCGCAAGTTACTAAGGTATTCTCCATTATCTTTTATCCCTATTCTTCCCAATCTAGGTCTCAGATTACCTCCTGTAAGCACGCTGTGAATAGCATTGGAGAGATCGTATCTCCCTGCCTAACGCCTTTCTTTTTGGGGATTTTGTTGGTTTCTTTATGGAGGACTACGGTGGCTGTGGAGCCGCTATAGATATCTTTCAGTATTTTTACGTACGGCTCGTCTATACCCTGGTTCCGTAATGCCGCCATGACTGCTGAGGTTGCGATTGAATCAAACGCTTTCTCGTAATCAAAGAAAGGTATACATAAGGGTTAGGTATCTTCCGCACATTTCTCTATCGCCCGATTGATAGTGTGAATATGGTCTATTGGTGAGTAGCCTTTACGGAATCCTGCCTGGTCCTTTTGTTGACAGAAGTCTAAGGTGTTCCTGATTCTATGTGCGATTACCTTAGTAAACACTTTGTAGGCAACGGACAATAAGCTGATGGGTCTATAATTTTTCAAGTGCATCGTGGAGCATCGCCGCCTTCGAAATCTTGTCATGTGATGAGGAAGTGCATCTGTTTTCTCACACCACCATTGCAACCTATTGTCAATCATTTTCTCATTGACCTTGCATAAACAGCTCGTCAGACTCACAGGGCAAAAATATTAGAAAGAAAAAGGCATTTTACCAGGCTTCCATATAGGTATCACAGGGGCCGTTTTCCATGAGTGAGGGACACGCCCCTTTTTCCACAAGTCATTGAGTAATTCTGAAAGTGCCAATCGACCTTTAGGTCCCATGTTTTTCAACATGCGTTATGTAACGAAATCTGGGCCTGTAGCAGTCTTCGTCTTACAAGACAGTAGCCCACGTTTTAGCTCCATCACAGAGAATTTCTAGTCTAATTGTACATCCGGTGACTGAAAACACGCAAGAACTTTTTGTTTCGCGATTTGAGCCGAACATTCAAACTCAGCACTATTAATAGATACGCTTGTTCTAGTAATAATTTTGCAGAATTCCTCAGCAATTACTAATTCTGAAGTACCATTGGCTATTGCGAGACCACGATATGGTTGTGTTTGAACAACAGGGTCTCCTAATGCACGAATATTCATCCATAATCGTGGAACTGCGTTCAGGGGAGACAGCGTATTGCAAAATTCACGCCAATTTTTTCCCGAATTTTCGCAGTCATCTCCTAATCACTGAGTGGATTTGTTGTGAACTTCTATATGGTTCCATATTTCCACTCCGGCGATAAGCACTATCTGCTCTTGTTCTTACAGCCCTCAAATGTTCATATTCTCCATCAACTGATGTGCACTCGTCATGAATGGGCACTTGTTTTATACACATATTCATTGTGTCATGTATCGCTGATGTGGGTTTTTCTACGTCAGCGTCACAATCCAATCGACTGCATAATTGTTGACGAAGGAACTGCCAGTGTGTTATATCTACGTATCTTCGTTTCACGGTAGTTTTTAAACGCAGATGCGATATAGGAATTGGAAAGTGATCGCTTCCGCGTGTTTCTGCATTTGTTCTCCACCCTGCATCGGTAACAAGATCATTAGAGCACAGTGTCACGTCTATTGAACTGGCGTAGCGATATCCCCGCATAAATGTGACAGATCCATCATTCAATAGTGAAAGATTGCATCTTTTTGCGGCTCATTGAACGATATTCCAACAGGCATCAGAGTTATTACTTCTCCATGTTACCATGTGTGCGTTGAAGTCCCCACATATGATCATGTTTGATTCTGTGATGCGAAAAAAAATTCACCAATTTATCAATCGTAATACGTCTCGATGCTCGCAGGTATATGCATACGTCTGTTAAACATAGTTTTTAGAGATATACTTTACAGGCTACATATTAAGGAAAATCTGAAGTACTTGATTGGATGACGTGAGACGGAAAATCTTTTCGAACGCAGAGCATTGTTCTACTGTTTCCGGCTGGATGAAATGATTATATATGTAATTAGCAAAGCGGAAATCATCACGTACTCCTGCATCTTGTATGCACAGTACAGGGAAGCTGTATTGTGTAACTAACTTGCGAAAATCTGTAGATTTTGATCGAAGGCTATTAGCGTTCCACTGAAATATCGCGATATTTTCGTACCACTATTCATGATCGCCATCCGGTAGCACTGATGTAGATAGATGGCTCATTAATGGCTCCATAGACTACAGTGCGTTTACCTGTGGAAGCTTATTCGCCTGAGGTAGAGCTGGGACAATTGTTTGAACTGCAGCAAACAGCATGGGTAGAATCATCAGTCCAACACCGAGTTATCCTTGAATGTTGAGGTTCCAGTCGCTGCCCGGGGCGATCGCTGGTGGGTGTTTTGGGAAGCTCGCTGAGGTTGTGCTAGGTTAGGTCGCTGATATTGTTGTGATGCATGGCCTTCAGTAGCCGTAGCAGAATAATGACTCCGGTGTCTCTGAGGCCCTTGCGCAGCTTGCTGCCTTAATACCAACGATGGTTCTTTTTATCTTTGTTCAGTTGATGTAAACTGCCGATTATTCACTGCACTCACTGCATCCAGATTCGGAAGTGACTCCTTGTGTTTGCTTCATGTTTCCGTAGCATGGATTCGGCCTTGTTCTGAGGACATCCTAAGAAAGAAGCCGTATGATTACCCGCACAATCTGCACATTTAGGCTGTCTCAGAGATTTTCATTCAGTATGCTCATGGTTCTCAGAGCAAATTTTACCTCGACGTGTCCCACGATAGTTTCTTGCCGGTTGTCCTAACCTCTGACAGTTATAACACCTCAAGACAGGACCAAGGTATTCTTCTACCGGGTGGCTGGTGAAGCCCAAGCGGATTCTCTGAGACATTGGCTTATCATGTCTGAAGGGAAGGATCACACTGTGCAAAGAGCGCGATTCCACTGCACCATCCTCTAGGCGGCGGTATCTTGCTTGTCGGCGGACTGATGTTACTCCGAAACCTTTCGAAAACTCGAGCAGTTGCCCTTCAGTGTACGGAAGCGGCACGTGACGAATATTTCTGACATCGCGAGTGCACGAGGGCGGAGTGTGGGGCTTAGTCCTGCGACTTGGTGCAGTAAAAGCAGGTTTACCCCGCAGATGCCAATGAGGTAACGCTCGCTGAAAAACTGCCGTTGCTGTTCACTCGGAATATTCAAACTTTTCCCTTTGACGCCGAGACAATTTCTGATGCAGTGTACTGCAGCACCTATTTGCCACATTAACAACATTATCTATGCGTTAGATGGCTTACTTACTTACCGAATATCTCTCGATAATATCGCCTGATTAACCTCATCCAATGCATGCTAAATTTCTTCCGCCTCACTTACACTTGATGGAAATAGCGCTAACACAGACAAGAAAGAAACGAATAAGGTGTGTTCACACGCCTTGTGTTAACCTATCTTAATTTGTTAGCCCTCTGTTGTGTCGAGTACGAACGTATACTAATGTGCTGATGTTTTCCTGCTACTCATCCTTCTCACAACATAGCTTCTTCAGTAGTCGACATGTCATAAGTTGATTTCTAGCAAAGCGACTATCGAAATAGTGCTCGTATAATTTAGTGCCGGGTAGCTGAAGGCTGCATACGGCATCCCACCCAATAAGTGTGAACACAGACAAACCTACACATTCCTCCCGCCACGGTGTAAGTCTGCTAGGGTCCTCAGGCTTAATAGTGCTACACTTCTTAAGACACGGGTTATTTCATCACTACACACTGTGAGTTACCTGCTTTACGGAAATTTGTCTCTCGTATGCTTTCACTTCATCGCCTGCAAGTTGGGAAAGGAGAGAAAGAAGCAACGGCGCTGAGAGCTAGATGTGCAATGAAGGCCCCCTACTGAGCAGGTTCTTCTGAATAAACAGAACCTGCTCACCAAGTGCTTCAACGCAACTTATTGCTTTTGTTTGCCAGGCTTCCGTAAAGAATTTTGCTGAAGGGGCTGCTGATGTACTTCACTTCAGCGCACTGATGCCATTATTGGAGCTTCATTCAGTTCGTTTCATTCCATTTTCATTTCATTTTATTACCTTAAAGACCCACGAGGGGTATTACATAAGGGGTGGGTACATATATATTGGTGAGCGAGTGTTAACAGAACGAAACAAGACTGGTAACATTATTGGCAAAGTCGGATGAGCACGTGATGGCTGCGATATCGTTGGGTAGGTCGTTCCAGTCTGCTGCAGTACGGGAGAAAAATGATGCGGCAAAAGTGGTAGTTCGGGCACGAGGTCGGGAAACTTGAAGCGGATGACGAGTGCGATGAGATATGCGGGCTGTAGGGACGATGTAGGGTGCGCGACCTAGTGAACTATGGAAAAATTCATGAAACAAGCAAAGGCTGGCAATGCGGCGACGAAGTGATAAGGGCAATAAGTCGGATTCAGCTTTCAAAGCTGACACACTGATGTCGTAAGAATATGATGAATGGATGAATCTGGCTGCTCTGTTTTGGACTGATTCGAGTGCATTTATAAGGTAAGCATGGTGCGGGTTCCAAATGGGTGAGGCATATTCTAATTTTGGTCTGACAAGGGATATGTACGCTAATAATTTCACATGTTTAGGGGCTTGGCGGAGATGACGTCTTAAAAATCCAAGTGTTTTATTAGCGGATGAAATGATGTTCATAACGTGTGTACTCCAGGACAAGTCGCCACACAAGGTAATGCCTAAGTACTTGTAGGCTAGAACCGGTTTTACAGGGACGTTAGCTATGACGTATGGGAAATGAAGCGGGTTACGCCGACGCGTGAAGGACAAGATATTGCATTTTTGAGGGTTAAGTTCCATTAACCAATTGGCACACCATTCCTGAATGCGGTTAAGGTCGTCTTGAAGAGATGTTTGGTCAGAAGCGTTATTAACCTTGCGATAAATTACACAATCATCGGCGAACATGCGAATATTACTAGAGACATGCGTTGGTAAATCGTTAATATAAATTAGAAACAGAAGCGGACCGAGGACAGACCCTTGCGGGACACCTGATGTTACTGGGATAGGACCGGAGTTGTGATTGTTAACGGTAACGTACTGTTAGCGGTTAGTCAAGAATTCTTCTATCCATTTAAAGATATTAGAGAGAAGGTTCAAATATGAAAGTTTAAGTAGTAGGCGTTTGTGAGGAACCTTGTCAAACGCTTTTGCATTGTCTAGAAAAATAGCGTCGGTCTGTACGTTAGAGTCAAGATTAGCCTGCAAATCATGAATAAAAATGGCCAGCTGTGTTTCGCATGAGAAGCCTTTTCGAAAACCATGTTGCGCAGAATGAAAAAAGTTGTGACAATCGAGAAAGCTCATGACATTGGAGTAGATGACGTGTTCCATGAGTTTGCAGGGTTTATTCGCGCTGACTTGGGAGCAATGCAGGGTGCCGGTAAAGCCGCGCAACAGTGCGAAAAACACTATTAGGCTATATTTTTGTATTTGCTTTATTACTCAGTAAAATATATAGAAAATTAGCTGACTAACTTTTAATATGCAAAAACCGTTATTAGGCTGGCAAATTGATGCAAGAAAATGCACTATTTGGTGACAGGGACAGTTACCAAAAACAAAGGATCACACATTATGATTCCACCTTGGCTTGCACTCAGCAGTACCGTTCACTGTCGAAGCATCTTAATCTGTGTTAGCTGACCCGTTGCGCAATGTACCTAAGTAGAGACTTCTCTGGTTAAAAATGAATAAAAAATAAGTAATGACGCTCGTTCTTGGTTTCTTAGTACTGCAAAGGCTGTAAATGCTGTCAGTGAAAATACATTGCTAGGTTCTCCCACAATATTCCACTCTATGTGCTCTCTTGCCTCTGCAGAACAAAAGATAGTTCTATTGAGGGGCCCAGAATTATTATTGAAATGTATCTCACGCGGCTGTGTTACTATATTACGTGATGAAGTCAAAATGTACCTCACATAGCTATATATGTAACTATAATACGTAACGAAGGAAAGCAAACTACGACCCATACTCCGAACCTAATGGTTTTTACAAAAGCATTGTTGATGGGGAAGCGGCTGCCCGTAGGTGGCAGCGTGGTTTTTACACTCTGGCTTTTCGGCACCATTAATGACAAAACACCGCTGTGGTTGCTTAGTGACTATGATGTTTGGCTGCTAAGCACGAGATCGTGGGATGGAATCCCAACCACGGCGCCCGCATTTCCATGGGGAGAAATGGCCAAACACCCGTGTACTTAGATTTAGGTGCACGTTGAATGACCCCAGGTTCTCCAAATTTCTGGAGTGCTCCATTACGGCGTGCCTCCTAATCATATCGTGATTTCGGCACCTAAAATCCCATAGTCTCATTTAATTAATTAATGACAAATGCTTAGTAAGTGCTGCCAGGATTATCAGTCGTTCGTTAGGTTCATAGTCCCCAATAGAAGCACAAATTTTAATCTTTTGCAGAACACATGAGAGCCAATGTCGCCTCAACTACCGTGTCGGTGCACGGGAGCTCCAAAATACCCACAATGAAACGAAGCCTCTCTCTGGTAACGCAGCAATAACTACAGCACGCCTGATGAAGACCCCTGTGTGTAGTATACCAGTGGCTACGTTAAGGGAACAAGAGGTGTTGCAACTCCATGGTAATACAGCGAATCAACCGCGGCTGACACACTCAGGCGGCTGGGCATGAATGGTTCCAATGCGGTGTAAGAACACAATGTTGACGTCGTTGAAGAACAACTTTGGCAAGCGAAACCGAAGGACGTGTGGGAAAATGCACCACGGCACCGCTGGCCAGTCTAAACGAAACTAATAATTGTCTCGGCGGTTCTCGATGTCTTTCGGAGGCGTTATGTAGCTTTCTAGGGCATGACGCTGTATACATGTTGAGAGAAATATGCTTTCGTCGAGACGTCACGGACGTGTGCAAATGCGATCGGTTAATGCATGTATACTTTTCAGGGCAGGGCAATGGCGCATTCGCATGTTGTAGTCATGAAAAGATGCATTTTGCGGCGTTAATCGTTATCATCGAAGGACGGAAATCGGATCTCACAAAATTGGAAACAGAGTGATAAGACGGTGACTCGGATGAGTTGCTTCATCTTTACGTAAAACAGTGCGTAAGAAACGAGCACGGACACACCACAAGTGCTATGTGCTGTGTGTCTCATGTTCCAACTGCCCTCGTTTTTGCGCGTTGTTTTATTTCAAGATGGAAAATAGTGTGTTTCAAGCTCCTTCGAAGTTATAAATAATTAACTAAGCATTACGATATATTTATTGACACCGGATAGAGAGTCCACTGCTTTCGCAGAACACACGACACGAAAGGTCGCCGTGCCGGTGCGTGGCAGCACCGACGTGCCCATGGTGAACGACAAGTGGCAATGAATCACCGTCTTTAAATGGCGGAATTATTTCGGGGTTGAGCCTTGTTCAGCTGCAGTGAAACTACATTACGAATTTGAGGCTTTCTCCATAAGAGATAGTACAATTGCTTGGAACTATCCAAGACATCCTTGTCTTCGCGTTCATTGGCATAATTAGGTATCGGTTTGATGAATTAAAATGATATCTCCGCAGGCAATGATAGCTCTTTTCATGCTTTCTTAGGGTGCTAAAAATAGCAAACACACTTAAATTCTGACATTTTCAAGATTTGCCGTTGTTACTAGCAACGTTTTTCAGACTTGACAGCACGTGTTTTGCTACTACGGTGATATTGGACGCGCTTCCATTTCTTATTGGAATATGGTGCGTCCTCACGCTCTTACAGTGGGTACGTCAACATGGTTGTCTTCTTTAAAATGGGTTATGAAGCAGTGTCTCTGTTGCATTCATCTGCAATAAGAATATTGATCTCAAACCTGCTAACAACTTTAGGCAGCCATAAATAAAAACGTAGACCACATTAGAACGTTGTGCGTAGGAGGATTACACACCTAGTACTTACATCCAGCTTGTGTGAGCGAAAATTCGTGTCACCAAATGGCTGTCAATTATTAAACTTGTAGTCATACATGATTGCATACTGAAAGGTCACAGCAGTAGATGAATGCAGCCTCAGCATGGCTCCAGTGAAGATGAGAAGAGAGACAAAGTGGTGTCGATCACTAGTCAAGTGCCACCATAGTCGCGCTTGGACTGTCATTGGAAGTATGCCCTGTAAATCTCTTTGCTTTGCGGTTCAGCTACGCGTAACATAATTGGTGGAGGCGCGGCGTACTTATCCTTCTAACATCCAAATCAAGATGTGACCTGGTACGTGAGATCTTCATTGAGGAAAGTAAGAATAACAAACCTGATGTTATATGAATCGATAAGGACAGAATAACAAGGGATGACGAATATTAGTAGGCACCGACCAAAAAAAGAAAAGTCAAATGATCTTTCGGCTCCCGTGGGGGAGCCAAAGGTCCATTCCATCTATTTTTTTTGTCGGTGCCATCTAACTTTCGTCATGCACCATCCTGACCAAACGGGATTGGCTAAAACCCTTGACTAAAAGGAGGAATGAGCACAGTGTATGCCACTAAATACAGCCTACTTACGATGTCTTCTTCCTTTTCTTTTCTGGCGTTACTTTACTCCTTATTGTTAAGTGTTGTCAGAAGTTGAAACACCGTTTGTTTGTGAAACAAAGCGCGTTGAGCAGTTGTTCTGTTAAATTATTTTGTTGGTTTCTATTGAGCGTGCGCTCTTTGGCTGGACGCGACGTCACCGCCTGCGGGAATTTCTTTTCCCCATTCGAACATCAACATGAAACAAGCTGGTCGCGTTACGACCGGGCACTTCTGAATGGCTACATATCGTATTGCGATAATTTTATAACGCAATAGCAATTTATTATTCATCGCTGATTTCTTATACGTTCTTTGAATTTAGTAACACGAGGCTAATGGGGCCCTAAAAGCGTGCACGCAAGCTTGACTGCGATAAACTAGCGTCCGGACCTAATCTCATAATCTGCTCTCTCGTTTTAGGCAAGCTTCTTTTATGATGAAATTGCATCGAAAATGGGCATTGCAGAGTGCGTATGTTAGCATTGCTTTGGTGTTGCAGCAAAAGCCGTGATAGCAACTAAAAAAAAACAAAGTATCATGTTGAAAGTGTGAAAAAGGCCCTCGTTGCTGTTTTATCTCAATATGCGTGCGCCTGTCCTTGTGGCTTTCATGTTGACACTTGTTTGTTTTCTGTCAAAGCAGTCGTGCATTCCGGTAGTTTTGCGCTGTTCAGAAAGCAGCTGTTGCCGCTAGACACAGCTTCATTCTCGTTTATGGATATCAATTTTTTAAGACATTTCAATTTTCTAACTTTAAAAAATTTGTTTGAGTTAGTTTCTATACGTACTAACGTGATGGCTGTAATCTTCGAAGAGCGCAAAATCGATCGTACGCTTCGAAATTCCCCTGCGAACTTCAACGGCATCGCGGTTTCATGTCAACTATCAGATAAAAGATAAAATCTGAACTCAAGATAAAAATGAAGCATGCGAAGCATAAGCATTTCAATTAAACATTACGTGACTTCATGAAAGACAACCCTAATCAGTTTTGTAGCTTTTTTCGCGCACGCCTAGCAGCTACACAACATCGCCCACGTGAGAAAAATAAGCGCTCGTTAATAAATTTGACAAACGTTTTTACTCGGTCATTGCTAAACATAACGCCATACTTCCCTTTCTACTGTAGAATTCATTTTTTCTGTACTGACCCAATAAAAATGAACGACATAGGAATATCTAATCGGTTACTTGCGCTCCTCGTGAAGAAAGCAAATGATGCCGACACCCGGAATGAATTCTTGAAGAGATACGCCTAATTGAACACTAAATATCTCGGACTTATTTATTCCAAGGCAGTTTTGATGCAATACTTACGGGGAGATTGGGAAATTATTGAAGATGTACCGATTCATGTGTCAGGGTATACAAAGACACCGTCTAAACAGAAGCGCATTTCATTTACCAGCTCATCATGTAAGATTCTGTAACAGATCCGTTTGAAACATTCAACTGCATTTCTAAAAAAAAATATTCTTAGTAATTTTCTAACATTGCTCTAGAAGAGGTCTATCGGCAATCACTCAGGTAACAGAAGCAGTGCACGACGTTTCTTGAATTATTGAAAACCGCGATCAAACCAACCTTATTTTATTTGGTTTCACTAAAGCATTTGATTGTGCATGTCGTACTAAACTAATTGCAAAAATTACGGCTATGATTGGAGATGGATTTATCACCACATGGCTAAGAATTTTTCTGTTGCACCAGCCACAATTTCTCATCAAAAAATGCTGTCAGGTCCTGAGCCCGTTACATCAGACGTCCCGCAGGGCTAAGTAATTGGACACTGTTATTTTTTTATTTTTATAAATGAGTGCAAAATAATAAATGAGTGCAAATGACTGTGAGTGCAAAATTAAACTTTTAGCAGATGTCTGCATAATATACCTGGAAATGAGTAATTACGAGGACCACGTTTTGATCAATAAAACACTAGCAAAAATAACTGAATGATGGCATAAGGGCGGATGACCCTTAACACAAATAAGGCAGTTTTCTAGAGACTAACGGCAAGAATGTGTACTTCATATTCTTCCTACACCCTCATTGGCATCCCCATAACTACAGTTAAACACTACAAATACCTTGGTTTAGCAGTAGACCTTAACTGTGCACCACATTTCAACAGCATCACGTTCTGCGCAAAACGAAAACTGTTCTTTCTTAAAGGGCGTCTATGGCTGACACCCACTAACACTTAGCTTGCACTAAATTTGTTAGACGCGTACATGAATATGCTAATGTCGCATGGCTACATTACGCTTAAATTACCATACCTAAACTGGACAATATCCAGAAGAAAAAGCAGTTTGGTTTCGCATCACAATATATAGGAGCAATGATTCACCTGGTCCACTCCTAACGCTGTCAGCATTTGCGATATTGGCGCGTCGAGCAAAACGAACTCCCCTCAAATTCCTACACCAAGCAATACACAGTGGACTGAAAAGAAATGCCTCAGCATACGTTTCGTTTTCGACATTCCGCAAAGCTCTTCATGCACACATCCATGTAGTTCTGCTGTAATAACGATGTGTTTCAATGTTCCTTTGTACCCCGTGTTGTTCGCGAGTGCAACAATTTGCCACAATTCATGTACCAATGAAACACACCCTTAATGGCGAATTTCTTCGAATGATTAGCGTGTCGGGAAATTGATTGTAATTGTCGTAACGTACCATATATTTGTTTATCTAGAAATGGTCGCTCCTAACCCAGCATTATTCCTTTCGCTTAGTACATAAAGTGTAGCACCACTTTCACTTTCTGCGAATACACACTGTTGCCTTGTTATTGCTCCCTGATCTGCACGCCTTGTAAACTTATTAGGCACGTACTGTATACACACACTGTATCTCGTCTAGACGACCACTCGTTTTTCTTTATCAATAAGCATGAATTTAGACGGCGCGTTTCACGCGAAACAATACCGAATTTAGCACTGACCTCTTTTTATTTGTTTTATTTATTACATATTGCAGAATAATCTGGTTCAAGCAGGACCGGAAATGCAACCAAAATATTTGTATTTGAAAATAAACATTATAGCATCTAAGGAAAGAATACAAGAAACATGATCACCTATTCACGCAGGCTACTCCAGCGTCATACGGAACGGCGGAAGGAAAGGAAAACTTGAAAATAATGCTTTCAGCACGTTGCCTCGCAAATACAGAAGACGTATAGAGCAGAAAGGAAAATACGAAGTGAGGTCCACCATCTTTGTTGTTGCTGCCCCACTTTTAGTCTGCTTGTGCGCAATGTAGGCCCATTTCCTGTAGCTCTCGCCGTAACAATATTAGTACAGGAAAAGCAACAGTTCAGAGTGTTTGGTGAAGTCGCGTAGGTGTTGTACAGAATGGAGAAAGGAACTGTGCCTGATTATTAGCCATTTTGCCGTTAAAGGTAAGCTCAAAAAGTTTAAACGACATAATTCTTCTTGACTCAAATAGTTCGATGTTGTTGGCAATTGATCAGTTCATTGACTCTTGTTTGTAAGCTGACATAAATTATGCTAACTTCGATTGTGTTGGCCTTCGTTGTCTGATAGGGAAACCTTCAGCCTTTCATGTCCTCCCATTTGCCCGAAATGAACGTATTCCCACTAATCACCCGCCACACACTATCATTGATTACCACCAGCGAGGATGTAGTTTTATCACGAGTTCTGTTTTATCAGGTGTACCTGAAGGCTTTGTGCTTGAAAGTTTTTTTTTCATTTTATTCTTCATTGATTATCTTTCTTATAGCGTCTCTTCGCAGATGCGACCATTCTCCGACGATTGCGTCTTGCATTGGCGTATATCCGCACACACTGACTAACTAATAGTTGAGGAAGACTTAAACAAAATAGAAAATTTGTGTTCCCTTTGGTTAAATACCCCTAACATCTTTAAACGCAACTGCATGGGTGCTTCCCGCAAGCATCAAATTATTCACGACCAGTACCGTCTTAATTCTACAGCTCTCACGCAAGTTGACTCTTACCGTTACCTCGCCGTCACCATCTCTAATCAACTCAAATGGTCAGTACGCATTTAGAAGCTCGTGAACGACTGCTGAAAGTGACTTTTCCTTCGCACAAGATCAATTTCTCTGTCTCCTGCTTCAGTACGCCAGCTCGCCTATGAAACTTCCATGTGGACCAAACATGAACATGCCTCCGCTAGTTGCAATCCTCACCAGACTCAACTTATTAACTCAATGGAAGCAGTCCAATATCACGCAGTAGGTCTTGTGACATCGAACTATGACCGACTTGCAACCATACAAATGTTAAATCGTCGCTTAATACTCCTACTCTAACACTTCGTTGAAAGATTGCACCAAGTTTCTCTTTCGCACAAATTAAACAACTTCCCGCACTTCAGGAGCGCACGTTAACTTCTGTCCAAACGCACGTCCATCCGCTTCTTTACGAGCCAAAACATTCAACGTTTGCACCAATGCCTTCAACAAATAATTTTTGCGTACTGCTGTTGGACATTGAAATGCGCTACCAGAGGCTATATGGAACGAGAGTGTTCCTATTAAATTGAAGAACTTACCGTATTGCTATTTCAAACTTTATTCCACAATCACTGCGTTCTCACTGCGCTTTATGGTAACTAGATGCACTAGAGGACTTCCGTGATTTTTTGCACTCTTCATGAATTTTCGATGGACTTTTGCCTAGATGGTTCACTACCCTCCCCCTTCATATAGTACCTCGAAAGAGGCTTTTGCGTCACATATTGGGCGGTGAGGTTTGAAGGAACATATAGCTTTGCAGCTTTTCTGAAGTGGCCGCTGAGGGTAATTATGATGACGACAATAACTCGAGCACTTGTCATATCTAATATATATATATATATATATATATATATATATATATATATATATATATATATATATATATTTATTTATTTAGTGTCAGTCTTATTTCGAGACCATAGCAGGCAAACATAGGAGATTGAAGGCTGTCGTATTTATACAATGAACAAAGAAGTATGTACATATATGTATATCTGAATAGGTGCAGGTATAACAAGCCCGTTAAATGTACACATTTAGAACAGTAATTGTGTCCACATGTAAGTGAGAAGTACAGAACAGCATGTTCAGTAGACCTGTTACTAAATTTGACAATTTCTCAAAGAGAAAAGAGGTACACAACACAGTCATTTGGCTATAGATAATTTACGTGGAAATTTATATGAATATATATGAGAAAAATTTCAAATCATTTATTACATCGTCTAATAATTTATTAAAATAATGTTGCGATACTTTATTACTTTTCGACGCAGATAAGGGGTAGATCAATGATGATGATGGTGATGTTTCCCGTGGATTGTAGTGCTCGTTGTCAAAGAACCATCTACCTTAAGTATGCCGGCAATATGTAAAACTCTCGTAAAGGGCTACATTGCTTCATTACACCATGACACTGTCAAGCACAGCAAAACAAGGCGATATGGCGCAAATAGAGCCATCAAACTGCAACGAATGGGACAACGTGACTGGCTTGTTTCCCAGCTTTTTTCCGTTGGTGTATGCATTTCTATCCATCTCATCATTTTAGAATAATCCCGTGACTCAAGACAGAATATCTCGCACTTTCGGCATGGCTTTTAAGCTTCATTTACCTTCGTGAGCTTTACGGTCGCGAGTGAGTGTGAAGTTGATTTGATTATTATTGGCAAGAATAACGAAAGCGCCCTTGGTATTATATTGAATAAAGTTGAAGGGCACTTTGGTAAAGCCATTTGCAACAGATAGCAATGTACGAAAGATAGGATTCCGACATTGGCATGAAAGCCCTAAGACACAGCACTAAGGACTTGAGAAGTATGTGTGCTATTCGAGCGTTCAAATGAAACGCCACATGTAGTTGTGTCTCGTTCTCAGACAAAGCCGATATAACCATGAAACAAACACACAACGATTTCGACAAGCCGCAATTTATGGCGTCCACCTAGTAGAGACTCCTAGAAAACTTTCGAGGGAACCCTCTACTAGTGTCTACGTGGCTACAAACGTGGACGTCCAGTCATATGATCGGTAGCACAGGAATTTGCCTAAGCTTCGTGCTTCTGACGCTAAACGGCTTCGTGACATTGAAAACTGTTTTCGAAGTGGAGTATTGTGCTATAAACGCCACGATTCTCAGTAATTATGCATGTGCAGAATGTTCTGTGGTCGTCTGCATTTGTAAGAATAGAATTGCTGTGATACGTAAGCTAATAAGTGCAGGCAAAGCGCAGTATATAAGACCATAAAGCGCTTGAAGCCTCTACTACGAGTATCGAGCAAACTCAGGTAATAACATTTCCATGGAAGTTGGGGAATCGCAGCGCCATGGTTCCCTCTGGTAATTTTAGTAGGAAACATCGTGCCCTAAGTACCTGCTGCTTTTTTTTATCACGGCAGTATGTTGCTACGTAACAGTATGTTGTCAATGAATCGCATCCGAGCAGCTTGAACACTTGGTCGATTCACACAACGAAGATACGCCCTGTGGTTCCGCAGCGAAATGTTCTTCAAAATACGAACAGTTTATAATCAAGGCGAGGACATTGCGCGTGCGCATTTAGAAAAAATAAAAGAAGATACTGGCATCATTCATGCCTAAAAATGCGTGCTAGTTATATACCATCCATTGCAGCAGCTTATTAAGCATGGTTGGTGCGTAAATTTGTCCAAGCTCCACTGCAAACTCGATTAGATGAATTCAGGAAGTCAGGTAAGCAAGAGAACCCTGATTAAAGTGACCACGCCAAGTGCGAAACTCAGGGCTCTATGCCACGGACAGGCTTACTGCTAGAACACTTCTCAAGCACGGACCTAATTTGTTCGAGCCCTAATGTCATCTCGTTTGCGTTAAACATTCCAACGAGCGTTGAATTGAATGTCACGATGGGTACTTCCCCCCAATATTCATCACAAGCATCAAGTATATATAGAGGAAAAAATAAACGACGCTATTACTCACAGTTTCATTCTGTCCTGCGGCTGGGACGTGGTGGGCAAATCCTGCTGTTGGCCCGGGCTGAGGCACTGGGCATGCCTGGAGCGCCAGGGCGCCTCCGACGGTCGCACGGGCAGGGCTGGGCACTGGCGGCGCCGCTCCCACGGAGTAGCCACACACGGAGTAGCCACGAGGCCCGACGACGAACGCACTTGCCAGGTTGACGACCACACACTCTGTGGAATCACTTTCTTTCCTAGCAACTTGATCAACCCAGAATAACGCAGATTTCTTGAACGGGTACGGTCAGATAGCTCCTACAACGTCCTCGATGTGACAGGAGGCCATGTGGAGTTAGAGGTGATGATCTCCGTGCTTTTCACTGCCTCAATGAAACCCAAGAGTGACGTTGCAGTGCTGTGCAGTGGGAAGCTCGTTTCAGGATGACGCAATAGCCAAGGGGCTTATCTATGCAAATACTGGGTTTTCTGTTGTACTTCGTGATCTGACAACATTAGCTGAAGATTGCTATTCAAAGCGAATAAAGGGATTGCCAACGAAGTGACGCTCTTAAAAAAAATCACATTCCTTATCGACAACAATTTCTCGACTCGGTGTCCACCCTACGGAAAAATTTGGCTAGTGACGTATTTGCAGGACAACGGGCACTGGGAGACAAGGAAACCAAAAAACGACACGACCGTAGCGAAGTCACACTAGGGGGTTAGGGAAAGATCTTGGTCTGCTCTGCGGGGGAACACCTTCGTGCGCAGTGGGGTGATGAGCCGTCTGCTGGCATACCGGCAGTCTAGAGACAAGTGCCGCATGCGTGGACTTCGCTGCGCCAGAATACTGAAGCACTACAGGTGAGACGAGGCGGGAGGCGTTGCGGCGAAACGAGAGTGAAATGTTTGCAGGGCGACTCCACTGGGGGTTGCTGCGGAGTCAGGGGGCAGTTCGACGTGTACCTTCGGCTGCGGCACTGGTTCGTCACGTGAGCAGCTCTCCGTGCTTCACGGCAGGTGGCAGCCTTCGTTCTGGCCGAGGAGGTAGCGGGTGCACAAGGGGAGGGTTGAGAGGAGTTCGCTCGCGGTTCTCAGGCAGGGTCGACGACTGGCGGACGCTGCGGCGGCGAGCCAGGAGCGGGCCTCGAGCCACGGGCGGGCCCCGTCAGCTGACTTTTTGCACACGCTGCCCCGAACGCGCAAAACGGATAGCCGCCCGCCACATTGGCTGCTGGAGAGGCGGCGGCGCGGGGGGTAAGGCGAGGGAGTCGAGAAGAAAGCGGCACTGGTCTAAAAATGGCCGCAGGATCGGAACGGTGCCGTGGGCTCCCTTTCGGACCGGCTGGTACCCTCCGGTGTGAGCGGCGGCGAGAAAGCTTGCTTCATGAAGCGCAGTTGTTTCTCTCTCTTTTGTTTTTTTTTCTTCTTGCCGAAGCCCGACTCTTGAGTTGCAAGGCGGTGTGCACCCTCGGCTACGGGGAGCCCGGCCTTCGGAGCTTCCTCTCATCACAGGCGCCTCTGGAAGCGCAAGACGTCCGGGAAGACAGCGGACGAACGGCCGCATCGCTTCTTTCGTCTGACGCACCGGTGTGCGCGGTGCGGGAGGGTGTTCGGTCGTGAGCTTAAAGGCATAGTCCTCGGCGTCGCTCTGCTACGTGACAACGGCGTTCGCGCAACACGGTAATATCGTGCCTCGTCTAGGATCGGAGGCCACCCTTGTACAGCACACCAGATGACATCAGTGGGAAACTGCAACGTGAGCGCCGCACGAGGGTGAACGGGAGGGATATCATGTGCTTGTTCACGAACTCGCACGCCGACTTCCCTTACGCTGCAATGGTGCTCACTCGTCAAAATGCTTTATGTGTCAGTTTTTCTTTTTTTACTTTCATGTGCAAAAGTGTACCGGCAGCATCACATATCCCTATACGTTTGCGAGAACACCGCACAGGGTACCCTGCTAACTTTAGCCAAAGCGTAAGCATATGCTCACAAAAGTTGGACGGAAGTAACTGCATGTTGTTGGCAAATGTAATGAGGAGGTCACACTTGTCTTCTGCTTAACTGTACAATTAGTAAAAAATGATTAATCAAATTCCCAACTATTAACTTAGGGAAAAACTTAAAATTAGTAGTGCTAGAGTGCTCTCGAACACATGTAATTCAGCAGCTTCTACCTACTTCTCACGTAATGAGTGTGTCTGCATGCTAAACAAAGCCTGCGAAAAGAAAGAAAACTGCAGAGATCTCGCAGGGACGTCCTCTATATGTGCAAGCCTGAGTGAAACAGTCATGAAGGAGTCAAGCAGAATGATACATGCGTAAGAGAGTCACTCGTAGAACATGACACATTTAGGCACTTTGCCAAAGGGCTCCCGAATTGTAAGCAATCTAAGGCTGCGATGAAAATTGACAATTGGCGGAAAAATCACCGCTCATTGTGCCTTTGTGGGTGACTTAGCATGATATGGAAGGAGGCGGGTATGGGCATCAATTACACCATATCTACCTTGCAATTATCTACATTACAAACGGCCGTGGTAAAGGCAGAAATATTAGCCCTCTTGGTGTAGAGCTCCCTCTGCGTGAAGAGGTATCTAAATAAAGCTAAGGTATGCAAAAGATATCTAATCTGTGACACGAATGCTTACAAGCTATCGCGTTCATGGGTCACTTGGCTGGCTCTATTTCTCATGTTTGTGTGCGCAGTTAAGCAGTTTACGAAGTGAAATGCGCTGTTGCGTGGAAGATAGCTTCCAGCTGTGGGAGCAACGCACAATGACCAAGAGTGAATGCAAGCTGGGAGAAAAGCGCAGCGCTCATGATAAATATGCTTTCATCGACCACGATATTTTTTGCTTTTATTATTGGGGAGAGCAAGCCGGTGTACCACTTGTAAATTCCTGGAACTATTAGTTTTCTGAGCAGTTTGTGTAGAGAAACGTCGGCTTGACAAGGCAACGGGACACCTTTCTGCTTCGTGAAGGCAATCGGTCTGTGTGAACGTCGTTGCGTGACTGCGCCAGCGCGTATGCAGCATGTCTTCATATCTGTCATCTTTCTTCCGTTCTCTCTCTCTCTCGATATATATATATATATATATATATATATATATATATATATATATATATATATATATATATATATATATATATATATATATGTCATTTTTTTAATTTTCTTTCTCCTGACTTTGTCGCTTACCCATGCTAGGTTCAATAACCAGGTACTACTCTCCTCTTTTGACTGCCCAACACCCCGCAACCCCCGGAGAAGGGGGAAGGACTGCGGCGGAGGCGATGGGGAAGACGGAGGAGGCGACGACGACGAAGAAGCGATAAAAGACGACAGGGACAGACTGGTCACGTACCGCGACATACTGACGCACTACACGAAACAAAAAGAAGCTTCCCCACAAACAACTCGACAGGTCTCAAGAAACAGATTGGAGAAGATTGCAAACCAGAACGTTCCGAAACCCAGTACACTTAAACAGCATAAATTCAACACAATATCCAGACGCAAGCTGCAAGCTCTGCAAACAGGAACACGCAGACATGGCACACATCTTGTGGAAGTGCACACAGATCAGTTCAGTATACGTAGAGGACAAGATAGAACCGGACCTTCTCGAGGAGCGATGGCTAAGCGCTCTTACTAGCTCAGAACTACACGAACAATTATGGGATATCCAGCGGACCCGGGCAGCGGTGGAAAGGCTATGCCTCACCGCACACAATGCCCGGGTGGCATTAAAGTTTCCATTAAAGTTTTTTCCATCCGTCTTTTGTAGATGCAGTGTGTTTACTAGCTTGTCAATTTCATGTTGTGTGTTAGGCGTGCTGAAAGCCATGTCAAACGCCCGGCCGCCCTCACTTGTACATAATCCATCATCATCATCAGCAGCAGCAGCAGCAGCCTGGTTACGCTTACTGCAGGGCAAAGGCCTCTCCCATAGTTCTCCAACTACTCCGGTCATGTACTAATTGTGGCCATGTTGTCCTGCAACCTTCTTTATCTCATGCAGCCACCTAACTTTCTGCAGCCCCTGCTACGCTTCCCTTCCCACTGCTGCCTAAGTTGTGAGGAGATGACTCACTGTTTGCCACGATCCTACTATCCCCTTTTCATGCTTTGTTAGGAGGTCCCCCCGACAGTTGTTACTTCGGGACCTCCGAATGTGTACTTATACCCATCTTGTATTTGTTTTGTCAAAAATATATATTGATTGATTGATTGATTGATTGATTGATTGATTGATTGATTGATTCCCTTGGAATCGAGTCCGTAACTTTTAAGGACCATCGGTTATCTTCCCTCCTTATACAAGTCCTGCACATGTCCATTTCTTTTTCTTGATTTCAACTAAGATGTCATTAAATCGCGTCTGCTCCTTCACCCAATCGGCTCTTTTCTTACACCTTAACGTTACAACCATCATTCTTCTTTCTGTATCTCGTTGCATCGTGCTCAATTTAAGTAGAACCCTTTTCGTAAGCCTCCAGGTTTCTGCCCTGTACGTGGGTACTGGTAAGACGCAGCTGTTATACACTTTTCTCTTGAGGGATAATGGCAACCTGCTGATCATGATCTTACAATGCCTGCCAAACACAGCCCAGCCCATTCTTATTCTTCTGATTATTTTAGTCTCATGACCCGGATCCGCGGACATCTACCTGCCCTAAGTAGATGTATTCCCTTACCACTTCCAGTGCCTCGCTGCCTATCGTAAGCTGCTGTTCTCTTCCGAGACCGTTAAACATTTCTTTAGTTTTCAGCAGATTAATTTTTAGACCCACACTTCTGCTTTGCCTGTCCAGGTAAGTGAGCATGCATTGCGATTGGTCCTCTGAATTACTAAGCAAGGCCATATCATCAGCGAATCGCAAGTTACTGAGGTATTCTTCATTACCTCTTATCCCCAATTGTTCCCAATCCAGGTCTCTGAATACCTCCTGTAAACAAGCTGTGAATAGCATTGGAAGTTTATTTCGGAACACGGAGTAAAATAAACATTTGAAACGCCTATTTGAAACGCTGGCTCCTACTTCACAGCGTATTGGCCAGAAGGCGCTACGGATGAGGAAAAAAAAAATGTTGGATCGGAGAGGCGGGTGTTTTAACAAACCAAAGAAACATAGGCTCGTGTGTACCATTCTCGGGTCTCTCTGTCGTTGCTATAGCAACGGCGCATGGTTGTGTTTAGGGGTGTTGCCGTGCCTGCTGCTTGCCTATCCATTTTGTCGTCTGCGCCACGCATGTCCTGAAGGCTGTAGTGCCCATAGCGCTTGCGGTCCACGGAGTGACGTTCTCAGAAGGAGCAAGTGTTCGTATCATGCTATTTTATTTATTTTATACAGGCGAAATGTGCGAAATTTGTAAGGTGGTTGGCATAGAAGTATACAAGGCGCATGAACAGAAAGTAACCCAAGTAACGGAAACCAAGACCGAAAGAAAAACTAGGAAAAGGGGAAGGGAATATAACCGCAGTTCGTGTGGTCTCGAGCACTGAGAGACGACAGCGAAAAAAATTTTATATTGCAAAGGCGACGTTTATCACACTTTTTATGTGAGCGTCCACGAATTGCAAAGATGATTCGCTTGCTTCTTTTCTCGCGAAACACCCCGTGGCGCCCGGTTCTCTTGCGAGCCACATTGCCGCATTCTCATTAAAACGTGCAGAAATCGTGCTAGTGCTTCCTGGTTATGAACTTCACAAGTGAATATGAGAATATGTGTCTGCAGCATATGGTGAATCGTTGCTTGGTTGATATTCGTCGACTTTGTATGGCAAAGAAAGTAGTCCTCGGTATCGCGCGGCAATACAATGTGCCCGGCAAGCCTTTCGCAGCTCGAACACTGGTCAATGTCGTAAATAGTGCCGCTTGTGTGCGTCCACACACCAAGGAGTCCACGCGGGCACCCTGAGCGTTCACAGTTGGGTACTCTTGCTTTACGGGACCACCACTGCGCGTATTTATTTTTTTCAATAGTCCCTACCACGCACTCGAAGTCTTTGACGGTAGTAGATTGTCCTTCAAGGTCGACTGTGTTCTTCAAATTGCAGTTTTTATATATGCCTCGAATATGTTTCCATGAAGGCCTTCCGTGACATGGATGCACTTCGCTACAGAAGCAACGTTGTCTACCCTTACAAATACCGGCGTTTTGCTTGGGGAGCAGGACCCGACTATATGATTTTGAAATTTGTCGTACCTTGTAGTGTTCCCATGAAGGCGGCAGTTTGATTCTTTCTAGATGCGGAAAGAGCTGCTGCGAAAGTGAATTTCGATCTCTGTTCAGGCAGTGTGTCTTGCCGTTTTCAGCAGTGGAGCTGCTTGTGCCGCTTTTTTCAGATTCTTGCTTTGAAGGCACAGTAAAACTATTCTATTTCATAACAGATTCCTCCCAGCCTGCCAACAGAAGGATTCTTCGCAAAGGCAAGGCTCAGAATTGTCATTCCGGCTCATGTCTGGAGAAGGGAAGACGTGTGTAGCTGTGCACAAGTTTATTTCCTGCCCTTCCACATCGGCGTCTTCTGGTACCTCCTGGCATTGTGGCATTATGGTGCTGCGCCAAACTTCCCTCAAAAATTGAGGAATCGGCTGCCTATCGAAGTGGAGGCAATTTCTTTACATCGTTGAAGTACCTGTCAAAAATAAGGTACATAGCGATAGTGTCGCGCACATATTTTGTCTTTTGCTTCAAATGGTCGCCCACTTTCAGGAATTTTTTGTCTCCACTAGTGCAGCAGCTGCTGGTTAGATGGCGCCATGCAGAGCGAATGCTTCTCCTTTGTCTTGCCTATATTTGCAGCCGGTAACATCGTTCGTGTCCTGCTCAGTCTCTTCACGCATAAGTATGAAGATACCTTGCTTCGTCAGGCATGTGCTGCGGGCAAAACAAATCGAGGAACATGAAAATTTCGAATCTTTCACGCAGACTTTCAGGCATGAAAAACAAGTCTGTCAGCCATGCCTTCTTGCGCGCATTATTTTTTGTCTGTTTCCGCTAAAAACATGCGAGGATGTTTAGCGTACGTGCACAGTAAGTGGTACCAGGTGTTTATTCGCGCTGTCATCTTTTTGCGCATATATTTTTTTGTGTGTCTCATTGCTGTCAAATTAACACATGCGAGGGTCCGAGTCTCCAGCGGAGTTTCTACGCGTGCCGTCGTCGCCGCCACTGAGTGCATGCGCACCTGGAGGCCAGCTCTTGAATGATTTCCACGCACCTCGGCAGGCGGCGCTACGCGATGATAGCCGGCGGAAAGTGGAAAGAGAGGAGAAAGCGGAAGCTTGGCAATGAGCGGAGGGAGAGAGCGATGCCCCCGGCGTGGCACGGTTTGGCCCGAGCGAATGCGCTGCGCAGCGTCGTTGTCGGCGCTCCTGTTTGTCTTGCCCCGTGTTTCGGAAACAGCAACGTAGGGTGCGGACTACCCATATGTAATGCGGAATCTGGTTGATAAACTTGTCTCCGCCTGTAAGTTAACGAGACGAATATTACGTAACGATTGAAGCAGCGATGCCAAATGAGTCACCGGTATTGGCGTCCCCAGTCGCAGCAGCATCCGGTTCGCAATTCGATGCAGACGTGTTCCGCATGGCTCACGACCAAAACCTAGCTTTCGGGCCTTACACCCCCGCTACAAACACGTCACTTCACCCCAAGTTAAATAACGCAAGGTGTCCAAGCACAATGAGCTGGTTTTAGCACGAAATAAGCAACCAGCTTAAGATTACGAACCAATGAATCCCTGCCTGCCACGCGCACGAACGTAGCGGTAAAAATATTTGTTACCAGGCCTGAGGTCACGTGGAAGATCACGTGGGACATGCTGAACGATATTTTGCGTTTTATTTCTTTTATTTAAAATACCTTACAGGCCCCATGGGGGCATTGTGTAAGGGGGGTTATAGAGTAAGCAGCCTTCTAAACCGGTATACAAAAGATACACCTCAATACAGGGCTCATCAACGTTACTCCCAAGATTAAAACATGAAACAGGAACAACTGAAGTAATGAAAGGCCACAAAGGTACACTTAAGGAAATACCATCAGTAAAACTTAACGTAAGGCATTAATACTAGAAAGTAATATACACATAAAATTAACACATAAGGGAGTACAATTCTTGAAGTGATATTCAGGGGAAAAGATGCAAAAAAGCAATAATATATACACGGCATACAAGTGAACACACGACACAGCATAAAATAGCAGTTCACAAGAGCGAGATAGCAATGCATAAAAAAAATATATCACAAGAAGTTCGAAGCAGATTGCCAAGTGTAAGTAACAAGATAAAGTGATTTGTAAGTGCTATTATGAAAAATGCTCGTGTACGAGATGACGAAATTTTTCTTGATCTGACTCGGAAGCAATGTGATCAGGCAGATTGTTCCACAAGCGAATGGCCGCAGGGAGTGCGGAAAAGTTAAAAGCATGTGTCATACCGTACATGCTCGCAAAACTTAAGCGGTTATTTAATCGACGAGACGTGTTCGAGGCGGTCTGGATATGTAGTGTGGATTGTGTGGCATTTTAAATATACTTGTGAAACAAGGATAACAGAGCGATATTACGGCGAAGAACTAAAGGCTTTATGGAATGATCGAGTTTCATTTGCGTTACGCTGGAGTGAAGGTTATAATTACGTGAAATGAAACGGGCAGCTCGGTTCTGGACTGATTCAAGCATGTCGATTAAGTATGTAGCATGTGGGGACCAAATGGATGATGCATACTCGAGCTGTGCACGAACAAATGTCTGATAGGCAAATTTGCGGATGTCGGAAGGTGAATTACCCAGATAACGACGTAGGTAACCTAATGTCCTGGAAGCTTTTGCGCAAACGGCTGCAATATGGTCTATCCAGGAGAGGTTTTTGGTTAGGTGAACACCCAACTATTTATACGATACTGTATGTAACGATTCGTTATTTTGACGTTGTATAAAAAAATGTGAGTTGTCACGCTTACGACTAAAAGAAATTACCTGACATTTTGATACATTTAAAGCTATTAACCAGGTGTTACACCAATTATGAATTAGGCTAAGGTCATTTTGAAGGGCCAGGTGGTCGTCAGTACTGGTAATTGTTCTGTAAATAATGCAGTCGTCAGCGAAAATACGTATATAAGCGAGAAAAAAACATTAAGTGGCAAATCATTTACGTAAATTAGGAAGACTAAAGGGCCCAAAACGCTGCCCTGAGGCACACCAGAAGTAACGTAAGTAGGAGACGAAGCAATATTATTAACTACTGTGAACTTTTGACGATCCGAAAGAAAATTACGAAGCCATGTTAGAGTGAAGGAGTCAATTCGAAGTGCAGTTAATTTAGCAATAAGGCGACAATGAGCTACACGATCAAATGCTTTGGAAAAGTCAAGGACAATGCAATCGGTCTGCTGGTTATTGTTCATGTTAAGGTGCAGGTCAGTCGTGAATGCGAGTAACTCTGTCTCACATGATAATCCTTTCCTGAAATCGTGTTGATGGCGAAAATAGAAATTATTGCACTCTAGGTGGTTATATATATGAGAAGCAATTATATGTTCGAGCATCTTGCAGCAAATGCAGGTCAATGAAATTGGACGCTAATTTTCCGGGGAGTGTTTAGCCCAGTTTTAAATATGGGTATGATTTTGGCCATATTCCAGTCATTGGGCAGTTGTCCCGATGACAAAGACTGCTTGAATATATGGTACAGAATGTTACTGGATATAGAAATGGTATTTTTTAATATCTTGGAACTAATATTGTCAATACCAAATGAAGTAGAAAACTTCAAATGATTAATAAGACCTGCAATTTCCTCCACCGAGATTTCAATACTTCAATGGTAGAAAAAACAACAAGGTAATAATAAAGTGTAGAATATATAATTAGGAATTATATTCTTGTACTCTCTGTTGTGTAATAAAAACGCTTGGATAAGTGTGAGAGAAAGATTCTAGGTTAATACCCCTGTTACACGGGCACTTGCAACGGCCGTTAACGCAAACGGCAGTTTAACGCCGTAACGGCAGTGGGAACGGAACGGTGGTGGCAGCGCTCACACGGCACTTTCCATGCTCAGTCGGTTCACTTCCGTTTCGACGATTGATCACGTGATTTTACCTCGCCAACTCTAAAAAAAAAAAAAATTGTTTCTCCAATTATTTTCTGCGCTACATGCTGTACAATGTGTTTGTTTAACTATTTGCAAAAGTTGTTTGCAAAACTAGCGAACAAGCTCAATTACCCGATCCAATCCGATCCATGGCGTTGCAAAATGGCTGCGTTTGTTGTGGTTTCAACGTGGTGAAGCGTCCCATTTCACGTTTCATCGCTTGTACTAACCGCAGCTTCACTGTGCATATCCTTTTTTCTTTCGTACTGCGAGTGACCGTCTGCGCGATTCAGCAGGTGCAGTGTTGAACGTGGTACGACTTTGCGACGCGCACCCCAGAACAGCCGCGGAATGGCGGTTAGCCGGCCACCTTATATGATTGCGTCCGTGATTGTCCACCCGATTTGCTTCTCCTGGTTGCGCACTACGAGGCCTTGTCGTCTGCAAAAAGGGCTGAACTGCAAGCTGTGCGCATTCAGAAAGCGTCAATCAAGAAGAAGCGGAAGGCGGCCGAGAGGCGATGTCGCAGCCTCGCTGCACTCGCTGTGGTGATGTCTTCTAGGCAAAGGAGTGTGTGGACGCTTTCCAGTTCGGCCAGGTGATCTTGCCACAGGTTAATAAGCAAATGCGTCAGTGACGCTGTCCAAGCAAAGCGCTTTTGCGCCGGCGCGCTCACCTGCAGCGCGGACACGTTGCTGCTGGGGGCTGCCATCTTGTCTACTGCACGACGAAACGGACGGAAGCGGCGGCGCAACGGAGACCGGCGAGCTCCGTTGATTTCAATCGCCGTTGGATTTCCAACGGCGCTCGCGCTGCCGTGTAACTCCGCCTAACGGCCGTTAAGGCCAACTGCCGTTTTCCTTAACGGCCGTTAAAGTGCCCGTGTAACAGGGGTATAAATAGCTCTTATTACCGCGCCTCGAAAGGGACATACGGAACTCAGGCAGGTAGCCTTCATATGGCGCTACTGTACTTGATTTATTAGCAGCGCCACGCGGTAGATTATTTCCCCCTCTGTGGGCATTTGTTGAGCTTAAGAGTGAAGAACCCCTGCGCTTCTGAAGCAGCCGCCGCTGTGTGCACGTGATGCGTGATATCACGTCACACCGGTGGTGGCGCCAGCTTTTCAAGTGGTGGAACTCGCCCCCAACAAAGGGCGCGAGCTCGAACCGCGATTATCGCATGCGCCCGGTCGCGATATGGGCGCCGCCCCTCGCCTTTCACGCGACTTCCGCTTCCTTCGTTCGCCAGATTGAGCCGCGGTCGCCGGCTTCCCTCGCATGATTTCACTCGGATTTGCAGCACACGAGGCGCAGCGGCGGTGTCATCGCGCTTGGACTTCATCAGGGCGACGGCGCTGCCAACGGCAAAAATGTGCTCGGAGCATACACATAACTGCATTTTAACATTTTTAACATAACATTTTCGTCGGGTACACCACAGCTCACTCTAATATGGAACTATTGCCGTACAAGGTCACTCGGCGTCCACATGGTAGGTCTAGACAGTAGCCGCACTCTTTCCCTAGACCGGGAGACGTTTACTTGCTTCTCTACGGGGCTTGTGTTCGTGATTCCTGCCATAACATGCACAACACATGGGATTTCCAGCCAGAGTAGTGGTGCAGCAGTGGCGTAGAGGTAGAGCATCTGCCTCGTATGCAAGAGGACGGTGGTTCGAATCCCGGTGCCGCTCAATTTTCCATCGGATTAAAAAAACGCGTGTTGATAACATTGCATAAACAGGCCTGCAATGTGGCCTGATCCCTGCGACCAGAACCGGTAACGCACTCCCTAACCAGAGCACGATTGGCCACCCTGGTGCAGTACTTGGCCACAACCTCCTATATGAATACAACAATCAAACACCGGCCCCTCAGTCCCCAGCATCTGCGAAGCAAGTGACCACGGCGGCGGTCAGGCTTGCGATGCAGCAGAACGTGCTAAGACTCCCTGGTTCCGGAGAGGCCGCCATTGGAATCTCAACGTTTAGCGCTAGAACGCTATCTAGAGAGGCGAGTCTAGCAGTGCGATTGGAGGAATTAGAGGGTAGTAAATGGCATATGCGAGAGCTCTGTGAAGTTAGGAGGCCAAAAGAAGCGTATACAGTGCTAAAGAACGGGCACGTCCTGTGCTACCGGTGCTTAGCGCAGAGAAGAGAACTAGGAGTCGGATGCCTGATTAATAAGGATATAGCTGGAAACACACAGGAAATCTATAGCATTAACGAGAAGAGGGCAGGTCTTGTTGTGAACCTTAATGAGAGGTACAAAATTGAAGGTCGCACTGGTGTACGCCCCTATATCCAGTCACAATCACCAGTAAGGAGAAGGCTTCTATGAAGACGGGGCATTGGCGATGGGTAAAGTTAAAACAAAATACACTATATTATGGTGTTGGGCTGCTGAGGACGAGGTCGCGGGATTGAATCCCGGCCCCGGCGGCCGCATTTCGATGGGGGCCCCAGGTGTTCGAAATTTCCAGAGTCCTCCATTACGGCGTGCCTCATAATCAGAAAGTTGTTTTGGCACGGAAAACGCCATAATTTAATTCTTCTTTAAGTACACTATACTGAGGGGCGACTTCAATGCCAGGTAGGCAAGAAGGAGGCTGTAGACAAGTCAGCGTGGGCATATGGCATAGGCACTACGAATAGCAGGGGATAAATATTAGTAGAATTTGCAGAACAGAATATTATGCGGATAATGAATACCTTCTCCCGCAAGCGGGATGGACGAAAGTGGACGTGGAGGAGCCCGAATGGCGAGACTTGAAACGAAATAGACCTTATTCTCTCATCACACAAGATGTGGACGTGCTTGTCAAGGCGCGTTGCAGTGACAACAGGATGGTAAGAACTCGAATTAGCCTAGACTTGAGGAGAGAATGAAAGAAACCGTTACATAAGAAGCAGATCAATCTGTTAGCGGTAAGAGAGAAAATAGAGGAATTCCAGATCAAGCTACAGAACAGGCATTCAGCTTTCACTCAGGAAGATGACCTTAGTGTTGAAGATATGAACGACAATCTTAAGGGCATCATTAAGGAGCGTGCTATAGAAATCGGTGGTAACTCCATTAAACAGAAAAATACTGAAGGATAGCCATAGCGCCTCCACAGCTACCGTAGTCCTCCATAAAGAAAGCAACAAGATCCGAATAAAGAAAGGCGTCAGGCAGGTAGATACGATCTCTCCAATGCTGTTCACAGCGTGTTTACAAGAGGTATTCAGAGAACTGGATTGGAAAGAATTGGGGACAAGAGTTTATGAAGAACATCTTAGTAACTCGCGATTCGCTGATGATATTGCCTTGCTTTGTAACTCAGGCGACCAATTGCAATGTATGCTCACTGACCTAGCGAGGCAAACCTGAAGGGTAGGTCTAAAAATTAATCTGCAGAAAACTAAAGAAAACTAAAGTAAACAAAAACAGAACTGCGGCCGTGTTTTGATGGGGCTGAAATGCAATAAAGGTTGGGCTGATAGATTTGGCTGCAACTTATGCTGAATTATAATGACAGATCTGAAGCGCTTGCGGATCAAAATTTTCTGCTCCTTATGGATAAACTCTATCATAATGGCAAATCGGGAGCGCGGATTCTTTATTCCCGTGGCAGCTCTAGAGTTGACCGCGATCCGCGATCGCTCCGCGGAGCAGTCCAGACAGCTCCGCTGAAACCGGTGGTTTCGACGCCAAGTCTGCGTTACGTACTTCATCGAGCAGCCGTTGAATAAAGAGTCTGCGTAAGATATGGCGTAAAGTAGGTAGAGCAGACGATACCTGACAGCACGAGCCGCTTAGATCGAAAGGTACGAGAGACATAGCTTTTAGTCACGCGTCAGGGTGGCGTACGGCGTTGTGCGGCTAAGCCCAAGGATGCTCAACCGAATTCAGGCCGCGGCGGCCGCATTTGACCGTTCTGCTGTGGCAGGAGACTAAAGGTCTGATCAAGAAACGCCAATGTATGAAAGCCTCTAACCCTAAATTTACAATAGAACTGGCAGAACTTTCCAAGGTAATCAAGAAGCGTAAGGCAGCTGACATAAGGAAGTATAATATAAATAAATGGGCATGGGCAGGTCATGTAAGGAGGAGGGAACATAATCGATGGTCATTAAGGGTTACGGACTGGATTCCAAGGGAAGGGAAGTGTAGCAGGGAACGGCTGAAACATAGGCGGGCGGGTGAGATTAAGAAGTTTGCAGGGACAGCATGGCCACAATTAGTACATGACCGGCGTAGTTGGAGATGTATGGGAGAGGCTTTTGCCCTGCAGTGGGTGTAACCAAGCTGAAGATGGTGAAGGTGATGATGATGATCAAGCGGCGCTTGCGATGTGCGCTCACAGTCCGATGACCAACGCATAATTGTCAGCAAGGAAATATAAGCATTGGCAGCCAGCGACACCAGTAAACATACTGGTAGTGCTTGTGAACCTGCGCCGCTTGGCGTCGGTTATCTGGTACTAAGCCAGGAGCAGTAAGAATTTTCGCCCTCACTTTAAGCTATAAGCATCACAAGGGAGCCAAAGATATGACTGAATACTTGGGTCAACACTGGGCGAACAATTGTTCATCATCAGCCTGGTTATACCCACTGCAGAACAAAGACGTCTCACATACTTCTCCAACTACCCCAGTCTAATTGTGGCCCCGCCATCTCTGCAAACTTCTTAATCTGATCTGCCCACCTAACTTTCTGCCGCCCCTGCTACGTTTCCCTTCTCTTGGAATCCAGTCCGTAACCCTTAATGACCATCGCTTATCTTCCTCCTCATTACATGTCCTGCGCATGCCCATTTCTTTTTCTTGATTTCAACTAAGATGTCATTACCTCGCGTTTCTTCCCTCATCCTATCTGCTGTTTTCTTATCCCTTAACGTTACACCTATCATTCTTCTTTCCATAGCTCATTGCGTCGCACTCAGTTTAGGTAGAACCCTTTTCGTACGCCTCTAGGTTTCTTCCCCGTACGTGAGTACTGGTAAGACACAGCTGTTATACACTTTTATCTTGAGGGATAATGACAAGCTGCTGTTCATGATCTGAGAATGCCTGCCAAACGCGCCCCAGCCGATTCTTATTCTTCTGATTATTTCAGTCTCATGACCCGGATCTGCGGTCACTACCTGTCCTATGTCGATGCATTCCCTTACCACTTCCAGTGCCTCACTACCTATTATAAACTGCTGTTCTCTTCCGAGACTGTTATACATTATTTAGTTTTCTGCAGATTACTTTTTACACCCACCCTTCTGCTTTGCCTCTCCAGGTGAGTAAGAATGCATTGCAATTAGTACCCTGAATTACTAAGCAAGGCAATATGATAAGCAAACCGCGAGTTACTAACGTATTCTCCATTCACTCTTATCCTACCAATGCAGGTCTCTGAATACCTCCTGTACACACGCTGCGAATAGCATTGGAGAGATCGTATCTCCCTGCCTGACGCCTTTCTTTATTGGGATTTTGTTGCTTTCTTTATGGAGAGCTACGGTGGCTGTGTAGCCGCTATAGATATCATTCAGCATTTTCACACAGGGCTCGTCTACACCCTGATTCTGTAATGCCTCCATGACTGCTGAGATTTCTATTGAATCAAACCCGTTCTCGTAATCACCGAAGGCTATATATAAGGGTTCGTTATATTCCGCACATTTCTGTATCGCCTGATTGATAGTGTGAATATGGTATATTGCAGAGTATCGTTTATGGAATCCTGCCTGGTCCTTTTGTTGACAGGAGTCGAAGGTGTTCCTGATTCTATTTGCGATTACCTTAGCAAATAATTTATAGGCAACGGACAGTAAGCTGATCGGTCTATAATTTTTCAAGTCTTTGGCTTCGCCTTTCTTATGGATTAGGATTATGTTACCGTTCTTCCAAGATTCCGGTGCGCCCGTGGTCATGAGGCATTGCGTATACAGTGTGGCCAGTTTCTCTAGAACAATCTGCCCACCATCCTTCAACAAATCTGCTGTTACCTGATACTCCCCAGCTGCCTTCCCTTTTTGCAATGCTCCCAAGGCTTTCTTTACTTCTTCCGCGTTACCTGTTGGATTAAGAATTCCTCTAGACTATTCTCTCTTCCATTGTTTTCGTTGTTGTCACTGGTAGTGTATAAATCTCTATAGAACTCCTCAGCCACTTGAACTGTCTCATACATATTAGTAATGATATTGCCGGCTTTGTCTCTTAACGCGTTCATCTGATTCTTGCCTATTCCTAGCTTCTGCTTCACTGCTTTTAGGATTCCTCCGTATCTGAGAGCATGTTCAATTCTATCCATATTATACCTGATTATGTCAGCGCTCTTACGCTTGTTGATTAACTAGGAAATTTCTGCCAGTTCTACTCTAGCTGTAGGGTTAGAAGCTTTCATACAGTGCGTTTCTTGATCAGATCTTTCGTCTCCTGCGACAGCTTACTGGCATTCTGTCTAACGGAGTTACGACCAACTCGTATTGCACACTCCTTACCGATGCCCATAAGATTGTCATTCGTATCCTCAACACTAAGGTCGTCTTCCTGAGTTCAGGCCGAATTCCTGTTCTGTAGCTTGACCCGGAATTCCTCTATTTTCCCTCTTATCACTAACTCATACATCGGTTTCTTTTGTACCAGTTTCTTCCATTCCCTTCTCAAGTCTACGCTAATTCGAGTTCTTACAATCCTATGGTCACTGCAGCGCACCTTGCTTAGCACGACCGCATCTTGTATGATGCCAGCTTTAGCGCAGTGTATAAGGTCTATTTCATTTATAGTCTCGCCATTCGAGCTCCTCCACGTCCACTTTCGGCTATCGCACCCGCCGTGGTTGCTCAGTGGCTATGGTGTTGGGCTGCTGAGCACGAGGTCGCGGGATCGAATCCCGGCCACGGCGGCCGCATTTTGATGGGGGCGAAATGCGAAAACACCCGTGTGCTTAGATTTAGGTGCACGTTAAAGAACCCCAGGTGGTCAAAATTTCCGGAGTCCTCCACTACGGCGTGCCTCATAATCAGGAAGTGGTTTTGGCACGTAAAACCCCA
Source organism: Dermacentor albipictus (assembly GCF_038994185.2). NCBI lineage: Eukaryota > Metazoa > Arthropoda > Arachnida > Ixodida > Ixodidae > Dermacentor > Dermacentor albipictus. The sequence goes on along the minus strand of NC_091827.1, from coordinate 138,071,169 downwards.
AATATTATTATTATTACTTTCGGCTATCGCGCTTGCGGAAGAAGGTATTCATAATCCGCATAATATTCTGTTCTGCGATCTCTACTAATAAATCTCCCCTGTTATTTCTAGAGCCTATGCAATATTCCCCCCTCCCAGCCCCCCCAACTTGTGTCCAGCCTGCTTCTTGCCTACCCTGTCATTGAAGTCGCCCATCTGTACAGTGTATTTTGTTTTCACTCTACCCATCGCCGATTCCACATCTTCATAGAAGCTTTCGACTTCGTGGTCATCATGACTGGATTTAGGGGCGTAGACCTGTACGACCTTCAATTTGTACCTCGTATTAGGTTTGACAACAAGACCGGCCACCCTCTCGTTAATGCTATAGAATCCCTATATACATACAGCAACAAGGGTTGTCTCCATGCAGTGTGAACGTTTCGACAAGCGCAGTTGCAGGGCATCGCACACGCGCTCTCTCTTTCTCACGGTCACACACGCAGACGTGCTCGTTGGGCAACGCCCGAGCGTGTAGCACCTACCCATATTTTACGCCACCGTCTGCTCCTGTTTCGGGGCGCAATCTAAGTGGGGCGCCTTTCCCAGGATGCACATCGCGGGTCTCTGCGAGAGGAAGAAAGACGTAAATATTTTGACCCCGCCACGGGCTGCCCTAGTAGCTGGGGAAGCGAACAGCTAAATTGGGCCAGCACCGAAGTCGAGGCCATCACACTGAAGTCCTCCTTATGGCCACGTCGACTCCCCGTGCGCCGCTCCATAGCGCGGAATTCCTGAGCACGTCGCCAAGGCGGCTCGCCTTTCACTGAGGCGACGAGAAATGTCCCACGGCGAACATTGCTTTTCGCCTAACGTTTGAGACGATCACACTACCTTGCGAGTCACTATGTTTTCATAGCGAAGCCATGAAGGGGCAGTGCCTTTTACCTGGTCCGTGTTCATGCTTCTCGTGGTGGCTACGTCAGCGCATAAACATCTCGCGCTACCAACCATGTAACGAGCTTGTTTGCCTGAATTCAGTTTTGCTTTACAATAGAACTCGGAAATGGAACGTGCCGGTTAGAATCTATGTTAATCGTTTAAATAAATGTAAAGCCTTTGACTAAATGGGATGTGTACAATTGTCTTTATTCTAATTTTAGACAATGTGTAATGTCATGTAATGCAATAACGCACACGTCACAACTTTAATGGAATGCAATGCGCATGCGGGAGTGCTGAAATTGCTCACACCAAGTCACACTTTTCTGTTTTCAGGAATGACAGAGGTCTCCGTCATACTAATCTGGCTCGTTTACGCGCGGAACTTGAGTTATTTCGTCGAATAAGCTCTGAGCACCTTAGCGCTTACTTAAAGCTATTAAAAATTAAATCTTGCGGTACCGAGCGACATCCACGCTATGATTATCAGAGACGCCGTAGTTGGTTACTCCGGATTAGTTTTGACCACCTGGGGATATTTCACGTGCGCCCTACGCAAGGCACACGGGCGTTGCTTCATTTCGCCCCATCGAAATGCGGCCGCCGCGGCCTGGATTCGATTGAGCATCCTCGGGCTTAGCCGCACAACGCTGTACGCCAGCCCGACGGGTGAGTAAAAGCTACGTCTTTCGTACCTTTCGATCTAAGCGGCTGGTGCTGTCAGGTATCGTCTGCTCTACCTTCTTTACGCCATATCCTACGCCGACTGTTTATTCAACGGCTGCTCGATGAAGTACGTTACGCAGACTTGAGGTCGAAACCGCCGGTTTCAGCGGATCTGTCTGGACTGCTCCACGGAGTTATCGCGGATTGAGGTCAACTCTAGAGCTGCCATGGGAATAAAGAATTCGCGCTCCCGATTTGCCATTAGGATAGAGTTTCTCCATAAGGAGCAGAAAATTTTGATCCGCAAGCACTTCAGGTCTGTCATTGTAATTCAGCATAAGGTGCACCTAAATATATCAGCCCAACCTTTATTGCATTTCAGCCCCATCAAAACACGGCCGCTGTTCTTTTTTCGTTTACTGCGCAATCACTAACAAAGCTGGAAAAGAGTAAATGCCCTTCTTGTCCAGCAGGAATTGCCCTTTCTATTGCATGACTGTGCTTTTGAGGTAGAATAAGCAAATAATAAAATTTCCCGACAATAGCGATATTCTCTCATGGGATAGGTCAGCTCCGCTCTATACGAGCTCTCATTCTGTGACACATAGGCTTGCGCGGACAACACGTCTCGTGTGGCACGTTGCGAAAGGAGCGCGGTGCGGCGCGACTGCCTCTCTAGTCTTGAGATCGCGAGAGGCGGCGCGTGCGTGATGCGTGGCCACGATTCACTGCAGCCTCGGAGACGACGCGCGCTACCCTCGTGCCGTGTCGTAGCCGTCATCGCAGCGCTAGGCTTTTCCTCCCTGCGCTTTCAACATGCCCCCCGCTTTCCGTAACATGGATCCGCTGCGCCCTCCTCCTTCGGTTTCCTCCTTGCCGCTTTCATTCCCCGCTGAGCTCCACGTTGTCCTCTGCTGAGAGACAGTTACTGCGCTGCACTTAAACCCCATTCTTCCTTCCCCAACCAAGAATCTCCTTCCTCGCTCCTTCATCTTTCGCTGTCCTCTTTCGCTCGATTACGCTGACGCCGACGGTCACCGCAGGAACGGGCACCTAGAATCCGTGCTATCAAACTTGAGCAGTTTTTCTGGCAAAATTCATGTGCCTTGTCTGCGGCGCCATTCGTTTGTACGCACGACGTGCAAGTCGAGAGTGGGTGCAAATCATCACCCCCCCCCCCCCCCCGAAGTGCCATTGAGTGCATTTGCATTTGCTCTCACTTTTTCTCATTTGATGCTCCCGTTGTTTCGCATCCCGGGCACGCAAAGGAAGAGCGCGCCGCAGTGCACCTACACGAACTCTGCACGCAGCACAACGCCACGACGTACATAAGAAGAGGTCGACGTAAAACAGCCCGCAAAATTGATTGGTGTGAGGCTTACGGTAACTGCAGGCACAATGTTTCAGCAGTATGACAATACGTAGATTTACCTTACCTATGCTCTTATTGCTTCAAACGGCTTTGGGACTTGCTAGTTGATTAGAAACTGCAAATAAATGCGTCATACATGCAACAATTCCCTCAAAATTATCCACGTTCACGGAGATATGTTGCCTTCATGTGTTTCTCAAATTCTGTTTGTAGGGAAAACTTACGCCAAGAAAAGCTCATAAGGCGTGATAGCTAAGGTAACAATAAAGACTTAAGCAATAAACGCGAGGAAGAGGTAAATAAATGAACTGCCTATCATGTCCATCTTAGCTTAAGGGTCACAGAGTTAGATTTCCCTCTATACGTTTTACTGGGAAACTGTAAATTCCGCCTGGAACTGCCTACCTGCACGAAACAAGTTCTCCGCCAACCCCCCTGCCTCCTATCAAGCCAAATGGCATCAGCCGCCTGTTTCCAGCACCGAGCCCGGCACACCGCCTGGCAACCTTGGAACTCTCCGACGTCGGCAACCACGAGACCACATTGCGCGCAATATAAACAGCAAGGAATCGCCGTCTACACGGGGCACAGCACCGCCAGAACAACGATGTTCACAACACTCCTAACCTTCCAGGTACTGACGTACCTGATACCTGGACCCGTATGCCCTTCCTTGACCGCCGAAAGCCCGCCTGGAACCGCCTACCTGCGCGGAACAAGTTCTCCGCCAACCCCCCTGCCTCCTATCAAGCCAAATGGCATCAGCCGCCTGTTTCCAGCACGAGCCCGGCACACCGCCTGGCAACCTTGGAACTCTCCGACGTCGGCAACCACGAGACCACATTGCGCGCAATATAAACAGCAAGGAATCGCCGTCTACACGGGGCACAACACCGCCAGAACAACGATGTTCACAACACTCCTAACCTTCCAGGTTTGTTATCTAAGCCATTCTAAGGAATTTAGAAGTGATGATAGATGTATAGTGGCGGTGTCGTGCCCCTACGACTTGAAGTGTCGCGGTGTGGCGGTGTTTTTTCGCGATGCGTTTGCCTTCAATTTTCTGTGTGAAATTATGTTGTTATTATCCGGTGACGTTGAGGTTAACCCCAGTCCATTCCCTACGGCTGAACTCCTGCCTATCCTCGACGCTATCAAATGATTAGAAAGTGTTCAAGCCGCAACTCGTGTAGAGCTTGAGCAAATCAAATCAAGCCAAACTACCCAAGACAAACTTATAGCCGAAATTATGAGCCGCTCAAACATCTTAGATCCAGACCAACAAGATCCAACCACCTCAACCACTGTTAACATTATCGGCCGACTACAGCACGACATCGCTACCCTGAAAGCCGCGAACATTGACGCCAACAACCGTATGCGGCGAGCCAACCTGCTCTTCTTTGGCATTGACGATTCCGATAAAGAACCTTGAAGTGATTCAGAGAACAAAATTCTAGACCTATGCAGAAATTATCTTGGTTAACATTGAAGGCCAGCGATATTGAGCATGCACACCGATTTGGAAGATTCTCCGAAACAAAAAAAAAACGCCCTATAGTAGTAAAACTGGCGCACTTCAAGACGAAAGAAAAGATATTGACATGTGGGCGTAAGCTAAAAGGCACATATTTTGCCGTCAGAGAAGAGTTTGCTCCATGTACGTGCCTTGCACGCTCAATATTGTTAAAATTTATCAAGCCCCAAAAATGCGCGTTTAAGCTCAGCCTGGACAAGCTGCATGTAGGCAGCAGGTGCTATTTTTATGATACTGCATCCGATAGAGTCATTGAACATACCACAACAACTAACAGCAATCAAATGCCAGCTCCAACTGATACCTTATCTGACCAGCCACAGTCACAAACAAGAAATTCCGTGCCTGCTTCATTCAAAAACCGCCCTGATTCATTTTTTAACATTAGCGTGGTTTTCACTAACATCCGCAGTATAATTCCAAAACGTGATGAACTCGAAAGCTTCATAGACGACACCACAGCCGATATGAATTTACTAACGGAAACGTGGTTAAATAAGGACGTCGGCGACCACGAAGTTTTTCCATCCTACCCTAACTTTACATTTTACCGACGCGATCGGCATGATAGGCATGGGGGAGGTGTAGTAATCGCCGTTAAAGACAGCTTACCATCTTCCCTGATAAATCACGACGACAACATCCAACTAACATGGCTAAGCCTGCCCAGTACAATTGGCAAAATAGTTTTCGGAATCTGTTACCGTCCACAAGATAGTAACCCGTCATTTTGCAATTTCTTACGCCTCTCTTTAGAACAAATAAAAAAAGATATGCCCGCTACACCTATCTTCCTTTTTCGAGACTTTAATCATCCCAGCATCAATTGGCCACTACTTTCAGTACCCAACACCCTGTAGTGAACCCAAACACTTTCTTGAATAAACACTAGACTTTAACCTCCACCAAGCAATAGCATGCCCAACTAGGGGCGACAACACCCTGGATCTCTTATTAACATCTAGCCCGGCAAACATAAAAATTTGACTTCGCTCCCTGGCTTTAGCGACCACAACGTACTTCATATTGGCATTTCGTTACCATTAAAAAAGAAAGCCCCAACGCAAAAATTATTCACTGAATACAAGAAAGCTAACTTCGACGCATTTAACCGCGAACTTGCACTCTTCTACGAAGATTTTCGAAAGTCATACTCTGTTCGCTCGGTCAACGCCAATTGGGAATTATATAAAAACACTATGCTAAACTAAAAAAACATATATATTCCTACTATCCTTATAAATACCGACAAAAATAACCAGTGGTTTATGCAACTCCTAAAACGTCTACTTAATAAGAAAAAACGCCATTATTGGAAAGCAAAGTTAACTAATAACCACAGGCTTGGGATAGGTACGAACTGAGCGTCAAAAAGTACATCAAAGAATTCGAAGCTTCCAAAAACAAAATTTTTTCAACTGACCTCTTATCAATCCTTCAGTCTAACTCTCATAAATTCTTTCAGATTATCTCCCCGCCTGAGCGCCAAACTCAGCTACAACTATCAGACGACGACAATGTACTAATTGACACTGAAAAATGTGCTACAGCCCTTAACAATTTCTTCACATCAGTATTTTCTCCTGCTATAAACTTCAGTTCTGACGAATTACCATGCCACTCGCTGTCCACAATGCCCGATATGCAGATTAACGCTGATGGAATAGCTGGGCTAATACAGGCTCTAAAATTATCCTCCTCGACTGGTTGGGATCAAATAAGCAGCAAATTACTTAAGAACACCAGTTCCATGTCAAGCGCAATACTTAGCTTACTTTTCCAGCAATGAACCAGTACTGGTGAAGTTCCCCACGATTGCAAAAAGGCTCAAATCATTCCCGTCCATAAATCTGGTGATCGAACAAAAGCATGTAACTATCGTCCAACTTCTCTCACCTGTATCCCCTCTAAATTGCTGGAACATATCATAGCAACCTATCTAATGCACTACCTTGAATCAATCAACTTCTTCTATTCATATCAGCATGGTTTTAGAAAACTATTATCCTGCGAAACTCAGCTCTGAATTCACCGATGAAATCTTACAACACATGGGCGATCACCTGCAAATTGACGCCATCTTCTTAGACTTTTCGAAGGCCTTCGACCGCGTCCCTAACAATCACCTACTTGCCAAATTATCTACTCTTGGAATCCCCTCATCACTGATTACTTGGATTGAACATTTCTTAAAAGGACGCGTACAATACACATCCGCTAACTCTCATGACTCACACCTTTCTGATGTTACATCCGGTGTCCCCCAGGGAGCAGGCTTATCCCCGCTGTTATTTTTAATCTATATCAATGACCTGCCGTGTAACACAAAAACTAGACTTCGTCTTTTTGCTGATGACTGCGTCATCTACAACGCCATGCATAACCCTGGTGATTCCATTGACTTACAAGAAGACATAGACACTATCGTTTCATGGTGTGAAAAATGGTTCACGCCTCTTACCCTTAATAAGTGCCAATGTATGTCCTTTTATCGTAAGCGCAGCATAACAAATTACGCGTATCACATAAGCTCAACTACAGTACCCCGAACAGACTGCTATAAGTATCTAGGTGTTCACTTGACATCATCATTATCATGGGTTACTCACATTGAAACGATATGCGCAGACGCCTCGTGCACACTTGGTTTCTTGCGTCGCAATCTGAAATCTGCATCGCCCGCTATAAAAAAACTTGCATATCAGACATACGTTCGGCCGAAACTGGAGTACGTATCATTATCATCATTACGTATCATTATCATCATTACGTATCAGTACGGAGTGGTCCAGGCAACTGGAAGCGTCGGCAAACGTTAATCGTTCTCTTCAAATCGTGCAGATTCCGCGGCCAATTCGCTGCTGGTTGTACAGTCAAAAAACGACCAGCTGTTTCATCCGATCAACGATATCAGCCCTCATCTTCAAGATTGCCACCATGGTAGCTACCGACTGCGCCTGTGTCATGGAATGGCGCTCTGATCGTCAAATCATGGACGCCCCCTCGCATCAGCTATAAAAGGAGCTGTAACAAGTGCGACAATCGTCAGTACGGAGCGGTCCAGGCAACTGGAAGCGTCGGCAAACGTTAATCGTTCTCTTCAAATCGTGCAGATTCCGCGGCCAATTCGCTGCTGGTTGTACAGTCAAAAAACGACCAGCTGTTTCATCCGATCAACGATATCAGCCCTCATCTTCAAGATTGCCACCATGGTAGCTACCGACTGCGCCTGTGTCATGGAATGGCGCTCTGATCGTCAAATCATGGACGCCCCCTCGCATCAGCTATAAAAGGAGCTGTAACAAGTGCGACAATCGTCAGTACGGAGTGGTCCAGGCAACTGGAAGCGTCGGCAAACGTTAATCGTTCTCTTCAAATCGTGCAGGTAAATCAACTTGGATCTTTTCATAATAACCCACCAGAAGTGCCTGGATCGCTCCGTGACTGCTCTTTTAGCGCGTTTCTTTGACTGTCTGTCAAGTGCGAATTGCCTTTGATAATGATGGACAAGCCACCGACTACAATTAAGGAATTGGCAAAGTTGCTTACTGATCTATCAGGCAAGGTTGACTCGCATGGATCTACTCTGAGAGATGAGATGCAACAGATAAGGGAATCCCTTCATTTCTTGAACTCTCACTTTGAATGTTTCAAGGCAGCAGTTGATGCTATGAAGAAAGAACAAGCGTTGCTAAAAAAAGAAAATAATGAACTACGAAGTAAGCTTGAAAGCACCCGCTATGAAATAATTGAGCTGAAGCAATATACACGACAACAAAATTTGGAAATCAAGGGACTTCCCTTAAAACGAAACGAACACCTCGTCGAAGTATTGACATCTGTTTGTCAAAAGCATGACATTTCTGTTAGTGAAACAGACTTTGACGTGATTCATCGTGTTCCCAGTAAAGATAAGGATCGGCCAAATGTTGTAGTTAAGTGCATGTCTCGTTCCATTCGTGAACGCATAATTAAAGGTTTCAAAAAGAAAAAGATAAGCCCTCAGGATTTTGGATACGATGGCTCAACGAATGTGTACATTAACGAGCACCTCTGCCCCGAAATGAAAACACTATTAGGGAAAGCTATCACCAAGAAAAAGACAAACAACTGGAAATTTGTCTGGGTAGCAAACGGAAAAATTCTCGCCCGAAAGGCTGAGAATGCACGTGTTGTCAATATTCGTAATGATAACGACCTATCACTTATTTGTTAGTTTTTTTGCATTAACATGGCTGCCATAGTTCAGTCTGCTAATGACTTCCTGAACAGTTCCTCCTGTTATACTTTAATTCATTGTAATGTGCGTAGCTTGCTCAGAAATATTGACAATCTTTGCTCTCTTCTGTCATTACATAATTTCCCGTTTGATGTTATTGCTACCTCCGAAACATGGCTGCGTTCAGACGAACTGTACCATATACCCGGATATGCGTTCTTCTCCACTCCTCGAAGTACGGGAACTAGGGGTGGCGGCGTTGCACTATTTGTGAGGTCTTCTTTATCGTGCCCAGTCGTTAAAGAGTACTCTTACTCATACGCGAATGAATTTGATATGCTTGTTGTGAATTCTCAATGCTTCGTTGCAGCGGTAATTTATCGTGCTCCTAACAAGAACAAATCAGCTTTCATGCAACATTTTGAACATTTATTAGTTTATTTAACCAATTTAAATAAACGAATAATAATATGTGGAGACTTTAATATTGATGCTATAAAGGAACATGACAGCGATTATTTTAATCTTCTTAGATCATATGGGTTCCATAACGTCATTAAAACCCCAACACGTATAACTTCACTGACATCCACACTGATCGATCATATATTGTGTAACTTTAACACCGATTCAAGCTGGTGTAATGTTTATGATTCGGCTGTAACAGATCACTCTGCTGCTGCCATCTTTTTTCATCGATCCACTCATTCTCAGGGCCATTCTCATATTTCTCATCGAGTTAACTATCCAGTATTACGTGAATGCCTTTGCTCTTTAACTATAGATGCGCAGAAAAATTCAAATCAGCAATTTGACAGTTTCAGCAAAGCGTTGTGTGATGCATTAGCGCAATCGTCAAGCACCTTCGAAAAAAGGTATTATAGCACTCCTATCTGTCCCTGGATGACGAAAGGACTGCTAAAATTAATTAAAGATAAAGACTTTTGGCACACTAAAGTAAAGTCACATAGGGGTAACAAATATTATGAACAAAAATTTCGTATAGCTCGAAATTTAGTAACTAGCGCTATACGTATTCGTAAAAAAGAGTATTACACAAATTTAATAGTACGTAATTCTGGTAATTCAAAGGCTACATGGCGCATTATCAACTCAGTAATTAAGCCATCGGTTACAGAATATACAATGCCAGACTTGAAAGTCTTAGGAATATCTATGGAATCCTTAGTCTCGTCGTTTAACTCGTACTTCTGTACGATTGGCCAAGCAATATCTAATAACGTACCTCTTCTTTCAGCCATTACTTACCCAGAAAGGACGACAAACTCGTTTGGTTTTGTGGACATTACAGCGGAGGAGATAGTGTCTGTAGTTAACGGCATGCCATTCAAACATTCTACTGGTCACGATGGCATATCCGTAGTGGCCTTAAAGCATTGTATTGATATACTGTGCATGCCATTAGAAAAAATATTCAATCTCTCTTTCTATACTGCTACATATCCAGATTTACTAAAGATCGCTAAGGTTATCCCAATTTACAAAAATGGGGACCATAACTTATTAGAACTACCGTCCTATATCCGTCTTAAGTTGCATAAACACCGTCTTTGAAAAACTTATCGCCCAACGAATCACTTCATTTCTTGAACGTGAATCCATTTTATCTTATTGCCAGCACGGTTTTCGAGCTAAAAGATCGACAAGCACAGCGGTACTAGCTCTGTCTGACTACATAAATTCTAACTTGAACAACAACAAAAGTGTCCTAGGCATATTTCTAGACGTGAGGAAAGCGTTTGACACTGTGGATCATGACATACTGCTAAATAAGTTAGAATGCTATGGTTTCCGAGGTCTAACTCTTCAATTTTTCCGCAGCTATCTCAATAACAGAAAACAACTAGTTTCCATTGCAGATACCAAATCCCACGTTTCTGACATTGTTACAGGGGTCCCACAAGGGTCAGTACTAGGGCCAATATTTTTTTCTTTATTTGTAAACGATCTTCCTGATACCTTAGAAAACTTCTCTGCTGTGATGTATGCAGACGACACTGTTCTACTTTGTGCGCTAGACTCCTTGAACAAAACATTTCAAGTGGCTAATAATGAACTTCGGAGTGTTAACCAGTGGTTCGCGTCAAATAAGCTAACTCTGAATATCAAGAAAACTAAATATATTCTCTTTACTTCTTCGTGGAAAGCACCACTAAAAGACTGTCATTCGCTTTCTCTAAACCATAATATCCTTGAGCGGGTGAGTTCAATTCTATACTTGGGTGTCACACTAGACGAGCATCTTCATTGGAAGCCTCACATTGCATTGCTGTGTAAAAAGTTGAGCAAGGCTTGTTTTATGCTGTATAAATGCCGTTATTACTTCGACACTGCCACTCTGAGAACAATTTACTTTAGCATATTCCATAGCCATCTATCCTACTGTATTGCATCTTGGGGTCATACATACGTTTCATACGTTGAACCTATCATACTTCTTCAGAAAAGGGCCTTGCGATTTATGACTTTCTCGGACTACAATGCTAAATCATTGCCGCTCTTTCAAATTTTAAATATACTGCCTTTTAATTTATTACTGAATCTTAAATCTACATTGCATACTCATAACAGTATAACCACTAACTGTCCTTTGAGTGTATCACATTTTTTACATTCTAGAAGCAATACACGCAGCGCTCTTAAGGGAAATTTTCTCTTGCCAAAAATGCATAATGTATATGGAAGGCGAAGGTTAAGCAACACTGGAGCACTCCTATGGAACAGCTTACCAACAGAAGTAAAACAAGCAAAATGTTTTTCACTATCAGTTAAATTCCATTATCACTCATTACTATTATCTGCATAGTTTTCATCTGGATTGTATACACATGTTTACCCTTTTCACTTGCACTGTATAATTTACTAAATACAAATTCCTTTCTGTCGGTTTCTCGTAGCTAATAGACGTACCCTGCCTTGTGTTCTAATTGAATGTTTATGTATATATGACTTATACTTCTTCGTATTGATGTTAAGAATGTGAATTAATAACTAGCATGGATCCCAACTAGCCTTGAGCTAGGGATCCAGATGTCCTGTACAACATTTCCTGTGTACTTTCCTATTTTGAATAAATTTCAATTTCAATTTCAATTTCAATTTCAATCTCTGGCACCCCTCGCAAGCATATCTCACCTACGAATTAGAAGCCATTCAGAATCGGGCTGCACGCTTTCATGTCAAACTACTAAAGTAAAACCAGCATAACTGAACTAAAACACACACTCGATCTTCCCAGCCTCCAATCACGTCGTATCATCTCGCGTCTCTGCATGCTTCACTCTTACTACTATCACCCAATAGCCAGACACCCTCGATTACAACCCCCGCCTAGAATCTCTCCCCGCCTCAACCACAGCTGTCCGATCGCGCACATTCAGTGCCGTACGCCTTCGATGAAGGATTCTTTTTTTTTTTCCAAATGGAATAGCGCTGTGGAACACTCTGCCCGACTGTATTCTCTCTCTTCCGCCGACCATACGACTTTTCGTGAGAAACTAACAATTTACTACACCTAGAATGGTTCCTCTCAAATGCATTTGCTTATTGACCCCTTTTAAGTAATTCATTGATAGTGATTCGTTCTCACGCATATGTTTTTAATAGTATTTATGTAGTATGTATTTTGTTGTATATTATGGTTTCTTTACAGTGATTTTGGTGATAGTACTGCTTGCTCGGTTCCCTCCTGAGCGTTGTTGCCTTTTCTACTCTTCGTCTATCTTTTCTTCCTCTTTTCCTTCTTTAGCGTGATGAAGAGTTCCTCATACTTTGCTTGCCCAGGCCTTATGTAATGCCTCTGGGCCTTTAAGGCTTCAATAAATGAAATGAAATGAAAAAAGGTTATGCGGCAGTCACTGACTATCCCTACGGGAACGAAACACTCAAACGAACGACCGAGCGCACAGCGCCATTAGCATGGATCCATCTAGAAAACGTCTTCGTTTGGGCTTACTCAAGCCGAGAGGTTGTCTTCGGTGCGGGTTGTGCAAGTGGAGCTGTTGCCCTAGAACTTCAAAGCGTTCTTGAAGCCAAGCTAATGTTTCCTCCATCTTCGTCTTGGGTAAGTCTTCGCAAGTGGTTCATTAGACCGCAGGATGAATTTAGGCATGTAGGCTTAGTTTGCTTGCCCTATAGAAGATGCAATCTGTACTGGAAGAAAAGGTTAACTAACGCATATGCTAGTCGTACGCTAATGCAGGTCGCTGGTACTGCTGTTTTTCTTTGAACCGGTGGCGTGATTCAGGATTTCTAGGAAGCGTACATTTATTGAATGCGACCGCTTTTAACTCCACATTTAAACCTGCGAAAAGCTACTAATATTTATGAAGTTCAGTATTATATGCTAAATGCAGGCTTTTGCAAAGGCACACGTTGTTGAAATGCATAGATTCCACTGTTTGTATTAAAATCTGTGAATATATAACGTTGAGGGCCTGTGTATGGTATCCAAGCATGTTTATAAATTGTACGCATGTTATTTCTGCACTGAAATGAAATTCTTCAGAAATTATTACTCTCCCAAAAGCATAATTACACTTCGCAGGTAAAAAAACACCTTAGAAGTTGTAAACAGCACTTTAGAATTCATGCAGCACACCAAGGTGTTGAATACGGCACAATAGGAGGACATTTTGTAAATATACTGCTAAATATCGCTTCCGTAGCGAGCGTTTCATAGTGTTTGAGGTAACAAAATACAAAATTTCATTTTTAAAATTTATGTGCATGTGCATAACTTGCATTGATTGACTAGAATACAAGCATTACGAATGGCATGTTAAGGAAACCTGACGCCGCATCCTCCCAGGTCCAAGGCAAAGGACTAAAGAGAAAGAGGAAAAGGTGTGTCTTGTGGCAGGCTTAGTGGCTTTTGACGAATCTGCGCCAGTGAAAAAACCATAACAGCTGACTCATTTAGAGTAAAATGGGCAAAAGAAGGCTGAATGCTCAGCATGAACATCCCTGTGAAATCAGCTCTACATTTTAAAAAGATAACGAAGCCACTATGTAGAAAGTGACTTCTCCCTATTGACAGCTGTCAAGGGCATAGAACTGTATAATTAATGCAATGCACACACTACTTTAAAGCATTACTTGACTGATTACATGCAAGTTCAACGTGGCAGTCATGAGATTACAAGGTTTACGATCTGAATGAGCAATCGTTATGCACAGTTGCTTGTTTTATGCCTGGCTTTTCAGTGCGTGTCTACGCAAGATGGAACAATTTTACAGAAGTCAAATTCTACACAAGCAAGCGCTATCATTCCTTGACCAGAAATATAGTAGTACAAGCATAGCATAGTGGCAGTAGGCAGGCATAATTCACTCTATAATTGAGAATGCCTTTTCATGTTCCCCCAAAGCATCTCCCACGTTCTCTTGCTGCTTGGAAATAAACACTTCTTATAGCTTTTCTTTACTTTGCATCATGTAAGGAAGCGTAACGGAACACCAAATAAAACTGCGATAACTGCATGTGATTATTCACTTAGTGTACGAAAAAATTGTGTCTCAAGTATAATATAGAGAATGTATACAAGTCTCCCTATGACCACCGTAAGGTATGATGTCGAAACAGCATGCATACATAGTCCTTGGAGGTTACCTGGCCATTGTCTACAGGTATTTGAACTTCACATGCGACAGTTGATGTGCGTAGTGTTTAGAACCTCAAGACAAGATGTGGAAGTGGGCAGAGATATAAGGTTCATGAGAGTGGCTTGTTGGGCTAGTTGGTACATCGTTATACTAAGAGAATACCAGCAAACATGAGAGTAGAAAAAAAATCAAGTGGCAGACATAGACAAAGAGACAGGAAGGTGGCTGGACTAACAACTAAACTTCATTCATAAAAATGACGTCCCCCATTCAAGTTCAAGGTCACATTTGCTGGTCCAAGAACTAAAAAGACGTTGCTACCGTATCAATCCGCTCACTCGAAACTGGTCAAGCGTGGCATAGCCTCATTGTGCTTGTCGAATGCGGTGGAAAAGAGTTGCACGCATCTAAATTTAGACAGTGCTCCCAGCAAGAAAGGAGACTGTTAGCGGCAGGCTATCCAAAGACTTTGATGACTGCAGTGGCTGAATCTGTGTACAAGCGTTTGAAAATGAAAAACAGGGGGAGACAGTGCTCCCAGCAAGAAAGGAGACTGTTAGCGGCAGGCTATCCAAAGACTTTGATCACTGCAGTGGCTGAATCTGTGTACAAGCGTTTGAAAATGGAAAAACAGGGGGGGGGGGGGGGGGATCGCGAAGTGCGCGACAAAATAAAAAAGAACTTGGTGGTTATGCCGTATGTACACGGCATGTCACATAGATTGACAAACGTTGCGGCAAGAAACGACGTTAGTTTGGTTTGTTCTGCGCCGTGTAAGCTTGCAAAACTTTGCATGAGGGTCTCGCAGCACAGTTCGCGCAAGAGTACGTGCAATGACAATCATGTCATGAAACACCGCCCCTGCGACACATGTGTACTGTACAGTATTCCGTTGAAATGTGGTAGAGATTACATAGGACAAACCGGTCGTTTTTACCCGCCGTGGTTGCTCAGTAACTATGGTGTTGGGCTGCTGAGCACGAGGTCGCGGGATTGAATCCCGGCCACGGCGGCCGCATTTCGATAGGGGCGAAATGCGAAAACACCAGTTTACTTAGACTTAGGTGTTCGTTAAAGAACCCTAGGTGGTCGAAATTTCCGGAGTCCCCCACTACGGCGTGCCTCATAATCAGAAAGTGCTTTTGGCACGTGAAACCCCATAATTTAATTTAAACTGGTTGCTGTGTGAATGATCGCATGCATGAGCATGCTAATCTAATACCCACAGGCAGAGCAGGTAATCTTGCGCTGCTTTGTAAGGAGTGCGGTTGTAATCCTATCTTCAGTGACGTTTCAATCTTGGCGAAGGCTAACTCAGCAGGAAGGACAGCTGATTGATGCCTATCGCATCTATAAACTTGGCCACGAGAAGTGTGTAAGCGCGCCTCTGTGTTTCTAACCAATAGAGAGCTTTTATTTCTTCATAAGTGTAGACGTGTAAAAATAAGGTGTTGACCGTGTTTTTGTTTTGTTGTGCCTGGCGCATGTTCAGTATGGACTTCGGGGACGTCGTTTTCATGAATGAAGTTCAGTTGTTAGTCCAGCCACCTTCCTGTCTCTTTGTCTATGTCTGCCGCTTGATTTTTTGTACTCTCAAGTTTGCTGGCATTCTCTTTGTATAAAGATATAAGGGTAAATGGGACCGTGTTTACTCTGCAGAAAATATGGCCGGTACAAACAGTACGGCCGAACGTCAGGTTAGGCCCACTACGTCGTCTCTATCGTCTTGTTGGTGATCGTCGTCATTGCCCTTCTCGTGGCACCGTGACAATATTATACCCACACGATGCATTTAATTCTTGTATAAATCAAACAGACAATTTCGCTGGGATGTGAACGTGCTACAGGATGCTTATTTAGTTAACACAAGTGTAGTGTAAATTTCTACATAAAGACTAACTGAAGAACGAGCGTAATGTAACATGTCGACTCTTTACCCACTCGCAAACTGCAATTCCTCAACCAGGCGCCTGCTGCTTGGCGAATTCCATCGGTCGTCACATTTCTTCACGCCGAACAGCTTCGAGTACATTCTGGAATAACAAAACATCTAGTTAAACCATGCAAGTAGCACGCAGTATCATCAGTTTTGGCTTATATGCGAACCATTCTCACATACAAACAGCTCTGCAATTAATTAATAAAATTTGTGGAAAATCAACTCTATTCAACTGCAAGGAAGAGGAAGGTTTATAAAAGAAAAACCTGTCATGCGGCAGATTTGGCTACATTTAGTGGGTGATGATTTTTTCTTTCAAATCCATCAATTTTTTTTATTGCAGACACCATGAATTTTGTAAGAATAAGTGCACTTATTCCCATTCAAACAGCAGCGCTCTAAACTTACCTTGAATGAAACTTTAGACAGGCAGGTTCCGGAGGCTCTTTTTATGCTGCCGGCCCAGAGTGTTAAAGTTGGCAACCGAGTTGCGGGAATTTAGGATGCCTGAAGTAAAGCGTCTTAAGCCCCGCCGTCCACCACCCTCCACAAGAGACAGCCGTCGTGTGTGAAAGCAAAACATAAAGCAAGGGCAAAAGGAATTCAAAACTGAAAACACGAATATGCACAACGTGGCTATTACAATGGCTGCATTTAGGGGGGAATGAAAGCGCCAGAAAAGGTAAGGTAGAAAAGCAAATGACGCTACATGTTTATGCGTTCTATAGAAATTTTTACTGCAACAATTTGTACACACACACAAAGTGCAAGATAGCATACACACTTTGCCGACTTAAGCATGTCGTCCAGTCTGTTCCGTTTGCAGATGCGCAAATGCGTAACGATCGACGTCCACGTCCATAACATGTCCATGCTATATGTGACACAGTGGTCACTGGGTGTCCAGGTAGCCTAAAGATAACGGGAGGCGTGGTGTGCTGAGTGCTTCATTGGGCATTGCCAAGGAAACTGCAAGGCAACCACTTCACATTTACGTGTCTGGATGATGGAACACGCAGCGTACTCCGACACTGTCAGCAAATAATGTTGGCCAAGATCGCGTATTTTTAGACATCTACAAGATAATAGAAGACAAACATTGATGGGGTTTTACGCACAAACCCACGATCTAATTATGAGGCACGCCGTAGTCGGGGACTCCAGAATCATTTGGACCACCTGTGGTACTTTAAAATGATTCTAAATCTCACTACACTGCAGTGGCGTAGCCAGAAATCTCCTTAGGGGGGGGGGGGGAGGCTCACGCTGCAATTCGGCCTGCTCCTTATAGAATTTGTTTAAGGAACAAATACATCAATGATACCTGCACTGCCATTGCCAAAGACGCTGCAAACGAATTCTTGAGCACTATGCACTGTGAAAACATGTACAATATGTATTTTTTCATAAAACAATATATAGGTATGTCCCAAAATATTGTGCCAGAAATAACTGATATCAATTCTTCCACCTTTTTTGCATACTTAAAAGAATATATCACACGAGCTTTAGAGCTACATCAGTTCAAAACCAGCAAAGGAGTGCATGCCACTGATATGAAAAACGTGAATGCTATCAAATGAACAAGTTAATGACAAATACTTTAAGGAAACCTTGTAATTAAATAACCTTCTTTAGGTTTTTTTACATATGTAAGGGCCAGGAAACAATCTCGATGACACTGTCCTTCGTTCTAACGTACTGCGCAGGAGCAGCTGTCAACGGTCGTGTATTGTGAGTAATTGCACCAAAAGTATCGTCGGAACAAAGAGAACTTATAAAAAGCCGTTTTACAAGATATACATTCTAAATGCGAAGATAAAATGGAATATACAAATGCGAAGTTACATCGTGAAAAAGGGCAAAAACGTTTCACTGGAAACAAACTACACTGCATGTATACACAAAAGCTCGCAACAAGATATTGAAATGCACGTAGAAGTCTCTAATAAATCTACGTATTTTAACAGAAGTCACAATCTATAATGCATCAGACAAGGCAAATAAAGATGTTGCGCAATCACAGATTCGCAGATCAGAGAATCCTAAGCGCCCCCCCCACCCCCCTCCTCTGCCCTCCCCGATGCATCGCGCGCGACGAAAGGCGGCGCACTTCCTCCCCACTTTTCTTCTTTGCGGACCCCATCGTCGGCTCACCTATCCTACCTCCCCGCCCTACGCTTTCATTCGCACGTACAGCATGCGGCGCATGGTGACGATGTTATCGCCCTTGAATTTCATGAATAAGCGCCTAAAGGTGCACCGACCAAGATAACTGAAAATTTAATAATGTTTCGGCTCCTCATACGGTAGCCCTGTTCATAATAAAGCCAATAACGGACATACAACATATTTAAGTATGTTTCAGTACATGACGCAAGCAGCGAGTGTACACCATCGGAAATGTTCCGTCTTGCCTATTCAGCGTGCGCGCTTTGGTCTTTATGCGCAAGGATTCTAGATGCTGGCGTGACGCAAGCGACTTTTCCATGGCCAGGACACGTGCACTTGCCTAGTCAACATTGTGGCCTGTAGATTCCACATGTTCAGCAAGGGCAGTAGAGGCCACGTGCCATTTCTTGAGGTCATAACCATGCTGTGTGACACGTTTCTTGAAGTCACCTGTCTCACCGATCTGTGTAATCGCTGTTTGCACGTTATGGCATAGACTACACCGGGACATTCATCCTCTGGCAATTTGTCTTTTACGTTTACTTAAACGTGTCTTAGTTCGCAGGCTGGCACATGCGCAATTTTGACTTTGTACCTGCGCATGATACGAGCAATGGTCGCACTTGTGCCAGGGACATATGGAGCGGCAGCTCACTTCTTCGGAGACGGCGTAGAACGCTGCCTTTCTGAGTGTGCCACTTCTTTCCTTACCGATGACAAAGAGGACGGAAGGTAGCCACATGTTCTGAAATATTCATACGTGCTCCCAATATCACGCGTGCAGTCTCCCTGTCGTGCGCAAATGGTTTTTGCTCGCTGGAACAGTGTTGGAGGAACAGACCTTTTGTGTACCGTGTCAAAATGCAGGTACCGGCCTGCATGCGTCGGCTTCCTGTAGACGTTCGAAGACACGCCAGAGTCACCGCGCTTGACAACAACATCAAGAAACGGTATGCAAGCGTATGCTTCTTGCTCAACAGTAAGCTGAATCGCCTGTTCCACGCTGTTAAGACGAGTAGTGAAGGCAGCAAGAGTATCCTTGTGAATTACGCAGAAGCAGTCATCTACATATCCCAGGAAAACCTTTGGAAAAGGAGTAAAAAATGCAAACGCGTGCCGATCGACGTCCTCCATGACCAGATTCGAAGCAGAAACTGATATAGATGCACCCATAGCCGTAGCATGCGGTTGCAGGTAAAAACTATGTTGGAAAACGAACCATGTATTCGACAAACAGAACCTAAGGAGATGGCACAGGTCTGAAACGTCAATCGGAGACCTATCGGGCCGCGACTCGTCAGCTTCGAGGGCAGTGGTCCAAACCTTTACAGCCAGTTTTACTGAAACCCTTCTGAATAGTGACTTAACATCAAATTAAACCATGACGTGCCGTATCTCTTTAATAAAGTCGCCTGAATCGCGTACATCAGCACCGATTGTTTCAACGAGTGGCGAAATAATCCGGTGTAAGAAACTGGAACGCTTGTATAGAGGTGAGCCTGTGTAGTCGACAATGGCCCACATAGGAACACCTTGCTTGTTTATCGTTGGTAGGCCATAAAGAACAGGAGCTGATTTGTTGTGACAAAGTAGTCGGTAATGGAGTGATTTGTGCATAGAGCGCGACCAGCGGGAAGTTGTCAACTAGAAGCTTTTGGAAGTCTCTTTGCAGTTTTCCCGTGGGATCACGCGTCAGGTGAGCATAGGTATTGGCGTCACTGACCGGTGCCGGCATTCTTTTGGTGTAGTCACCACTATCAAGCTAAACAGTTGCGTTTCCTTTCTCAGCCGGAAGAATGACGATGTCTAGATTGGGTTGAAGCAGGTCGATAGTCTCATACTCCTCTAGCGACCGCGCAGAGTTTGAAGAAGGGTTTTGAAGCCTATAAAGCACATTAATAACACGTGTGCGGGCTTCCTCGCATCTAGTGGCATCGACTTGGCTTACAGGCTTTTAAACAGCACAAATGAGCTGCATCGTATCTCGTGTGGGCCCTGTGCTAAAGTTTAGACCAACGCTAGGGACCGAAATTTCCGCTTTGTCATGCTTACAGGAAGAGAGATTGTGTACAGCCTCTCTTCGTAAACTTCGGGACGTAGCGTTACAGGATGGTCGCAGCCTTAGCAGCTTGGCATGGTGCATGAGGTCGTTATTTAGTGTTCTCGCGCTTGCTTGAAAGTTAGCGTGTAGTAGTGTTGAAGCGAATTCGGCAGAGCGCAGAAACTCTAGTAGGCGAAGGGCATAGAAGGTATCATTTTCCAGCATACGGACCCTAACTTTGCACTCTGATATTCTTGCTTGTAGTAGTAGCCGTGCAGCCCTTGAAATCAGGCCGTCTTTTCGTGTTTATTCAGTATGTATTTCTCCTGCCGGACGTGCTGCCGTCAGATTTTCGATTTCAGATCTTGGAATTTACACGGAACATGACGGTGATGGCAGAAATGCGCCTGAAGTGTCTATATAGTTGTCTATCGCAATAGTATAATAGGAGTATCGGAGTTCCGTGGCGCATCACTTTCTGCAAAAGAAAAACTAAGAAAATTGCACTTTCACCATGCGACACTTCGCTGCGTTGCAACAGTCTTTCATTGTTGGTGGGGTGGGGGCACCGAAGGGAAAAAAAAACGCAATGGAAAGGTGTTGGGCAAAATTGAATGCCTACTTTGGGCACCTAATGTAGCTACTGAAGGAATATCGAAAAAAATGTGAGACGCTTGGTCCACAGACAGCCATACGCCCACTGCTCCGTATCCTACACCAGTGAGACAAGACTTTCTGGAAAGGTTTCAATAGCATCAAAGTCATGGCATCAAGCAGAGGCGATGCACTCAATCGAGTCCCCATAGTGATGGCGGCGAGCTACCATTGTTTCTTTTTCTCGTCTGCTATCCAGGAAGTGTCCAAAGCTCTCCGAGGCCAAAATCCACTCGGATTTTCCCAGAGAATCCCATCAGAGAATCCCGTTTCCCAGAGGGAAACGGGATTTCCCAGAGAATCCCGAGAATCCCGGGATTCTCTGGATTCTCAGAGAATCCCGAGAATCCCGG